>NW_028238191.1:0-425811 GCF_015680905.1 Coptis chinensis
TTTATATATAGTTTTTTGTAGTATATACTCTACCAATAAAAGAAAATGTTGTTGTCGTTATTGATATTTTTTTATTTATAGTATATACTCCAAATAAAAGAAAAATTTTTTTTTTTTATATTCTCTTCGAATAAAAGAAAATGTTGGTTTTGTTGTTGTTTTTAAGTGGAAATTTTATTTATAATGATAACAAATTTTACAAATAATTAAGACAAGCGTACAACAAGCTGTGACACAAGTCCTTTCTGAACTCCAAATCCTATCCCATCAATACAAACTCGTTAGAACCAACATCATTAGGTTGTAGTCCATTATTTTCTGCGAATCACTAAAGCAAATTAACATTGTTGTGCCAAGAAAACAACAAACAACCAACCGAACGGAATGAAACAATGCTGGTTAACTCTAC
The DNA here is from genome assembly GCF_015680905.1 of Coptis chinensis. Taxonomy (NCBI): domain Eukaryota; kingdom Viridiplantae; phylum Streptophyta; class Magnoliopsida; order Ranunculales; family Ranunculaceae; genus Coptis; species Coptis chinensis. Next base: position 410 of record NW_028238191.1, read on the forward strand.
AAGCCTCCTCAAGTTATCACACAATAAGAAAGAGAAAACACATAAAATGAGACATGACTTTTGTATGAACACTCTTACGTGGTATGTGCGTGAAAAGTTAATTTTTTCAAGATGGGGTTTTTAACTTCAGATTTCCTAGATGAAGATCGTTGCTTTGTAATGATGTAGAACATATGGAAAAATGTTTTATGGTAGTTAGACCAACACGATATTCTCGAATTTATGGGCGAAACTTCAATAGTGGAAGCTGTGAAGAGCTTCTAGAGTAGTGCACGCGACTGTATTTGAGCAGAATAAGTTCAGTTAGCTTTGTTTTTGTTAGTTTTTTATTTGTTTTATTTTCATAGGGTTTTTTTTTTTTTTTTTTTTTTTTTTTTTTTGTAGTGGATAATCCACGAAAAAAAATAAAATGATGATTTTTTTTTTTTTTTTTTTTTTATAGTTTTTTTGTAGTATATACTCTACGAATAAAAGAAAATGATGTTGTCGTTATTGATATTTTTTTATTTATAGTATATACTCTCCAAATAAAAGAAAATGTTTTTTTTTGTATATTCTCTTCGAATAAAAGAAAATGTTGGTTTTGTTGTTGTTTTTAAGAGGAAATTTTATTTATAATGATAACAAATTTTACAAATAATTAAGACAAGCTGCATAAACAAGTCAGCGTGACACAAGTCCTTTCTCGAACTCCAAATCCTATCCCCCGAATACAAACTCGTTAGAACCAACCGCCATTAGGTTGTAGTCCATTTTTTTCTAATCACTAAAGCAGCCTTAACACGATTGTTGTGGCCAAGAAAACAACAAAGTGATCGAACCGAATCGGAAGGAAACAACGCTTATTTGTTAACTCTACAAGCCTCCCTCAAGTTATCACACAATAATAAAGAGAAAGCACATAAAATGAGACATGACTTTTGTATGAACACTCTTACGTGGTATGTGCGTAAAAGTTAATTTTTTCAAGATGGGGTTTTATCTTCGATTTCCTAGATGAAGATCGTGGCTTTGTAATGATGTAAACATATGGAAAAAATGTTTGAATGTAGTTAGACCAACACGCATATTCTGAATTGATGAAGAACTTCAATAGTGGAAGCTGTTAAGAGCTTCTAGAGTAGTGCACGCCACCAGATTTGGAGCGAGAATAAGTTCGCTTAGATTTGTTTTGTTAGTTTTTTTTTTTTTTTTTAAGGGTTTTTTTTTTATTTTTGGATAATCCACAAAAAAAAGAAAATGTTGATTTTTTTTTTTTTATAGTTTTTTTGTATATACTCTACGAATAAAAGAAAATGTTGTTGTCGTTATTGATATTTTTTTATTTATAGTATATACTCTCCAAATAAAAGAAAATGTTTTTTTTTTGTATATTCTCTTCGAATAAAAGAAAATGTTGGTTTTGTTGTTGTTTTTAAGTGAAAATGTTATTTATAATGATAACAAATTTTACAAATAATTAAGACAAGCGTACAACAAGCTGTGACAGAAGTCCTTTCTGAACTCCTAATCCTATCCTCCTGAATACAAACTCGTTAGAACCAACTGTCATTAGGTTGTAGTCCATTATTTTCTGCAATCACTAAAGCAGCTTAACAGATTGTTGTGCCAAGAAAATAACAAAGGTCGAGAAACCGAATCCGAAGGAAACAACGCCGTTAACTCTACAAGCCTCCTCAAGTTATCACAATAAGAAAGAGAAAGCACATAAAATGAGACATGACTTTTGTATGAACACTCTTACGTGGTATATGCGTGAAAAGTTAATTTTTCAAGATGGGGTTTTATCTTGATTTTCTAGATGAAGATCGTTGGCTTTGTAATGATGTAGAACATATGGAAAAATGTTTCAGAAGGTAGTTAGACCAACAAGTATATTCTGAATTGATGGCGCAAACTTCAATAGTGGAAGCTGTTAAGAGTTTCTAGAGTAGTAAAGTTTAATTTGTATTTGAAGCGTAATAAGTTCGGCCAGATTTGTTTTGTTAGTTTTTTATTTGTTTTATTTTTAAGGGGTTTTTTTTTTTTTTTTTTTTGGTTTTGTAGTGGATAATCCACGAAAAAAAGAAAATGATGATTTTTTTTTTTTTTTATAGTTTTTTTGTAGTATATACTCTACGAATAAAAGAAAATGTTGTTGTCGTTATTGATATTTTTTTATTTATTGTATATACTCTCCAAATAAAAGAAAATGTTTTTTTTTGTATATTCTCTTCGAATAAAAGAAAATGTTGGTTTTGTTGTTGTTTTTAAGTGGAAATTTTATTTATAATGATAACAAATTTTACAAATGATTAAGACAAGCGTACAACAAGCTGTGACACAAGTCCTTTCTGAACTCCAAATCCTATCTATGACAGTGATAGTTTCACTTTTCGTATCAGAATAGATTCAACAGTTTCTAAAATTAAGGAAGAGATCCGAAATAAGTTGAATGAATTATGTACAAAAGATTTTGATGTATGGATTTCTCGTGATGGTAAGCGATCTATCATTGAAACTGATGCCGAGCTCTAAGCCATATATTGCTTGTTATAGTTCCGCGAAGCATATAAGCATGATTGATTTTAATGTAGTGTTGGGTTTGTCTTTTTCAATTATTGTTGGGAATTGTGACAGTGAATAGAGTACTAACTCAGGTGGTTCTATTTTTCTTGACCATGATATTGAGTTTACTCGTGAAAACAAGACGAAGACTTGGGCTAAGGTGTTTACACATGTTGGACAGAAATTTAAAATACCATGTGATTTCCGTGTGAAGCTAACCATGTACTCGATTGAGATGGGATATAAATACTTGTATATTGCAAGATCTCTCAGGGTTGTTAGATCAAATGAGGTTGAGTTTGAGGATGTCATAGTTCATCATGTCAACGTGGAACACAGGTCTTGTAGGTGTTGTTCTGGCAGATTGACGGTTTCCCCCGCCTATGTATATGCGTGGGTCTATTATTAGTTCCTTGGTTCGGATATACTCATTCATTGATCCGACTTTCGCTGTCTCTTATTTCTCCTAGTCGTACTCCCACTCAATTCATCCTATTGCAAATATTGAGATGCTTATGGAGATTCCTGAAGATTGTGATATAATGTCACCTGATGTTAGGAGAGGTCCTGGAAGGCCGAAGAGAAAGAGGATTGAAATCACAGGAGCAAGCCGGAGACATATTCATTAGAAGCTATTGCAATTGATTGAACTTCTTGTTTTTTGTTAGAGATATTATTCTTTTGAAATTCTTTTTTTCATAGATGGATAATATTAGTAGTTAAGACATACATATAACAAATAGTATTAAATATTAGACTGGAGTTGTTTAATTCATTACCACTCTCGTACCAATATATATGCAGTATTTATTTTCATGGTTGGAAGTTTGTTTTTACAGGCATATGGTTAATAACTTAATATCAAATTTATGTACTAAAGCTACACATGCATACTACCAATATGCATACCAATATGCATGTGTATAGTGCACCTACATACACCAGTTTGCATGTGCTTTTCTTTCTACCGTGCATACACATAATATTATTAGTTCTCCCACTCTACTTATTCATAGTATGTAATTATTTGTTTTTTAATTTTTACATACTTTAAGACTCCAAAATTTTATTGGCTTCTAAGCGTTGCGCCGCACACATATATACACAATAAAGACCAAATTTATATACTAAACCTTAGAATATCCAGTGGGTGTGACAGGCATGGCAACATTGGACTGATAAAACAACCGTAGAAATGATGGCCAAAACTTTACGAGATAAATGGCTAACGAGTGAAGCTTTAAAATGCAAACAATTTGTAATTAATACATTCTCATGTTAGTAGTTCTTTTTTGTACGTCTTTGCTATTTAATTTGCAAGTCTCTTTGGTTCAATATCCCCCGCTCATCGTTGCTACCAAATTTATGTACTAAACCTTCACATGCTTATTGGAGAAACATGATCCAGCAATGCTTGTCTACTGTCACTTTTCAAGTGTTACTTAATGACTCCCTTCTGAAAAAATTCAAACCTGATCGATAGAGGGATGAGACAAGGGGACCCTTTGTCCCCTTATTTTTTTTATCCTGGTTTCTGAGACTCTCTCTAGGCTTCTTGCTAGAGATGAGCAGGAGGGTAAGATACATGGTATCAAAATCAACCCCCACTACCACACACACACACACACATTTACTCATCTAATGTATACAGATGATCTGATCATCTTCACCAAAGCAAACCTTACAGATTGGTCACTTTAGAAAGCTCCTTAATTGATGACTACTGTGAGGCATCTGGACATACAATTAACTTTGATAAGTCCAGTATGTTCTTCAGTAGGAATGTGAGATTCAGAAACAAGCTTAGGCTTAAAAGATTCTGGAAAATGAGGCAGTCCAGAGAAAAATATCTGGATATTCCTGTAATGTTATCCCAAAAGAAGGTTGAAGATTTTGAGTATTTGGTGGACAATGCCCACAAGAAGATCAAGGGCTGGAAAGCCAAAGTGTTGTCTCAGGCTGGAAGAGTTACTCTTATCAACTCTGTGGCCCAAGCAACACCTCTGTATGCTATGTCCACCTACATGCCTCCAGTTTCGACTTGTGATAAAATTGATAAAGCATGTAGGGACTTCTTCTGGAATGGGACAAAAACCTCAAAAAGTGTACACACCATTAGGTAGGAACACATAGGATAGGAACACATATGTAAACCTAAAAAACATCGAGGGTTGGATTTTAGAAAAACTAGGGATATGAATGTGGCCATGTTGGCAAAGTTGCCATGGAAGGCTGCCACTGATGTGGAGTCTATGTGGACTAAAATTTTGTATAGCATATACAACAAGAACTGGATTGGGGATGTTGAAAGGCCCCCTGACTATGCCTCTTTCTTTTGGAAGGGTATACATAGGGTGTTCAACACTATAAGTGGGGGGCTTATTTGGAATATACATAATGGGAATACTACTTCAATTCTAAATTAAAGATCCTTGGCTAGTTTGCAAATGGGAAGCCAAGGACTCATAAAGAACTGGGTATCAATAACCCTGCTCTAGAGAATATGTATGTGTCTGGCTTGTTTAAAGAAGATGGGTCTGGATGGGACACTGATCTTTTAGCTCTTCATTTTGAGCCATTTATAAGGCAAAAGATCCAAGAGGTTGTTGTTAGACCTTTAGGGGCTAGCAAGGACAAAATGATATGGTGTGAGGATAGGTCTCGAAGCTTAACTATTAAAACTGTCTACTCCTTGCTACATCATAAAGAATGGGAGGGACATTCATCAAATTATAGCTCAAAGACTATTTCTCACATCTGGAAGTCCAAGCTACCAGCTAGCACACAATTGTTCATCTAGAAACTATATATGCTTGGACTACCATTGGGGGATAGATTGGCCCCAAAGAAAGTACCAGGTGATCTATCTTGTCCTTTTAATTACAAGACTTTGGAATTTGACATACACTTGTTCTTTGAATGTGAATGGTCCAAAGCCTTGTGGTTTGCCTCAGAACTGGGCTAAAAGGTGGTTGGCCCTGAAAAGAGAACCATAAAAGGCTGGGTGGAAACCTTCATATATATCCTGGAGTCATAGCAATCAGGAGTCTACATCATTTGCAGGAGTTTTGGCTTGTTGTATGCTCAATAACATATGGAAAGCCAGAAATGAGATCAAGTTTGAACAGAGGGAAAGCAAATAGAGATAGGTGATAAGAAGAAGTTCTTTGGAGGCTTTGAAATGTATGCAAGCCTTCAAAGAAGAGGAATTTTAGTGATTATCCAAATGCCTTTTCCAATATGTGGTTATCAGGTTTGATGTTGCGTTTCGACAGGAAACTGGATGGGCAGCATGCAGCTGGATGTATTGCAAGCAATGATGAAGGTAGAATAGTGGGAGCTGCAACAAGGAGGTTCAAGGCAAGAAATGCAGAAGAAGCAGAGATGATGGCAGTAGAAGTGGCAGTTCGAATGACACTAACAACAGGATGGAAGGAATTTGTTTTTCAAGGAGATTGTGCGAAGGTGATCAAAGCATTCACAGGCCCGAATTGTCTTTGGGTTCTGGAAAGCTTGAGAGACTCTATAAACAATCTTTTAACTTCCTTGCTTTATAGTAGGTTTTTTTGGATTAGTAGGAGTTTTAATGGGGATGCCCATGATTTAGCTAGCTGGACTAACCAACAGTTAAGTATGATCGATCTTCCAAAGTGTATCTTTGGATCGAGAATATACCCTATGTACTTCTAAGGTAATAGCTATAGTATGGGTAAGTTAGTATCGGAAAAAAAATGATGGAGAAGAGACGAGAAGAAAGAGGGAAAATTTTACATTTTTCGTGGGGACAGTTCTACCTCTAAAAATTGTTTGGAGGCTTTGAAATGTATACAAGCCTTCAAAGAAAAGGAATTGACTGCTGGCCCTAAACCAATTCTGAATTTGAGTGATTATCTAAATGACTTTTCCAATATGTGGTTATCAGGTTTGATGTTGCGTTTCGACAGGAAACTGGATGGGCAGTAGCTGGATGTATTGCAAGCAATGATGAAGGTAGAATAGTGGGAGCTGCAACAAGGAGGTTCAAGGCAAGAAATGCAGAAGAAGCAGAGATGATGGTAGTAGAAGTGGCAGTTCGAATGACACTAGCAACAGGATGGAAGGAATTTGTTTTTCAAGGAGATTGTGCGGAGGTGATCAAAGCATTCACAGGCCCAAACTGTCCTTGGGCTCTGGAAAACTTGAGAGACTCTATAAACAATCTTTTAATTAACTTCCTTGCTTTGTAGTAGGTTTTTTTTGGATTAGTAGGAGTTTTAATGGGGATGCCTATGATTTAGCTAACCTGGACTAACCAACAATTAAGTATGAGCGATCTTCCAAAGTGTATCTTTGATCGTAAACATACTGACCTATGTACTTCTAAGGTAATAGCTATAATATGGGTAAGTCAAGATCGGGGAAAAAAATGATGGAGAAGAGACGGAGAAGAAAGAGGGAAGATTTTACATTTTTCGTGGGGACAGTTCTACCTCTAAACTAAAAATTGTGGGTGTTGCTGACGTGGGGTTGCCACCTATTTAGACACATCAGTAGGTTGAAATAGTAGGTCATATAAGTAGGTCTGTCTAGCAGTGGCTCTTTGAGTACTGTTACGGGGACAACCATTGTCTTGTAGATGACTAACAACCTGGCCAATGGTATAATGTCACGTCACGCAAGAGAAACTTGCTACTTATTCAATCTTGCTTTGAAAAAAAATAAGAAGAAAAAGAGAGGCAAGATTAGGAAAGCAAGAAGTTCATCTTGTTCAATTGTAACAGGCCATGGTTGCCTCTTCATCTTTGACCATGTTTGCCCAAATAACCGTCGTGACTTCCATCACTACCAATTTTTTTCAAATCTTGAGAAAATACAAATATTTGGACTGAAAAACTCTGGTTAAAAAGATTGACAACATCGAATCACGTAGAGAAAGTTAAATTTTGGTAGATATTCAAAAATTGCTCCTTTCCAAATTAAATACAAAAGATTGTAGTGTTTTTTAACAAAAAATACAATTTTTAAAACCTACAATTTTCATTATATTATTTTGCATTCCTAATTAAGCCCTTGGTACGGTTAAGCAAATTTGGAAGGATGAAGTGGTTTTCTGATGAAGAGAGTTGTGTATCTTTTTGTTGTTATTTTGTTTTGTTTTTCTTAACCAAAAATAAGAAAATAAAAGAGAGAACCGGATGAAAAAGTTGTAAGTTTTTCAACTACAATGTGGCTTTAATTGAGGGTCCCAGATTGGGCACTCATCAAATTGATTGGGCAACCCCAAAAAAAGAAATATTACAAGTTTGCCATCAAAGCCCGTGCCCAACGACCAATCCAACCGGTCTCGCCATAACGAAACCCTCGGGTTGTTTGAGTCGCGATGGTTTTGAATGTACACTCAAACAGTCTCGCCATGTAGTTTGAATGTACACTCAAATGATCTCGTCATGTAGTTTGAATGTACACTCAAACGACCTCACCATGTAGTTTGAGTGTACACTCAAGTGGTCTATCGTGTTGTTTGAGACAAAACTTTTAGTTTTTAGATAGACGATATGGGCGGGTCGTTTGGGCAGTCTCTAAAGACGACATGGCGGGGGTGGTTTGGGGACTCTCAATCTTGGGCGACATGGTTAGGTCGTTTGAACTTAAAAAATTCGGTTTGTTTGTCATGATGTTCATTTTAAAATCAACTTCCACTTAATCAACCCAAACTCGAAATAACTTCATCAAGCTTAGGCAAACTTCGAACTCAAGTTTAATCAACCCAATCTTCCACCCAAACTCCAAAAAAAAATCAAGTTTAATCAACCCAATCTTCCACCCCAATCAAGTTTAATCAACCCAATTAAATTTAATCAACCTAATCCAGTTTAATCAACCCAACCAAGTTTGAATATATACTCAAACGGGACACGACTCGAATTGGGTGAACTCGCCAACTTCAATTCCCATTGTTGATTCATAACTCAACACTCGAAGTATGAACACAACAGAAACGAAGTTTTTTTTTTTTTTTTTGGGTTCAGTCTCGCGACTCGCGAGAGAGATGATACCGGCTAAAAAGGTTTGAAAAAATGGTAGCCGTATCGTTGAGGGGTTGTATTGGGCTAGTGTTGTTGGACTTAGTTGTCGGGCTTGGGCTGTTAACCTGAAGACATATTTTATTCTAAACAAGAAGATTAAGACAGATTTTATTCTAAACAAGTAAACAAGAAGATTGTAATGGGCTTGCCCACGAACTAGCTAGTGGGCCTGCATTTATGTGATGAATCATGAATGATGCTCGTATCTCAATGACAATCCAGTGTATAAAGTTCGAACTGTATTATTCCCGCCAGTCTATCTAAGGGTCCTAAAAACTCGCATATAATAACTTGAGAAAGTTTCGGAACTGCGTGGAGTTGGAGCAGTGTTTAGATCGGACGAACGTAAACAACTTGATCGAAGAACCACAGGTACTGCCATAACACGATGTTATATAATGGACTTCAGCCACACCACAAATCTCATTATTTTGCAACCAAGAGAAGAGAAGATGATTAATTTACCTGTTGGGTTTCGTTTCCAACCTACGGATGAAGAAGTTATTTACTATTTAGTAAATAGAGTTGGTGAAGAAGTTCTTAATATTATAAAGGATATAGTAGAAATTTATGGGAGCGATGGAAAGGAGCCAGGGGAGATGTTCAAGGGGAGTTCAGCCGATGAGCTTTATGTTTACACGTTGGTCAAGAAGAAGTTTGGTAATGGAACTTACTTCGATCGAAAGACGGCGACAGGAACGTGGAAGGGTCAGGGAAAAGCCAAAAAGATTTACGATTCCGAGAATAAGTCAAAGGTCGCCGGATATGTGAGGGCGTTGAATTTTTTTCTTGGATCTTTGGTACCCAAAAAAGATGCTATTGGTAGCTGGATAATGCATGAGTACATCTTTGGAAGAACATCCATGTGATCAAGAATCGCGTGGGCTCTATGTAGGATCAAGAGAGGGAGGGGTAATGAATCTTCATCCCTAAGTCCGCACCTGCCTTTAGAAACCGATGCTCGAAGAAGAAAAAAAACGCAGAAGAACATATATCGTCCCGACGATCGGATGAGGTGGCATCATTGGAGGAGGCCTTGAACAATTTAAACAATCCAAAGAAACCACAAAATACCGAAAGTGATCTCTCAGCGGACGACAACCGCTTCCGGTGATACAAATGACCGAAGATTTCGAGAACCCCTTTGAGTATTTTACTAATCCAGCAAACAGTGAATTATTCAATGATATAATGATGGACGTCAGTGATCTACTAGAGGACGACAAGCCTTCTCAACACTGAAGATGATGATGTTGCAAGTTTCGAGAAGGACGTGGAGTATTTTAGTTCCGAGCCTCCTCCTCATTGCGGTAATGAGACTGCGTATTCATGGAAGTCTGCTCATGCTCAGCAAGAAAAGAAACGCAGAAGCGTCTGCCTTGAAACATCCATCTTCGTCCAAGAAAGAATTCTAATTTGTATTGTATTGGTTGTTTTAAATTCTAGAACTACGTGTGCTTGATCCCAGTAAGTGAGGCACCCTGGCCTCCAGGGTACGTAGGCAGCCCTGAAGTAACTTGGGTGCAGCACCAAAAAAAAAAAATGTATCAGATTTGTATATTAAATGTTTTGCTTTTAAGTATATCTACTATTGGTACATTCTTCAGAGAAAATAACAAAGAACAAAAACAATGGCAACACTGCCATGGATATCCTAAACACTTCATATAGTACTTTTCAACCGTGTAGGAGAACAGAACAACAACCAATTGAAGGTACAACTGTACAACCGTCTAAGTAGAAGCCAAATTAAGTCAATGCAACCTGATTTCTCACATCACATGTACAAGACATCTACTGTATACAATTGACGGCAATCCGGAGTAAATGATTTCAACTTCGTTAGGTGAGTCCGATCTCACTGTGCTTGGCCTGGCCTACCCTGTAAAATTTGTACTCCGCGGAACTGACAACAATGTCCTGCTTTCTTAAAGCTTCATTTCCAGGTTGATTTGAGAAATAAAAATGGCATGTAGTTTCTGAACAACCAAGGGCAAGTTGACGGCTCAACAGCATACCACCAGCCGAAAAGAGTTGTGAACTTGTGAGGCATCAACAATATCATGATGTGCAGGACTAAGTTCTAGTATTAACACAAAGATGAAGACATTAACAATTTTTTTTTTTTGCAAAAAAGCAAGCAGTTTTGTATTAACTCGAAAAAATCTTTACAAGTACATTTGAAGACATCAGGTCTTTCTCAGGTAATCCCTCCTCAAAAGCAACTTCTATCTATGGCTTTATAATCTTAGCCTTACATATTGTAATCCATTCCTATGCTCTTCAAGGATTTTGTCCAGTTCCTTCGTTTGGGGGTTAGTAAAGATGTTACTACCCTTTGACCCTCTTAAAGAGTCCAGAAAAGCCGCTGCTCTGTTGGCCTCCCTGTAAACATGGTCAATTAGCACTTCTTGAAGTTGTTGTTTCTCAGAGCAGTGTTCTTTCTTCTTTGATGTGTCTAAGATCCATCTCCATTCTTCATGTGCGACTTGTACATTTCTTTGGAATCCCAGTACGCTGACTACCTCCTTCCGTATCTTGCTCGTGTAATCACAGTTGAAGAACAAGTGACTAGTGTTTTCTCTCTCTTTGTTGCAGAATATACATTTAGAGGCAATTAGAGCTGTTTAATATCTTGATCCTCACCAGTTTATCTTGTGTGAGAAGCGCTCCCGAGAGTACCTGCCACATTTAGAACTTGTGCCGAGGTAAAGACCATTTCCCCCATATTAACAATTTTGATACATGTACGATTACCAGAAATCCCTGCAAGTGCATGACCCGTCCCTAAAATGATGAAATCTGTTTAAATCTCTAACGATAATATCCCTTTCCACAATGTCACTGATAAGCTTGAAGGCCTCGTGACAGTTCCAACACATTCTCAAGTTTTTCATCACTCTAACTGTCACCCCTTTGGGAATGTTTATCAAGGCAAATCCTAACGCCAATTTCTCGCTGTGGAGACCAACAATAGTCTCTTCAGCTTCCTCTTCAACGTCGACAAACACTAATCCTTTTCTAGCACTTACATACCCCCTCTCCTTCATTCTCAGTTGTAGTTCCTTCAATACAGTCGCGATTTCTGCTTCTTGCGTGCATGAAGACAAATCTCCTGCATAGAATATGTAAGTTGCATCTTTGATCTCAACCCAACTACGCCCAGGTTCTTTTCGGATACCATGTCGCTTCATCTCAGACCGTATTTTATAGGCATTATCCCACTTCCCAATTTTTGCAAATGAATTTGACATTGTCACATATGCACCTGCAACTTGTTGGTTTGAATCGATTAGCCTTTGTCCAGCCTCAACAGTGATATCTAACCTTCCATGAGTCCTACTAGCCGATAGAAGTGAACCCCACAACAATGCTGCCTCTTTGGCTTCTGTACGAATAGTCTTAGCCAACTGGTGAGCTTCATCAAGGCGACCTGTGCGACCGAGCATATCAACAGTGCAGATGTAATGTTTTGCATCAGGAACTATCCCATGCTTTGTGTACATTGAATTCAAATATTCAAGGCCTATGTCAACAAGACCTGAATGGTTACAAGCATGCAAAACGCCAAGAAAAGTTACATCATTGGGTTTTAATTCCCCTTTCAAGCATCTCTTGAAAGAGGTCTAGTGACAACTTCCCCTGCCCATACTTTGCAGCTCCCACAATCATTGATGTATATGGAATAACAGATGGGTTCTGAATCATCCGAAAAACCTTATTCGAATATGTAATGCAACCACATTTGGCGTACATGTCAACCAGTGTACTCGCAATCACATCACTACCATCATAACCACGGCGAAATACAGCTCCATGTGCTACTTTCCCTGCAGCTAACCTACCCAAGCTTGCACAAGCACTAATAATGCTTCCTAAAGTAAAATGATTCGGCGACATTGACACAATAAATTCCCTAAACAACAAGAGTGCTTTCTCCCCTAATGCATTCTGCACATACACTGCTATCATAGAAGTCCAAGAAACTACATTCCTATAAACCATCGTATCAAAAACTTTACGAGCTTCAACAACATCATTACACTTCCCATACGTATTGATAAGCGAAGTACAAACTCCAATATCATCTTTTAAACCAATAATCTCAACATGGGCATGAATTTTTCTACCATTTTCAACGTCCGAAAGAATGGAACAAGCATTTATGACAGTAGTGAAGGTAAACGAATTAGGCAAAACATGAGTTTTAACATCATTTCAAAACCCCAAGAGCCTTTTTGAGGTTTTCTACTGTTAATATTTTCAAGTCTTACATAGGCGTTCAGAAGATGGTTTGCTGTAATGGTATGATTCAGGAATCCAGCTTTTACGATGTTGGGGTGGACTGAAATGATAGAATTGAAGGTTTTAGAGTTTTGGAGGTGTTGAATGAAGTGGGGGCTTGTGTGGAAGTTTTGGCGGGAAAGGTGAATCTTCAACAAGAGGTTCATATTTATTACTTAATATTTAGTGTCAGTTGGGGTATTTTGGTCATTGTAACATGGAAAAAATTGTTCTTGCTAACAATTATGCAAAAGTTGAAGATGAGATGAGGTCCAAGAAAGAGAAGCAGACAATTTTTTTTTGGAGGTAAAGTAGACCAGTGTATTTTTTAAGTGTTCAAGTGTTTTTTTGTTCCATTGGTTTGTTTTTTGGTGATCTCTTTTGTATTGGAGAAATAAATGGAAGATATAAAAATATAATATTACTCTAGAATGGTAGATTAGGACATTCTAGAATAATAGCAAAACACTCATCATCGGTTTAATCTACCATTCTAGAGTAATATTGGGTAGATTAGGACATTCATCATCGGCGCGGTTGATGTTTGGCAGTATGGCTCAATGCACTGCTTTTGTTTTATAACTATTCAATAAGGAATGCACTAGAGTTTTGCTGACATTTATTGTGTTTACTTGCAGACTCAGGATGTAAATTCTGCAATGGAGGCTTCAAGGAAAGCCCAGAATGATTTCGCGGTTGCCAGTGCTAGTCTGGAAGAGTCACGGTATGAGGGCATCTCTTCTGTTAAAAGGGTCCTTGATTTCAATTTCCATGATGTACAAGGACTATTGCGTCTTGTACGGGCAATGGAAGCTATAAGCCGTTGAATTCGCTTTTGTAGCAGAGATATTGTCAACACTCTGAATATCTTTTGTTTTTCTGGTTTACTTCCTTGGAAGCAGATTGTAATGGAGGATACGAAGGAAGGAGCAGGGGTGGAGGTTTATCAGTTCCACTGTATGATACTTCTGCCCTAGGTATGCAGGTTTAGTTTAACTGTCTATCTTTCAGTTGTTTTCCGTCCTCTATATTCAATGATTCAAGTTCTTTATCTTTTCTTCTTCTTCCCATATATAGGTTATATTATATGGCTTCATGAGAATATGAAATAGAGGATTGCAGATACTAGTCCTTTGTTGTGTGATAAATGAGACAAAGTAGAAGAAGATAGAGAAATACATGACAGAATTTAGTTGGACTTTTTTGTACCACACTTACCTGTAGGACGCTGAGCTCTCTCCCTTAAAAAAAAGGTTTGCTAAGCTCTTCAACAAATGTGTGGCATTGTTTGGCAAGTCATATATATCAATAAAGTTAAACTGAAACTGGAAACTGAATGTGAGAACTTGTTTTTGGGGCTAATGCCGATGGTAATATAGCAGGTAAAGCTCTATTGATCAGATTTCTTATTATAGCTTCTGTAGTTGTAAGTTGTAACATGGTAAAGGTCTGCTACTAGATTTTTGGTATATCAGACACACAGTTGGTTAGTGGACGTTACTGCATACAACAAGATCAAACCATGGTTTCTGTGGCAATATCCATAGCTATCTTGTCAAATAATTTGTTGTATCTTAGAAGGTAGAGGCGTAAGATATGTTATACGAATCTTGAATTGTGAGATTGATATAAATTTATATATTTTGTGATTGGTATATACATCTCTAGTATATATATTCTTCTGTAACGAAGTATGTGAAAATCAAAGAAACTGACATGCATACTGAACACAAAGTCGAATTGCAGAACAGAACTGTTAGATCAGTTCGAGTATGTGAGGTCTTTAAAGTCGGCGTAATGTCCTTTGGGGATGATGAATGTTGTAATTAGGGTGACTCGACACAGTTTAAATCACTCAACTTACTTGTCTGTATGACATATGGGTGTATCCCAAGGATTCCGACTGTAGAATGAGATGAACAAATTGTGAAGCTAATTATCTAATTGAGTTCAAGGTTTTTGTAATGACAAGCTAATTGAGTTGAATGATTCTCCTTGTAGGAGTCATAACATTCAAGTTTTTTTTAAGTAGGATTGATTTAAATTTTTCAAGGAAACCAATAAGGGCTGTTTAAATTGTAAGATTAAAATCGTTTAGTTTTTTGGTTTTTTTGCGTGGTAAAATTGTCGGACATTCTATATCCCACTATTAGTGATTAGCATGGCTAACATAGTATGTGCAGTCTCTTGTTTCAGGTTGGTGGGCTTGGAGTGGCAGTGGTATGGTCGTCAGCGATGTGAATGGATGATGAGCTTCATCAAGTGAGCGTAGCGAACATTCTAGGCTGACAGGGGGGTAAAGTGGCCCAAAAAGTATTTTGGTTGGTTTCTGTCTGTCCTCATTCTCGTTCTCGCACAAACTGATTTCTCCTCACTCTTCTCTCGCGCCAGTCTCTTTCTCTTTCTCCCGCGCCCTCTTCTCTTTCTCCTTTTCTACTAATAACGTTGGTTTGCATTGCAATACACACGGATACATATATCTAAACAAACTATTTATGTATAGAAGATCTCTCCAAGAATAAGCATATATGATAATCAATATATTTTGCATATGTAAAAATTAGTGATTTCATTTCTTAATTATAGGTAATGGAAGCAAATGACCAAATGCATCAGGCTATTGTTACGGAGCATCACCACTATATATAAACACCAAAACGGATTTGCTAATTGAATATTGTTTTAGTAAAGAATAAAATCACATCTTCTAAATAATAAACGGTAAGAAAACAAGCTATATTTGGGCCTTAAAAGTCTTATATAAATTGACTTAAAACCAACATTATCCCAAGTAAACAAATAACAACAAAGAAGAGCCACAATGAGTTGTTTGGACAATAGAAGCAATTATGGTTTTCGAGTTGCTATTGCTGTACTTGTGTTAGCATTATATGGAAGCTCATTGGTATCTAGTACGAAGATCTTAGAGAGGGTAAATGTTAAGGTGACGAATAATCTCGGTCGATGGCTAGAGATCCATTGCAAATCAAAGAATGACGATCTTGGAAACCGTATAATATATGATGGACAAGAAACAACGTTGAGTTTCAAAGCCAATTTTTGGGTACAACACGCTTCTGGTGTGAAATGCAGTGGTCCAGATTCTCTAGAACCGAGGCAAATGTAAAAGGAACTTATGATATTTATAACTTCGGTAGGGATAAGAATAAATGTGATCACTGGTGCGAATGGAAGGTTAAACGGGATGGTATATATTTTATACACCATCCAGGCAAAGAAGAATACATGTTCAGTTGGCCAAGCAAATGAGGCACTTTGCCATGCGTGTGGCGCAGAAGACGTGCACAAGTCCTGCCGCGATTGCGTCATTTGATTTTTCATTAATTTCGTACTTCATTGTTTTCCTGTTTTGTTTATGTTGTGCCATTTCTGTCCTATATATCATTTTTTTTTTTCCATAACCATTTTTAAATGCGGTATGAAAGAACGAATGCAAATATGTTAGATAAATATGCTAAACTCACCAGGCGCTTGTATTCAGTGACAGCATGGATATCTAGGTTGACATAGATCTTTGTACCACTAACAGATGAAAGGGTTATCTTGTCTACAACAAAAAGACACATTAAAAGTTCATCGGCTTAGAATAGAAATTAAGATTAATTAATATGCAGTAACAATTCAAATTGCGAACATGGTAAATGTATTATTACCTTGATAATCCCTTGCAGTCAGCGAAGTGGCTATAATGATCACATTCTGTTGTGTTAGTATGCCATCCGAATCGACCGACCGGATCACCCCATAAAGTAATGGTCACTTCAAAAGTAGCCCTAAAGGTTGAAAAAAAATGGATTACGTTACAACGACATGTTCGTTTGTTTAAATTGATATATAAAGGGGCTACTAACCCGATCCATGAGAACTATCTCCTTTAAGACTCGATCCAGATTTTTGTTTTGTGTCCGACTTTTTTTCAACACACCAATCACATCTGCTTGTTTAAATAAATATAAGGTTAGATTTTCGATCATTTTCAGTTTACTTTAAGATACTGATTTAATTTAATAGGAAGTCAAATGGAGAGGGCTATTTAAGCATAAGGTTGTGATTGATTACCTGATAGAAGAGTTTTTTGTTTAACTTTTTCGGCACCGTGTTAAACTCAATGAAATTGAAGTTGTATCTTGCGATTTCAGCCCCCTTCATCAGCTAGTATCAATGTTTCGGTTTGAATTTTATTACAAAGGGATGCACCATCGGGCGATAGGTCGTTGCTAACACGACGTCAAATCTCTCAATGACGTAGATGTTGCCCTCTTCCAACAAAGCTCCTTTTGCAAATTTGTCAAATTCTTTAAAATCTTTTCGATTCCAATCTAGCATGTGCGGGGTTCCCCGGCAAGAAGGGGGAAAAATCGGTGGTCAATTCTGAATGATTGCAAAACAAACGCGGTTGATTACCTTAGCATCCAATAGCGAAAAGTCTCTACTTAAGACCTCATTGTTGTTATTCCAATGGATTGACTCCCACATTCGTCGGGTCGCGAACTTTTATTTTCAATTTGGTTGTGCCAGTACGAAGCGTGGAAAGGTGTTGGAATTGTGTTGTTGCCATTGAAGGATTTCTACAAAACAACCATATTGAATGTACGAAAGAAATTCAGCGGGCATCTTAAACACACAATTTCAAAGAAAGAGCATCTAGATTACATTAGAAAAAAGAATATAATCTTCTTATAGTGCCATAGAAGAAAGTTTTTTTTGCGCATAAGGCGAAGACTAATATGATTGAGAGGAAAATAATAGCATGGTATGTAACTACAACGATTACCTGGAAAGTGCAAATATTTTTTCTTGATCAATTGAACGATATGCTCAACAACCTCTCCAGCACAACATGTATATAAACAATAGTTTAGGTAGCCTTGGAGTAGAACGGTCTTGAACACTATCTATTTACGTTCCACCAGTTGATGAGATCAAAAGTGCTCAGTTGCATAGCATTAGTAGAAGGTATTGCAATATCTCTCTTATTTTAAGCCGAGTGGCGTATGTGGTTTAGGGCTGGCTGTATTCTTAATCTGTCTTGTATTTTTCATTTCAGGTTGCAAGACTTTTGTTCAATGCTTTCTAGATTGCCAAGCTTCAAGCGCCGGTTCCATGAAGTGGTAAAAGCACTAGTGCAAGAAGAAAAAAAGAGGGTGGATGATGGAACCGCTGACCGTATAGGAGCAGCTGTGTAGCATTCTAATCCTTATTCATTAGATTTTTAAGAAATGCAAATGGCCTTCCTTCTTCCCTGTACAAGGAAAAAACTATGAAAAAACTCTCCATTTGGTGTGTTTTGTTGGATCTTTTACCTAGGCACATGAATTTGATTATAGGCAGAAATGTTTACTGCAGAAAATCTTTGAATTTGTCAATTGTTTGAATCTGACAATTGTTTTAGTTTATTTCATACAGCATGTTGCAGATGGATATTTGAAAAATAATTGTCTCCATCTATATGTATTACATAAGGTATGGTATTACAGAAGCTGATGCAGTAAAGGCGCTGTTAATAACATAATATTCTCAATCGGGTTTAAGGATGGGTCAATAACATCTTGACTGTTAAAAGGGAGATGAGAAAAAAACCAAAAGATTGTTAATTTTTTAGTGTGCTTATTTGAGTACACATGGAGCCAGTTATGGTCTACAAAAAAAAAAAATAATAATAAAATCAATCAATATTGTACACTTTAATAAACTAGACAATGATATAGTCTATTTTTCTTAATTTATCTGTCTAATTATCAAAAAATTAATCAAGTCGTGGAAATAAATACATAAATATAATATATATATATAAAAAAAAAGCCAAATAAATGATATACTTCCCATACATATTGATAAGCGAAGTACAAACTCCAATATCATCTTTTAAACCAATAATCTCAACACGGGCATGAATTTTTCTACCATTTTCAACGTCCGAAAGAATGGAACAAGCATTTATGACAGTAGTGAAGGTAAACGAATTAGGCAAAACATGACCTTTTAACATCATTTCAAAAACCCCAAGAGCCTTTTGAGGTTTTCTACTGTTAATATAACCAGACATGAGAGATGTCCATGAAACGACATTCGGATCATGCATTTCGTTAAACAGATTTTGAGCATCTTTAATATTTTCAAGTCTTACATAGGCGTTCAAAAGATGGTTTGCTGTAATGGTATGATTCAAGAATCCAGCTTTTACGATGTTGGGGTGGACTGAAATTATAGAATTGAAGGTTTTAGAGTTTTGGAGGTGTTGAATGAAGTGGGGGCTTGTGTGGAAGTTTTGGCGGGAAAGGTGAATCTTCAACAACAGGTTCATATTTATTACTTAATACTTAGTGTCAGTTGGGGTATTTTGGTCATTGTAACATGGAAAAAATTGTTCTTGCTAACAATTATGCAAAAGTTGAAGATGAGATGAGGTCCAAGAAAGAAAGAGAAGCAGACAATTTTTTTTGGAGGTAAAGTAGACCAGTGTTTTTTTTAAGTGTTCAAGTGTTTTTTTGTTCCATTGGTTTGTTTTTTGGTGATCTCTTTTGTATTGGAGAAATAAATGGAAGATATAAAAATATAATATTACTCTAGAATGGTAGATTAGGACATTCTAGAATAATAGCAAAACACTCATCATCGGTTTAATCTACTATTCTAGAGTAATATTGGGTAGATTAGGACATTCATCATCGGGCGCTTGGTTGATGTTTGGTCAGACGCTCAATGCACTGCTTTTGTTTTATAACTATTCAGTAAGGAATGCACTAGAGTTTTGCTGACATTTATTGTGTTTACTTGCAGACTCAGGATGTAAATTCTGCAATGGAGGCTTCAAGGAAAGCCCAGAATGCTTTCGCGGTTGCCAGTGCTAGTCTGGAAGAGTCACGGTATGAGGGCATCTCTTCTGTTAAAAGGGTCCTTGATTTCAATTTCCATGATGTACAAGGACTATTGTGTCTTGTATGGCTTGCAATGGAAGCTATAAGCCATTGAATTCGCTTTTGTAGCAGAGATATTGTCAACACTCTGAATATCTTTTGTTTTTCCGGTTTACTTCCTTGGAAGCAGACTGTAATGGAGGATACGAAGGAAGGAGCAGGGGTGGAGGTTTATCAGTTCCACTGTATGATACTTCTGCCCTAGGTATGCAGGTTTAGTTTAACTGTCTATCTTTCAGTTGTTTTCCGTCCTCTATATTCAATGATTCAAGTTCTTTATCTTTTCTTCTTCTTCCCATATATAGGTTATATTATACCGCTTCATGAAAATATGAAATAGAGGATTGCAGATACTAGTCCTTTGTTGTGTGATAAATGAGACAAAGTAGAAGAAGATAGAGAAATACATGACAGAATTTAGTTGGACTTTTTTGTACAACACTTACCTGTAGGACGCTGAGCTCTCTCCCTTAAAAAAAAGGTTTGCTAAGCTCTTCAACAAATGTGTGGCATTGTTGCCTTTCTTTTTACTTTAGCAATTATTCCTTTTCTGACTTTTATTCTCTTCCTTATGGTGATAGGGATGTCTGTCAAGTCATATATATCAATAAAGTTAAACTGAAACTGGAAACTGAATGTGAGAACTTGTTTTTGGGGCTAATGCCGATGGTAATATAGCAGGTAAAGCTCTATTGATCAGATTTCTTATTATAGCTTCTGTAGTTGTAAGTTGTAACATGGTAAAGGTCTGCTACTAGATTTTTGGTATATCAGACACACAGCTGGTTAGTGGACGTTACTGCATACAACAAGATCAAACCATGGTTTCTGTGGCAATATCCATAGCTATCTTGTCAAATAATTTGGTGTATCTTAGAAGGTAGAGGTGTAAGATATGTTATACAAATCTTGAATTGTGAGGATTGATATAAATTTATATATTTTGTGATTGGTATATACATCTCTAGTATATATATTCTGTAACGAAGTATGTGAAAATCAAAGAAACTGACATGCATACTGAACACAAAGTCGAATTGCAGAACAGAACTGTTAGATCAGTTCAAGCATGTGAGGTCTTTAAAGTCGGCGTAATGTCCTTTGGAGATGATGAATATTGTAATTAGGGTGACTCGACAATGAGTCGACATAGTTTAAATCACTCAACTTACTTGTCTGTACGACATATGGGTGCATCCCAAGGATTCCGACTGTAGAATGAGATGAACAAATTGTGAAGCTAATTATCTAATTGAGTTCAAGGTTTTTGTAATGACAAGCTAATTGAGTTGAATGATTCTCCTTGTAGGAGTCGTAATATTCAAGTTTTTTTTAAGTAGGATTGATTTAAATTTTTCAAGGAAACCAATAAGGGCTGTTTAAATTGTAAAATTAAAATCGTTTAGTTTTTTGGTTTTTTTGCGTGGTAAAATTGTGGGACATTCTATATCCCACTGTATTAGTGATTAGCATGGCTAACATAGTATGTGCAGTCTCTTGTTTCAGGTTGGTGGGCTTGGAGTGGCAGTGGTATGGTCGTCAGCGATGTGAATGGATGATGAGCTTCATCAAGTGAGCATAGCGAACGTTCTAGGCCGACAGGGGGGGAAAGTGGCCCAAAAAGTATTTTGGTTGGTTTCTGTCTGTCCTCATTCTCGTTCTCGCACAAACTGATTTCTCCTCACTCTTCTCTTGCGCCAGTCTCTTTCTCTTTCTCTCGCGCCAGGAACTCGCGCCCTCTTCTCTTTCTCCTCACTTGATATCTCCTCTCACTCAACTCGATACTGGTACATACCGTGTTTTTTTTTTCATTTCTCGCTGTCTGATTTCATAAGTTCCCGATTTTCTCATCTCAACTCCACTCACTTCTCATCTCAACAACTTTTACTACTTGATTATTGTTAATAGGTTGCCCTTTCCACATTGGATGTTTTCTTGTCTCGCAACCCACCCTCTGCTCGCAAAAAGGTACTCAACTGGCTTTTACTTTTTTGTTTCGTTCTTGGGTCCCCCTTTACCCCCTACTTGTTTATTCGGCACAAATTGGTCCCCCCTTTACCCTGGTTGTTAACTTCTCTTACCATTGGTGAGATATAGTGGTGGTTGATGCATTTCCCAGGTTTGGATTGAGAATGTTAGAGTAGATATGTTGATGGGTTGTTTGGAGAAGGGTGTATGGGATACAAAGGTTTTGGGGTTGCTCAAATCAGCTCTTGTTTGGATAAGGGTGTCAGGGATAAAAATGTGTTTGGGTTGATCAAATCAGCTCTTAGTACTCCTGTTAGGAATCAAGAGAAAAAGGAGAAAGAGGAACCTAGAACGATGAAAAAGAAGAAGAAAAGGAAAAAAAGGGACTAGGAAGCAAATTCGAGCCGAAGCCTTAACCGTATTGGTTGAGAACCTTATTTAGTTTTTCGCCAATAGAAGCCGCAATGGTCCATTTCTATGGTCATTGTGGGATTAAAAGGGACTAGGAAGCAAATTCTTAATGAGAATGAGCCGAAACCTGATCCGTATTGGTTGAGAACCTTATTTAGTTTTTCGCCAATAGAAGCGGCAATGGTCCATTCCTATGGTCATTGTGGGATTCTGAGCCCTTTGCTTGGTGCCTTGCTGAGTTTGAAAATTGGATGGAAGAAAAGATTATTAAGTACTTCTGTCCCTCGAAGAAAAAGTAAAAAAGGGACTAGGAAGCAAATTCTTAATGAGAATGAGCCGAAACCTGATCCGTATTGGTTGAGAACCTTATTTAGTTTTTCGCCAATAGAAGTGGCAATGGTCCATTCCTATGGTCATTGTGGGATTCTGAGCCCTTTGCTTGGTGCCTTACTGAGTTGAAAATTGGATGGAAGGACTCACTTACTGATGGTTGTCACAATCTTGCTTGACCAGAATTTGTGCCATCAAGTGGAAGGGAAAAGACAAGTCGGCTCTTGTTTGGAGAAGGGTGTCAGACATTGGTTGAATTTTGTGAGAGCAAATATGGGTTTAGGTGAAAGCGTTCCTAGACCACTTGTATTATTATGTATGCAATCCAATAACAAAACAATTGGTCCTTTTTTCAGAAACTCCCAAGAAAGGATTGCTATGTCAAATGGAAGGATTTATATGTGAAGGTAACAGTTACCCTTGCCTAAACTGGGTGACGTACAAATTGGTTCAAGACTTCAAGGTTTACTAGCAAAGGATGATGAAACTTGTTATTGTTATTTTGATGTGGAAATATTCTCTTCACACACAAGTGAGTGGATAGGATATCGACTCAGTACTGGCTCGCACTCCGTCATAGTACCGTTCTTTGCAAAGACAGTCATTAGTGAGAGGGGAATTGTTTGTTTGGAAGCAAGATTATATTATTCAAGTATTGTACACTTTGCAGTGTTCAGTTCAAATCCAAACGTTAAGCAACTGCAAGCACCCACGATCTAAAGTTGCATTATAGCTCCAGTTGGGTGAGCCACGAGGATTTATCAAATGTATGGCTTATGCCGTTTCATGCACTTTAGAGATATGGGAGCTCATTGAAGACTTGTAAACAGGCTTTTGGTAGCCAACCATACTATCATTCAGTTCCTCACTCTTTAAACACCTAAGATCACCTTGTTTGAAACATGATTCTGTTTGGATGGAGGGATGGTATGAATGTGGCTGGGAGGCGCTTACTCTTTTATTTCATATTACATTTTTTTTTTCCTTAAGTGATGTCCTCAAGAAATGCATATCTTGAAATAGGTGTGGGCAGTCACATTTTGTATACTTACTCGCTTTTACATTTTGGTATCAGATATGGGATAATTTTTTCAAGGGCTGTCAGTATACTGGGAGAGAGCTTCTTGCTGCTGGAGCCATTGGCGTCAAAGATTTGGAAGCATGGCAATATTCGAAGAGCAACATAATTAACATTGGAATTCCTGCATATACATTTTTACGGTGCTTTTTTCACTCAATCGAGTGTGAGTCAACCGGATTTCTCATGCGTAAGTATAGTATTTTGCTGACTATACATATCATTTTTGCATCAAAGTTTAGTGTTGTCCTTATACTGAGTTGTGAATCTCTGCCTGAGTATGTACTGTGTAGTACTTGAGCTTGCTTATTGAGGTCATTCATTCTAACTGGATTCATTCAACAACTTCTGGATTGTCTCGAATGAAAAATTAAAATCAGTTGGACTATCTTTTAAATTTGGTATCTTCCTGTAATGAACTGCCAAATAGCCATTAGCGACAGGGGAATACACCATACAGTTAGGATTTTCGACTGTCTTTGTTGTTGTTCAGAGTATTTTTGCTCTCTAGTTGGTACAATTAATGTGTGTTCTCACCATTTCTTCCTATTCAAAGAGTCACCCGTTACTGGTGAGCCAATCACCAAGTTATATATTGTGTTTGCTTGGTTTTGCTGATATGCCGATTACTAGATTTTGATAAAGTGGTGTGCAAAGGGTCATTGTGTTTGTTGAAAAAAATAAGTGATCATAGTAGAATGTTGCAACAAGAAGGATAGAGCGGTTTGTAGTTACCACTCTTGTACATAAATCCAAAAATTTGTAATAAGTGAGGCTCTCTTGGTCTACCTTGTTTTCAAGATCACAATTCTTCCTCATATATCTACCTACTATTGCTTATTGGAATGTAACCCTTTTATGTTACATCAGGTGACAATGTTGAACTGACTAGTGTGAATCAGTCAGAGGGAAGGGTTTTTACTCACTTTTTGAGCCCATGTCGGTCATGAAAGAGCAGATTAAGAGTCTGCATTTGAAAGAGACAGAGGAACTATATCTGTACAAATTGTGTCTCTATTGTGGTAATGAAGAAAGAGTTAATGCTTGGAACAATGGTGGAGTTCCACCAGTTGATGAGATCAAAAGTGCTCGATCAGTTGCATAGCATTAGTAGAAGGTATTGCAATATCTCTCTTATTTTAAGGCGAGTGGCGTATGTGGTTTATGGCTGGCTGTATTTTTCATTTCAGGTTGCAAGGCTTTTGTTCAATGCTTTCTAGATTGCCAAGCTTCAGGCGCCGGTTCCATGAAGTGGTAAAAGCACTAGTGCAAGAAGAAAAAAAGAGGGTGGATGCTGGAACCGCTGACCGTATAAGCTGTGTAGCATTCTAATCCTTATTCATTAGATTTTTAAGAAATGCAAATGGCCTTCCTTCTTCCCTGTACAAGGAAAAAACTATGAAAAAACTCTCCATTTGGTGTGTTTTGTTGGATCTTTTACGTAGGCACATGAATTTGATTATAGGCAGAAATGTTTACTGCAGAAAATCTTTGAATTTGTCAATTGTTTGAATCTGACAATTGTTTTAGTTTATTTCATACAACATGTTGCAGATGGATATTTGAAAAATAATTGTCTCCATCTATGTATTACATAAGGTATGGTATTACAGAAGCTGATGCAGTAAAAGCGCTGTTAATAACATAATATTCTCAATCGGGTTTAAGAATTGGTCAATAACATGTTGACTGTTAAAAGGGAGATGAGAAAAAAACCAAAAGCTTGTTCATTTTTTAGTGTGCTTATTTGAGTACACATGATATGGTCTACAAAAAAAAAAAAAAAATCAATCAATATTGTTACACTTTAATAAACTAGACAATGATATAGTCTATTTTTCTTAATTTATCTGTCTAATTATTAAAAAATTAATCAAGTCGTGGAAATAAATATAATATATATATAAAAAAAAAGAGCCAAATAAATGATATACTACCTCAGTATACTAGTTATTTGCGGAACCAAACTAGAAGTGAAATTAAAACGCAATTTTGTCCTATAGGCCCGTTTTCTGTAAAAAGAATCCGCCTAGAATGGGGCCAATAACCTAGTTCGTGGGCTTCTCAAATAGCCCATTTTGCTAAACGGACCGTCACAAAACCCGACCCAAATCTAACTACTTTTTTATAACGACCTCAACCTTAAGGTAGAAAAATGGCGGGAAAGAAAGAGGGAGGCAAAAAAACTGCAGCAGGTAACTCTACAAGCTTGTTTATAGTACTCTTTTACTTTACATTGTTGTAAATGTGAATCAAGAAATCCTTTTGTTTTGATTTGTAGTTGTTTTAGTGATTGCACACCAATTGTTTGTTCAATTTCCTTCAAAGCATGTTTTTTTTTTTGCCCAGGAGATGGGATTTGAGTATTTCGTTAAAAGATTACATTTTTCGTGATGCCCAATTTGTGAAAATGAAGATTAAGTTACCATTTCGTCTCTTTAAGTTACCATTTTTTATGTTAAATATATACAGGTTCTTGGTAGTAAGAGAATTTGAAGATAGCACATTTTATGGTTAGAATACACTGGGGGGGAGTGAATTCTTTAGGCCATATAGTTGCGTGTAGGGCGTTAGCGAATCTAGCCATATTCTGAAGATATGGGGAAAGAGGAGTCTCCCCAAGTCACCAAAAGAACAACTAGATCTTCTGCTTCTAATACACCTACAAAAATCTCTGTCCAAAAGCAAAAGAAAGTAGACCCTCGTCCTTCGTCAGTTCTTGATGATCTTGTTTGCGGAGAACAATCCATTAGTCAGGAGACATTGCTTTCTACTTTTCCTGGCAGAGGAGTTCAGATACTCGAGCTGTTGCGATTACTTGGTCCTCTAAATTCCCCCCTACTTCCTCTTTTCCTCTATGGTGGCCCTTGTTCAGGAAAAACCAGTGTTGTCCTTCAAATTTTCAAGCATCTAAAGCGGCCTTTTATATATTCAAGTTTTCGAACTTGCCACAATCCGCGTCTCTTATTTGAATTTATCTTGAACCAGTTGCTGCATCATAGAAAGAATTCTGGCAATGGTTATTCTAGTGCTAAACGTTGTGAGAAACCCGCTGATTTTGTTAATATGGTTGGAGAAGCGTTGAAGGAGGTGATTAGCAGTCTTAGAGTGGACTCTGGGAAAATGGCAAAGGAATCAGTCCAACAAGGTTGTGGAAGGATGATTTACTTGATATTTGATAACATGGAACTTGTCAGGGACTGGGACAAAAACTCAATCATGATATCTTTGCTCTTTAAGCTCCATGATATTCTGAAAATGCCTGAAGTTGGTTTGATCTTTATAAGCAATTCCTCACCTGACACTTACCACTTATCCACTGGTTCTCTGGAGCCTATTCCAATTCATTTTCCTGACTACACAGAAGATGAGCTTTGTCAGATCTTTTTGAGAAACCAGCCGGACCCTAAGCTTTATTCTTCTTTTCTTGAGTAAGTAAACGCACTTGTTACTTCCAACTTCATTTCTGATTTTTTTTTTCTCTCCCCTTGCATGATTTGATAACTCACTTTTCCTTTGGTGTTTTTGTTTTTTGTCAAACAGTGTTGTTCTGAAGGATTCCTGTAAAATTACAAGATGTATAGATGAGCTATCGATTTATTTCAAACCGTTGTATGAAAAGTACTGTGAACCTTTAAGTGATTCAGGACGAGTTCCTAATCAAAACATGAAAAGTAAATTATACGTTCACCTTAAGCCGCATGTGACTCCTTCTCTGAATGAGGTATTTAAGGTTCCATCCTGTTTGGCTCCTGAACTAAAAGCGAACAAGGAGAAACTCCGGAAGAAGAGAAACACAAGGGTTTTGGGGGATGGGGAAGCTCATGAAGACTTAGATATTCACATGTCTGTCTCTGCAAAGTATCTTCTTATTTCTGCATTCCTTGCTTCGAGAAACCCAGCCACTCTTGATGCAGCACTGTTTGATTCAGCGGAGGTGGTGATAATAGAAAGCGTGGGGAGGAAGTATGTCTGCTCTCTCTCTCTCTCTCCTTTATTTTTTTTTTTTTTTATTTATAAAGGGAAAAATGGACCTGATATTTCTATTGAGGTGTTCTACTAACCTGCAACTCCTTTAACTGTATGTTTTTCTACTTAGGACAAGTGAAACATCTGCACAGCAGAAGGAAAATGCGGAGCAAGAATTGCTTATGAAAGGACCTGGAACTTTTCCACTTGAGAGGTTGTTGGCCATATTTCAGTGTATTACTTCAGTGACAGAAGATTATGCCGAGGAAGAGTCGCAAGAGGTCGATGCAATCAAAAGTGGGGATATTGGGCTAATGTCTGATGTTCTACTGCAACTATCGACTCTCTGCAATGCTAATATTATCATTAAAGGAGGAAACTGCCCTTTGGAAACTTCATCTAGGTACCGATCCACTGTGAGCGAGGAAATGGCTTTGAAGGTGATCATCATATCCCGTCATGTTTTAAGTTTCACCAAACATCTCTTCAACTTTACAATTTTGTAATTAATACGCGTAAAATGATTTGTAGGTGGCAAGGAGTGTCAATTTCCCTTTGCCCAAGTATCTGTATCGAAGATGAATGTTGTGATGGTTACACATGCTTTGAAGTACTCTTGTCCAGAATTTAATAATATACTCCAAGGAGGTGAGCAATTTAAAAGAGATCCGACTGCCTAACTGCTAAATAGTTGAAAGGAATGTTCTCATCTGCCATGCCATACTCCATCCTTCTTTAAGAAACTGGTCAGATTGGTTGAATGGCGTTCGAAGTTGACTGATTCTTTTGGCTTCCATGAGTGGTCGGCTTCCCTGAATGGTCTGTTGATTAGAGCTTAGCTTGTGTTTCTTCATCCTTTCAAGTGCTTGCAGACGGATCTACAAACGGATTAAAACTCATTCCAAGCAATCAATAAAAATTGCTTGTTCACTCTGTATTTGTTCATTGAACGTTCTATGTAATCAGAATAGCAGGAGTATTAGTTTCTTGTCACAGTTGTTCTTTCATTGCACTCTCATTCAGTTCTAGCTAGACTTTTCAAAATTTTATCATACTTTAACTAGAAATCGTATCCCTCTTAGGCTGCATCGGGCTTGCTGAAATATTATGCTGTTTATTCAGAACTTTATAACCAGAAGTCCAAAACCAAATCCAGTTAGTCAGTTCAGAATGAATTACAGTCAAAGGTGCATAATTTGCCATCTACATTTCCAAACTTACATGGACCTTTTTCATTTTAACAAGCTAAGGGCCGTATTTGAAGCAGTATGTCCCCAAATGGTGAAATTCATAGACTTTCTTCCCTTTGTAAAGTTGGGTACGTGTGTGTGGAGAATAATGTCTTTATCTTAAGGTGACAGTGGCAGTCAAAACAGAACCAATTATATGCTGTGATGTCAAGCATCACACCATTCAATTTGTCCCGAGTAGAGGCGTGCAAAAAAATTCATCTCTGTAACTGTGTATTCTGAAGAGAAGATCACCATCCGTTCACTATATGTGTATTCTGACCCCCTTTTTCTCTATTTCACAGGGTGGAATTCAGCCAGTACATAATAATACAAGAAGCCACAACCAAATTCCGTAAACCACCCACAACAAGTTCAATGCAGTGCTTCATGATCAAAACTAACATTGACACTAACTATTGGTTCCATGTTTACTGGGGTCAAACTAGTCTACACAAGATTCAGCCATATGAAAGCATCTACCAGATGTCTAGCTAAGTACAACTTTGCTCAATCAATCATCTTCCTCGGGTGCCTCTTTTAGCCACTGCAGCAAAATTCAACAGATACCAAGTCAATATAGGTACTACCAAAATAAGAAAGAAAAGATTGAAGGAAATAGCTACTTACTGATAAAAACATTATTGAAATCTGTTAAAATTAAGTGTTTTAAAGGCTATAAAACATTACCATTGGAACAGCCGTACTATAGGATGGACAATAACTAAATAGACAAAAGAAAATAACGCCAACCTGAATAAATGTTTCGGACTGCTTTAGAAAAACTTTATCCGATTCATCTGCCCCTTCTTTCTCTGAGGCCCACGAGATAATGGCATCTTCTGATAAAATGTCTTTATCATAGAGGAGATGCAAAATCTAGAAATGAGATTTATAAAACATCATTCAGTAAGAAAGCAATATTTTGAAAATTCAACGTTCTTCATGCAAGATATCAAGGAACTACTTAAGTGGGCTTACTTATTAAGAACATTTTATAACAAAGAAGAAAAGAATTTGCACTTAGGTAATTGAGTTAGTCAGAACCATAATTTGTCCACCTCAAGGGAAAAAAAAACATAAAACTGAACAAGTAAAGAAAAACTTAAAAAGGACAGAGAAATTTATCAACCAGTAGAAGGCTGAACTTTTTATGTGCGTACCTCATATTTTCTTGAACAGTAAATTTAGCCACAAAACATTTCTCAATACTCTACATGCCTCATATTCTTCTAAACAAGAAATTCAGTAATAAAACGTTTTCCTCAAAACTCTACAAAATTGGTAATGATAATACATAGAAACTCGGAACCTAAGACATGGACTAGTGCTCTGCAAACAATTATAAAAACTTACTTATGAATTCTTCCGATATGCTACGAGACAAGTTTTGGTTCTAGACAGGCACAAGGCAGTCACATAGATATTCATCTTTAAGTTATGATGCTTACTTGTGCAAATAATGGTGCAAATTCTTTGGTAGACTCCACACACATTTCTTCAAACTTGATTACCACTTCGATCTGCAACAAAACCAAACAGACAAGTTATCCTAAAATAAAGATTTTAAACTATATTATCATCCACATGGGAATAGATATCCTCAGAACTCAGACTTGGATAAAACAAATGTATGTCCCATGCCTTAAAGGCACTCATCATCGTGCCTTCTGCACGCTTTTAGTTTAAAAAGAAAATGTTGTCACCCAGTTTTCATAATAGGATATTTTAAAAAAGTCTCCAAACTTAATCAGTTTTCATCCAAGTACGGTGAAGACCTGGGTTCGACTTCTACAGGTCAAAACTATTTTTTAGTTGAATTCTTAATGAGAATAAAATGGAAAACAAAGAATATCACAGCGAGAATCCAAACCCGACTACTACATGTTGACGGAACGGCTGATATAACTGGTTTGAACTACTTTAGCTTAAGAAATACACTCTGAGCAAATGTTAATTTAAACCGCCCGAAAACACAAATCCCAAGGAATATGAACACACAGCAGCCATTCATTGGTGATCAAAATCAATCTGAACCGTCCTTTGTCTTTGCCTAAATGTTATTTTGTCTTTTAGTGCCAGAAAAAAACGTATATTGTTACATATATTTCTTCTTATAGTTTTGGAATTTGAGAGTAAATCATTCCCTACTTTTTGAAAATATGATTCTTCAATGGAAATTGTGAAATTCCAAATATGGAAATCCCAGTATATGACACCGATATTTCAAGTGTTGTGTCGGAAATTTACATTTTTCTATATAGCAAATTGGATGCCATGAATTTTGTTAGAGAAGAATCTGAAACACGATATTCTATGTCTAATCCTGAAATCTTGGCACATTTCGGCATTAAGCTAAGTATTGCAGTATTTCTGTCTGTGACAGAAACTATACTTTGTAGTTTATTCAGCAATAGAAACTAATCCAGCTTACTAATAGAATATTCAGATGCTACAAACCTCCTCATCTTCTGTTTGTAGGTAATGCTTCAAAAGACCTCCCCATTTTGTTATGACACGGACAACATTTCCATACAGTTCACCTGAAACGGAAATAAGAGACAAGTTGGCAGATACTAACAGTTGCTATCAACATTAAGTTGTTGAGAACATGGCCAGAAAGGCTAAAGAATGTTATGATAATAAGACACTTCTCTTACGTCCTATTAGCATGTTATTTCGATTACACTC
This sequence comes from Coptis chinensis, assembly GCF_015680905.1. Taxonomy (NCBI): domain Eukaryota; kingdom Viridiplantae; phylum Streptophyta; class Magnoliopsida; order Ranunculales; family Ranunculaceae; genus Coptis; species Coptis chinensis. The sequence goes on from NW_028238191.1 coordinate 31,920, forward strand.
AACTATAAAAGTCTTTTTTCCTTATATCGTATAGTTATAATGATTTTCACATCAAACATGTAAGAGGTTCACAATATGTTATGCCCCTAAACCTCCGTTTGAAGATGGAAAATATTTGGACTCCTCGATTCGGGGTAGGTGCAAAATCTGATACCATGTGGTTTCTTCTCTGGGATCCTTCACAAGCAAAGAGGAGGCCATGGATTTATGATATCTAGTGATCCTATGTGGTATCTACTTGGTGCAAGCAGTGGTATGATCTGCACCTAACAAGAAATCTTGTGCAAGTAACAGCTTTTTATATTATATATATCATGCAAATTGATTCTAAATAGATTCTAAACTGACATGGTTTTCGTTATGAAGCTATTCAACTATTTTTTTCTTTTTCTCCTTCTTTTCTTTTTACAAACATAGTAACATGTATGTCAGCTAGCAGAATGTAGATACATGGAAACCTACGCCAAAAAGAAAGAAATCTAATCAAACAGAAGACTTACTATTGGCCACATGTGGGGTTTCTATTGCCGATCTCATAACTGAATAAAATATAGCTCCAGCACAATCCAAGGTTGACATGTTGTATGATAACCTAGAGTAGAGAATCCATGTCAGTGCATCACTCTCAACCAAAAGTAAATAGAAGAACAGTTCATACGACTGTACATAAATAAATCACGACTTAAAGTCCAGCACCACTTAACACGTAATCGACTAAAGAAAGATACTATAACCTGTAATCTGAACCTAATCAACTGTTAGAACATACACAGTAAATAAAAAGTGCAAATTACTTCAATTAGCACTTTTGTAAGAGTATACATGCTCCAACATATTATGTTCATGTCAACTCAAAAATGGAAGGATAAAGATAACTGGCCATTGAGGCGTGTTAAGACCAAGTACCAAAGGGGAATCCAATAAATAGCAACTACCAATATAGAATATCAGGAGTCATGTATATACTCTAGGACGGGGCAAACATTGTGAAAGGAATGACAAAGCAAATCTCTCAATTTACAGTAACGTTTTTTTGCATGCCATTGATATTGATTGCTATCTGACTTCATACCTCTTAGAACATGTACATATGGATGTAGGCTCAACTTATACGAAGCTATGGCTTTACAACAAATTGAATTGTTCAACCAAACTTTAGATCTGCAATAAGGTTTGTTTTTATGTTGTTCACAGATTCAAGCTCAAGTCTGGTGGTTAGTTAAGGATATCTGTTGATCCCCAGTAACAGAAATTTATAAAGTGCATCAGTAAAAGCTAGCACTTTAAGCTACATGTCCAAGCTTGTTACTCAAAGAATTCCCATGTCAGAAATTATTCCTTGTCTTCACAACTTTCTAATTGTTCATCATATCCAGCAAAGTGTAATATAAAGCAGTGGTGTTACCCAACTGGAAGATAAACTACAATGATAAAGCTTGCTAAACACAGGAATATATGGAACATACCTAAGTGAATTAACTTCAATGATCACATGGTCTTGCTCAATATTTTCATGAACAGCCCTTAGAAAAGTTGCTTCTACCTAAACATTATAAACATTAAAGAGATAAGGACAAGATTTTAGTATTTAATTCAAGGTATTAGCTCTGCACGCAGCGATAATCACCTCTTTCTCAAAATCGACAGAATCCTCTTTGCAATCGTCATTATCTGAGTTAACAATATCAGAGTCAGGTATCAACTCTCCAGAAGTTGGAAGAACACTTCCATCTTGAGTCAGTAAATCTAGGTCAGCTTGAGCAGCATCCATGAGGTCTATAAGTTTATCTGCAGGAATGGGTGCAACTGAATGTCTCCATTCTTCTTCATGGCCTCCTTCACAAACTGACCAAATGTAACCAAGTCCTGAATTGCCAACCTGAAAATTGATAGTTCAAAGTAAATAAGCTCAGCTGTACAAGATTAACAGTGGATGATGGTTTACATAAATAAAACAGAGCATAGCCTTTGGTGGAACTGGGAGCCAAATTTGAAAGACATATACAAGCAAAACTGAAATGTAAAGGAGTTAATGTTTGAAGCTCAACTCTCTTATTCATGCCATCTACAATAGACATGTTTGGACATAGAAAAATAGTTGCAATTCTAACACATTTCTTTTTACCTATAATCACAAACCAATTTCTACTGTGGTGGCATGCTAATCTTCTCTGTATTGTTCCAATTTTAACGGATGTCCCGAAGGGCAAAAGGAAATAAATGGTTCGCACAAACAAATGCTTCCACTAAGAGTTGAACTCAGGACCTCCCACTTACTAAGCGGACGCTCTAACCAACTTAGAAAAAAAAAAAAGCATGTCTTTTAAAACACAATTCATTTTTAAATAATGCTTGGATTTTGGAATGGTTGTGTAGATAGTAAAGGTTGCTACCTGAGAAGAGTTGGATGGCTTGGATGTCGATTGTCCATTTGGCATATCGAGCACAGTAGCCACTGCTGCATTTAAAGATTTCAGTAAGTAAAATCCTACGACAGTTAAAGATTTCATTTAAAAACTCTGCCCAGATAAACTAATAGTAAGACAACAAGCAATTCATGCAAGAGAAAAAGGTAAAATGAAACATAACGTTGGAATATATGAATAAACATAAGACATCATGAAGACCTGTTTTTGCTTAAGAATAGAAGAAAAGAACATATAAAATTTTAAAAGCTGACAGGTTCTCAACTTTCCGTATTTTCTGTATAATAACATAAGACATCATGAAAATATTTTTCTGTATTCTCAACCCCCATTGCAAAAACAAGCTGATGTGCTCTAAAATAAAACATGTTGATCCAAGGGCACACTCCATCTCAGACAACCTCAGGAAAAAAAATAAAAAAAATAAACAAACTGAATAACTATTCGACATAATGATTTTTGTACAGCAACTGAACAAAAAAACATATTGGGAGCAACCACCTAATATTACGCATAAATACTTGTTTATCCTTGATCATGGCTACTCACAGTTGTTTCAATAGGTGCAATAACAGGACCATCTTATGCATGGACATTGCTTTTACGTGTGTGTGTGTGTGTGTGTGTGTGTGTGTGTGTGTGTTTGATAAAAGAAGCAACCGAATACATTTTGCAACCGCTACGGTAATGTTAAAACATATGCTTGCCAAGACCGGTGAACTATTTCAGCTATTAGACACGGAGCATTAGGATCTCACATTCATCTTCAACAATAGCATTATCTGCATACTCAAGCTCCTCATCGCTATCTTGCTTGATAGGCTGGGGAAGTAATGATACCTTTGAATAAGCAGGAACAACAAATTGTTGTCCAATTATAACCTAAAAAAGAAAACATCTGTTAGACGAGAATCACATAGAAATTTGATAAGGGTTCTTAAACCATGATGAATGAAATCCAGCATGTTTACCACAGGATGGAAAAGGAAGAATAAGAAACAATTCTTTGATCATATATATATAAGTAATAGTGCAGTACTAGAATAAGAAAGAGGAGGTGATGCAGGAATTTTCTGATCAAAAGCATAATATAATACCTTGAATGACAAAATTACACCTGGTTCCACGACAGCTCCAGATTTGATCACCACCCCATCACAAACAATAGCATGCCTTACTTTACAATCGTCTTGAATGGCGACATTATTCCAAATATACGAACCTTCAATTATAACATTTGATCCAATGACGCAACCTTCCCCAATTACTGAATTTGAGATTTTAGAGTGGTCGCCTATAGATGTCCCTTTCCCAACTACTGTGAACGAGCCTATTTGTGCAGAACGCGATTGCTTGATATCTGATAAAGTCAAATTTTCCAGAACATGACTAATCTCAGTGCCAAAGGAAAAGAGAGCAGTTATACAAATGTGATTTCCTAAGCTTACAAAGTAACACTAATAACAACAACAAACATCTCAATTACTTATTTCCAAACGTTCGGAGTATTAATGTGCATTGGTCCTATATACAAGTGATATCCTCAAGCTGTTTCCATCTGACTTGGTGTCACTATAGAGCATAGTTTCTAACATGAGTATAAAACTGCACAAAAACGAAACTAGGACGGTACACTGTAGTACCAATAACGCCATTTATTGGATAAACTCTTCTTGGGTAGAATTTTATTTAAAATGAAACACTAACATAGTATTTTCCTAACTTGTCAAGAAATATTTCTACAACTTCCAATGTCCAAATATACAACTACTTATTTGCACCTGATGCTTTGTACATCCCCTGTCTTTCTAGCTTAGTAGGACAGTTTCCAGAAAACTGCACATCAGGCACCAAAGGGTATGTCCATCTTTGTACTATATCCTTACTGATGGTGTCATAGCTGCGGAAATTGTCAACTTGAGCCGCATAACTGGAGTGAATTTCATATGTGAAAATTTTGTAACCCATAATCTGAAATAACAAACAAACAGCTAAAATAAAAAAATAAAAATAAAAAAATAAAAAAATAAAAAAAAAAAAAAAACACAAACAACCAAGAAGAAAGGAGTTTAACTAATTGCATGAAATGTTGAAAATATATACAAGAAGCTTTTAGGTTAGATTTTAACTAAGTTCTAAATTGAAAAAATAAAAATAAAAAAATAAAGGGAAGGAAAGATATTAAAAAATGTATGACATTCACAATGCTTCAGTCAAAATGGTCTGATCAATGGAAAATCAACACCGCACCCCGCATCGAGGCTTATCACAAATTTTGGCAGCACAACGTCAAATGAAGAATCATAAACACGAGTAACAAGTCAAATTTTACTATAACCAATTCTAACCAATTAATCTTTTATTCACATCTTGATGTCAAGTTAGTATCAGTATAGATGAGCTACATTTAAAATAAGAAATGTACACAATCCATCCCATAAAGTTTGGAAAATGGTCTTTCAACTAAAATCAGTGATTTACATTCCAATTGTTCAATACCCTTTCGCATCAGGCTGTTATGAAGTAATCACATGCAACTGAATAATGAACTGATGTTTCACATTGTACACGAAACACATGCACGATTTTAAATTGAACCTGGATTCAGTAATATTAGTAAATCATATTACAACACGAATATTAATCATTCTAGCGGAAAACCCAATAGTTATCCAAAACTACACAGAACAATCCATAAAAAAAATAGTAAATAAGCAATAAGCAACAGCAAAGAATCATAGACCATACATCGTCAAGAAGCAATCCTTTGACAAAGTGGCGTCGGAGATGTTGATAGTCGAAATTGTCCGTGAACAGACTAAGAACTTCTGGAGAGCAGATATCAATGTAGCAATCCTGCAAAAAAGATGGTAAAAACTTATGAGCTATATTAAAAGCATATATTACAACAACGAGAGGCGGAAAATAAACAAACAAGTCGAGATAAAGTAACAACCTGCTTGTCATTGTGCAAATAAACGGCAGGATTATCAGCAAGCAATGTCTTGTCAAGAGAAAGAATTCCTTTCGAACAGTCAGCCTTATCCTCGTAATACAGTAACTCCTTAGTATCAGGATCAATCGCCATAAACAACTCATCAGTACCAAGTCTAGTCTGACGAGTCAAAGAAGAAGGTTTGGACTTCTTAATCACCATAGTCATAACAGCATTAGAATCCTTCTTCTTTCTCTCTTTATGCTCTTGCAGTGCTTGCGTAAGTGACATATTACTCACAGTATCACCACTTATAAGTACAAAATCTCCATGTATCTTCACAAAATCACAAAAATAGTATCAACATAACGCCCCAAACACGGCATAAATGAAAAGTAACTAGTCATAGGAAAAAAAATAAAACACTAACCACATTGCGTTCGTAAATTAAACGAAGGGCATCGCCAGCACTAACGGAATCATTCGACTCAATAGTAGTAACAGTAAATTTAGGAATAGATAACCACTGAGAATTCTGGAGATAAGTAATAACTTGTTTGGAATGCGCACAACAAAAGACATAAACTTCTTCAACACCAGCTGATTCTAACCATGCTAATGAGTAATCTATCATTGGTATATTCACTAGTGGCAATAACACCTTCAATTGTTACAAAAAAAACACACACATACTTAGAAAAACAATAATGAAAAGCACAGGAACAATAAAAAGATAAGATATTTTGATACCTTGGGGCGTTCTAGAGTGATGGGGCGGAACTTTTGAGCAAAACTGTCAGCTAGAAGGATTGCTTGTAATGGGACATGGGCTAGTTCTTCTGTGTCATCTGGAATCCTGGAACCTTTTTTCTGTGCCATTTAAAAAAAAATAAACACAATTGTGAAGAGCGAGTGATGTGGTTAATTTGGAGAAGAAGATTTGGAGTGATGTCTAGATTTTAGGAGGCAATATAGGCACCATTGTCAAGAACTGTTATGGATACGAAATTGGGCTTTAAAGCCCACTCGAATTTAGGGCCCAAATAATTACTGGATACAAAATTGGGCTTTAAAGCCCACTCGAATTTAGGGCCCAAATAATTACTGGATACAAATTAGTGTCTATGTGGCCCAATTTAACTTCAGAGTTTTAAAAAAACAAGTCCGATTGTGGTGGAATTAGCTGACATTTCTTGTTGTAGCTTAGGATTACTATGCAAGAAAGTTGGAGACAGTGTGTCCATAGCATTCAATTATTCAATTGGGGATAGACAGAGAAGATGAGTTCTTGGATATTGGTACAGTTATGTATTCCATTTAAACCAATCTAAATGAATCAAAGCGAAAAATACATTTATTAGTTTCTAAAATAGTTTGTTTATATATGAAATTAATGGAGAAAAAACATTCTAATTAGAAGGCATTAGTAGCACACCTCTAACAAAAAATCAGCGAATTTGACATTCTCGGACTCCGCCATTTCAAACCACATGTTCTGTACCAAGTGCAAAACTTCTAAATAACTCCAAAGGAAAGACATTGGTAGACCTCACTTGAATGTGCAAGGTAAATGTCCCATACAAAAAGCTTTCAGTGCAACCAAGGAATCAAATAACCACACCAAACAATTTTTTCTTGGAGAGGCTAGGTTGGTTTAATGCTAAATGGAACAGAAGACTTCAGACTACCAATATTGGAGGTAGCTTTAAATTCACACTTAATCTCACACTACACTTCACAATAAAGAACATCTCTAGCGCAAAAGCCTTGGAGTGTGTTCTTCTTTCTTCAACAATTTAGCATTTAACACTTTGTTGCTAAAAAGAGATGGTGTTCTTCCTAGTTCACCACTTAAAAACATTATTCCACATCTCCAAGAGGAGTTCTTTCAACTCAATGCGTATCAGTGCTCTTGTATCTTCAACTTCTTTTATGCACAACACATTTAAAAGATTATGATAGTTTATGCTTTCGACGCATGTTGGCGTGCAGCAATGCCATAAATGTGTACACTGCAAGAGTAAAAAGGTATACTGAAATGAAGTAAAAGAGTTGACATTGTTAGTGCACGTCAAAAGGTATAATTTGCGAGACATTGTGATATAATTGAAATTAAAGGGCAAGGTATCATTCTACCAAACTTGTGGCATGAATGGGTATTTTGGAGATTAAAATTGAAACACTACTCATGCCTATCAATATGTTCATATGCAAGCATGCCAATAACAAAAAACTGTTCAATGAAGCAACAATTACCATAAAAAATGCTTATATGGTGTAACTATTCTCTATTTGGCATCTAAACATGAAAATCTCTAAAATTGGAATCATCCTACGTCAACCATAACTTATAATCTAAAAATAAGAGGGTTTACTAGTATTAACCCCTCCCCCCGAGCCAATTAGGATTTCCCCCCTGCTAGATGGGAAATTAGGGTCTTCCTCCCAAACACACAACACATCCAAGTCAACTTTGGTTGACCGTTATCCTTCAAGTCAAGCTAAGTAAAATGACACCACTACCCTCACAACTCTTGACTTTTTTGCAAAATTCATTTTAAAAGTGGTGAGGGTAGTGGTGTCAATGAGCAAAGGCACCCACTACAGCTCTGTCATAGCCATACAGATTGCTGTGCAAATATATGTACAAAATCCAGAATGGGATAAAAATTTATAAAGGAAGTGCCTCAGAATGGCTCAGATACACTAATCACAGCTGAAAATGTGAATCATACAAGAATACCACAAGAAAAGGCTCTAGATTTGTTTCCTTTCCGAATATATCAAACAATTAATAAAACAGTATGTGGTCTAGTACTTGTTGCATGGCAGTTCAATCAAGCCAACTGAATATGATAGCTGGTGGTGGTACAATTTCATTAGAGAATATTTCCCATTTTTGACCCATTTAATTTCAAAAAACCAACCTTCTGTTTGTGCTGGAAGGATCCCACAGAATTATATTTTCTTTATCCTTACAAAATAACATACTACTAAATTCTAAACAAATTAATTATTGAAAACGTACCAATGCCTATAAAAGTCCAAGCAACATGCGAGCATCAGTACACTTTAGTTTGGACTATTTTTACCAGATACTTTCTAGCTGGGAAAGTAATGACATACCTTTCTATATTCGGTCTCAAACAGCCACAGTTCATTTCTCTTCCTTAAGATTTGTGACTCAATCTCTTTCAGCTTCTCTGAGGTATCCTCAAAGGATTTTGCACAAAGAGCCTCAAAGAAATTAATAAAATGTCCAATATACTAGTACCAGAACCTGAAGCTAATTAAATAGAAGGGAAATAGTTTAGACCATAGACAGCAAATATGTGAGTGCCAGGTTTTAGTTTGGAGACTTCACACGGTTGAAGACCTTCCAACCTTTTAAAGAAAGCAGCCTCAGGGTCCTTCGCCATTGCTAACTGCATCATAAGAATGGGCACTAAGTTCATCTCCTGTGATTATGATCTCAAAGAAAGATGCAGATAGAACTTACATACCGCATTAACAGTTGAATCCATACAGTATACTTGAAAATGCAAGAAGTACATTCCCGCAGATGTAACCTTACCGGTCTTCTCACTATCTTCCTGTGGACATAAACAAAGACTAATTACAACCTGTGGACATAAACAGAATGACAGAACGCCTATAAAACTGATCAAATACAGCAATAGTTATCACTAGCTAGGTTCGCCTCTGGGTTGATGCATGCATCTAACAACTTCCACTCTTCGCTTCCCTCCTCTGGTTTCTAAACACAACCATCATATCATTCAATATAACCACCAGAAACTGATGCCTACCTTTCAGTAAAATTTTCATAAGATAAACGTAATGGATATCAGCATAAACTCGGGAAAGTAATTTGAAAGAGAACATTTAATGGAAGAATTATTATTTAAGACTTCATCTGATTAAATGCATTATGCATGAATGTCAAAATAAAGGACTAGAAGCAAAAACAATGAAATGTTGTGTGGGGTGTTCAGCAGCAAAGCAAAAATAAAGGTAGTGGACCAACTCCAGAAGAAACAACAAAAAGGGTAACAAAACATAATCATTCAAGCAAATTACACAGGATCTAGAATAATAAGCTTCCAAAGAGAAGATTTCATGATCTTTACCTGCTCAGCCTTTGAAGCTGAAGCTAGCAACAACCCATTCCTCTCTTCTAAGCATTCCTGCAAAACTAATATCTCTTCCTCCATATCTCTTGCTCTTGTCTCTGCTACCTACAAAATCATTCACCTTCTTAATAGAGCGCAAGAGAGATATACCTCAGCAGGAAGGTATTTGGAAGAACCCCAGCCCCACCACCAACATGTTCAGTTTATTTACTGGATTTTGAAAATCAAGCAGCAGCACCAACACCTTTGCTGGTCGTCGATGTTGCTGATATAGCTGCTCTGCTGACATTCATACAACCCTATAGAAATTCTATTATACTCAATGGCTCACTTTAAACATTGATGAATTAGAAAAAGAAGTTTTCGGCTAATTACCTTGCTCATGTATTTCTCTATCTTCTTCTACTTTGTCTCATTTATCGCACAACAAAGGACTAGTATCTGCAATCCTCTATTTCATATTTTCATGAAGCCGTATAATATAACCTATATATGGGAAGAAGAAGAAAAGATAAAGAACTTGAATCATTGAATATAGAGGACGGAAAACAACTGAAAGATAGACAGTTAAACTAAACCTGCATACCTAGGGCTGCCAATCACCGCTACCTTCAGATTGAAGCATGTTTGTACAGTAAAAGTTTCAACTGGAGGCACCAGTATTAAGCTTCGCAATAGACGTGATTATCGAATTTTACACAAATCCCTCCACCACTTTCTCAATTTACTACTTTCCAGAAAAAACAAAAACTGATAACAAAATTGAAGTCCATTAAAATGCCAGAACTAAACCAGTTCAGCCTCCAGAAAAATGATTTTCTCGCCTGTACTGTATTCTCATCTTTCATCCAGCTTCAATGCACTGAAGCTATGGAGCTTCATTTTCTGTATGACCTTCAAAACTGTGTAGCAGTAACCTCACCTACCTTCTGAAGGAACACATATCTCATCACATCTTTTCAAAATTGTAGGTCAACATGCTACAAGCTTACCCATTTACCACCAGAGGGCCACAAAGAATATGATACATAACTTGCAATTAATCTCTTTTTTGTACAACTAACTATACAGAAACCAGTCCCTTTTCAGAAGTATCATACAGTGGAACTGATAAACCTCCACCCCTGCTCCTTCCTTCGTATCCTCCATTACAGTCTGCTTCCAAGGAAGTAAACCGGAAAAAAAAAAAGATATTCACAGTGTTGACAATATCTCTGCTAACTCCCAACTTTTCAAGATTCTTCATATTACATTTCAATAGAAAGAGCAAAGGTGGATTCGAAACAATGGGAAGCACCAACCTTTGCATGCTTTAACAAAGTGTTCATGGGATAAGCTGGTGGAGAAATGTGGGATGTTCCATCTGCATTTTCCTGATTCTCACTTGGTGGAAGTTTCACGTGTCCTCCACTTTTCCAATCGTGAGAGCGACCATTCAGTTTGTGCTCGTGCAACTTGTCACTAGCCAAACTCTGCCTTCTAAGCGCTTCAGGCATATAATCAAGAGGATTCAAAGGCATGCAAATATAAGATATTTAAGATTTTCAACATTGGCACTACATTTCCAAGTTGGAGCAGAAAAACTTAGATTCTCTCTTTAATGTCATTGACTCATCTCCATCATGTAGCACCACTTTCATTTTCCATCCTACCACCTCGAAGGGGGCCAACAACAACTACAAAACCAAATTTCACTAAATTAAAACAGCCATGCTACAAAAGCTGTCCCTATCAATAATTAAATCCCCATTACCCTCAATGAGTATATATCTCCAATTCTCTCCGTACATGTGTCAAGTTTCATGTACCTAGAAATGTTCCCCTGAAAATTTTTGATTTTCGGATCTTTCATCCAGAATGTGGCAAAGGCCTAACTACCATGTAAATTTGTTGTCCGGTATCTTGGCTTCTGCTTTCTGCTATTGTCAGGAATTTAGGATCAGAATTACATCACATGGCATATTGTGCTACGATCTAGGTTCCCGGCATATCTTTCCAAGTTGATTATATAATCATACTCATATTTCTCAATAATTTGTATATATACCCGAATCAAATTGATATAGGATGAGATACATATACAGTACTAAAACAAGGTAAGCAAATGATCGAAGGACAGAACTCCTGACCATTCTAAAACACTTGTAAACCAAGTTACAAGCTGATGAACTTCATAACTCTTGGAAATAATAAACTATGGGAAGGTCTTCTTTGACGTGACTTCTAAGGTAATAGTGTAATACTTTTATAAAATTCTCTTTCGCTCTTGTGATGCCAACCCACAAACAAAATATATTTAATCTTAATATATCACGGATAGAACTTACTTTAGTAATACTCCCTGATAAATTACTACCCTTCTATTTATCAGCAAGACAAGAAAAGACATGAAATACACCATAACATATACATTGTCTCGTATCTACAGGTATTTTAAACAGCATCGAATCATAAGTAGGATATCAAATAATCCATTTTATTCATATAATAGAATTAACAGACTAAAGCATAAGCCCAAATCGCAAAGTGCTGATTAACCAAATATCACATATAGCTTTAATAGTACTCAGGGATGATCATTAAGAATATTTGCCATATCTATCAACTCTCTTCTTAGGGTAAACTGAACTAGAACTGGACAGATACTAGACGCTGATACCAGTACAGCGTAAATGGAGCTGCAAAACTTGTTAAAATTACTTTCTCATTAGGTTGATAAAGAGCATATTGACCAAGTCCAAAAAGCTATGCAACCAATGATAATAAATAACAAACATATTACCATGACAAGTTCTGACCCTAGTTCAGGTCTGTCAAATTGAACCCGGAACTTGTTACGATAAACTGTTAGTACTTTCCTGTCATGTAATTCTCGTCTTTGGATGCCAAGCAATAACACGATTACCGACTATTGGAGGTTGAGCAAGATCTGCTGGAAGTCCATCCTTTTTCGAAGAGCGTAGGTCAGTGTAATGTGTTCTGACAGATTCACCATACTGCTCTAGTTTCTCCTTTTCTTCATGTAGAAACTGTTGGGATAACCAAGAGAGCTGCAACAACATACACGCCCTATATATTAAAAATAATAACAGAATCAACTACAACCATAAGTCCATAACCAAAATAAGCTTAAGCTGAACTAGTTCCTAGTCTGAGTGAATTAGTATTTGAAGAAGATCTTTCTGGAGGTTATTCTAGAATGTCCTAATCTACCATTCTAGAGTAATATTATATTTTTATATCTTCCATTTATTTCTCCAATACAAAAAACAAACCAATGGAACAAAAAAACACTTGAACACTTAAAAAAAACACTGGTCTACTTTACCTCCAAAAAAAAAATTGTCTGCTTCTCTTTCTTGGACCTCATCTCATCTTCAACTTTTGCATAATTGTTAGCAAGAACAATTTTTTCCATGTTACAATGACCAAAATACCCCAACTGACACTAAATATTAAGTAATAAATATGAACCTCTTGTTGAAGATTCACCTTTCCCGCCAAAACTTCCACACAAGCCCCCACTTCATTCAACACCTCCAAAACTCTAAAACCTTCAATTCTATCATTTCAGTCCACCCCAACATCGTAAAATCTGGATTCTTGAATCATACCATTACAGCAAACCATCTTCTGAACGCCTATGTAAGACTTGATAATATTAAAGATGCTCAAAAGCTGTTTCACGAAATGCATCATCCGAATGTCGTTTCTTGGACATCTCTCATGTCTGGTTATATTAACAGTAGAAAACCTCAAAAGGCTCTTGGGGTTTTTGAAATGATGTTAAAAACTCATGTTTTGCCTAATTCGTTTACGTTCACTACTGTTATAAATGCTTGTTCCATTCTTTCGGACGTTGAAAATGGTAGAAAAATTCATGCCCATGTTGAGATTATTGGTTTAAAAGATGATATTGGAGTTTGTACTTCGCTTATCAATATGTATGGGAAGTGTAATGATGTTGTTGAAGCTCGTAAAGTTTTTGATACCATGGTTTATAGGAATGTAGTTTCTTGGACTTCTATGATAGCAGTGTATGTGCAGAATGCATTAGGGGAGAAAGCACTCTTGTTGTTTAGGGAATTTATTGTGTCCATGTCGCCGAATCATTTTACTTTAGGAAGCATTATTAGTGCTTGTGCAAGCTTGGGTAGGTTAGCTGCAGGGAAAGTAGCACATGGAGCTGTATTTCGCCGTGGTTATGATGGTAGTGATGTGATTGCGAAATACACTGGTTGACATGTACGCCAAATGTGGTTGCATTACATATTCGAATAAGGTTTTTCGGATGATTCAGAACCCATCTGTTATTCCATATACATCAATGATTGTGGGAGCTGCAAAGTATGGGCAGGGGAATTTGTCACTAGACCTCTTTCAAGAGATGCTTGAAAGGGGAATTAAACCCAATGATGTAACTTTTCTTGGCGTTTTGCATGCTTGTAACCATTCAGGTCTTGTTGACATAGGCCTTGAATATTTGAATTCAATGTACACAAAGCATGGGATAGTTCCTGATGCAAAACATTACATCTGCACTGTTGATATGCTCGGTCGCACAGGTCGCCTTGATGAAGCTCACCAGTTGGCTAAGACTATTTGTACAGAAGCCAAAGAGGCAGCATTGTTGTGGGGTTCACTTCTATCGGCTAGTAGAACTCATGGAAGGTTAGATATCACTGTTGAGGCTGGACAAAGGCTAATCGATTCAAACCAACAAGTTGCAGGTGCATATGTGACAATGTCAAATTCATTTGCAAAAATTGGGAAGTGGGATAATGCCTATAAAATACGGTCTGAGATGAAGCGACATGGTATCCGAAAAGAACCTGGGTGTAGTTGGGTTGAGATCAAAGATGCAACTTACATATTCTATGCAGGAGATTTGTCTTCATGCACGCAAGAAGCAGAAATCGCGACTGTATTGAAGGAACTACAACTGAGAATGAAGGAGAGGGGGTATGTAAGTGCTAGAAAAGGATTAGTGTTTGTCGACGTTGAAGAGGAAGCTGAAGAGACTATTGTTGGTCTCCACAGCGAGAAATTGGCGTTAGGATTTGCCTTGATAAACATTCCCAAAGGGGTGACAGTTAGAGTGATGAAAAACTTGAGAATGTGTTGGAACTGTCACGAGGCCTTCAAGCATATCAGTGACATTGTGGAAAGGGATATTATCGTTAGAGATTTAAACAGATTTCATCATTTTAGGGACGGGTCATGCACTTGCAGGGATTTCTGGTAATCGCGCGTACATGTATCAAAATTGTTAATATGGGGGAAATGGTCTTTACCTCGGCACAAGTTCTAAATGTGGCAGATACTCTCGGGAGCACTTCTCACACAATATAAACTGGTGAGGATCAAGATATTAAACAGCTCTAATTGTTACAATGTGGTTTTCGTAGCTGCAGTATAAAACTTAAAATAGAAGATTGATTGCATCTTGTTAGAATGGATTCAACTATATTTGTTAAACTGGCCAATAATCAGTAGTGGATACCTTTGCAAGATGTCAGCAAGAATCTAAAATTAGGAATTCTATACGTATCTCTCTCTAAAAAGTGAAGAATCATGAGAAATATTTCACCTTTCCGTGTCAGCTTAAGCATAAATAGCTGACATCATGTACAATCTGTATAAATTGTTAAAATGAAGAATTAAATAGATAAATGACTAGACGACATATGAAACTGATGAGCAAGTAGCATGCCCTAATTGCCCTTTAACTGATCTAGGTAAGTTCTTCTATTGCTATATGCAGTAATTTGGTTCTTTTTGTTAGTTGGTTGGGATTTTCAAATTGGCCTGTGGATTCCTTGTATGATTATTGGTATGTAAAATACTCCACGTCCTTCTCGAAACTTTCAACATCATCTTCAGTCGTCGTTATCACCGTGTTCAGAAGGCTTGTCGTCCGCTAGTAGATCACTCAGGAATTTGTGGTTTGCTGGATTATTTAATTTGTACAATGGCTCCTCCAACCCCTCGAACACCGCAATATCACTCAAGAATTTGTGGTTTGCTGGATTATTTAAATTGTACAATGGCTCCTCCAACCCCTCGAACACCGCAATATTTTCACTTGATGTCGCCTCATACTGATCGTTGGACGCATATGTTCTTCTGCGTTTCTTTTCTTGCTGAGCATCAGTTTCTAAGGCAGGTGCAGACTTACGGGATGAACAGGCCGGCTCAACCATATAGCAAAGTAGGCCTCCGCTTAGGGCCCCGTAGCCCAAGGGCCCCCTATAATATAATCCAGCCATTGCCCACTATTGCCACTATTGTTTTTCATTTATTTTTAACTGTTGGATGAACGTTTTTATATGGTAAATTGGAAACCATAAAATCATGTTAAAGTAGTGTTAAACACTTAAACTCCTTCAATTCTCTCGCATTCTCTAACAAAAAATAGCACACCTCCATAACTAATTAAAGTTCTTCATCACCCCATGACAAATAATCAAGTATATATACGCCAACAATTCAATTTTACATATATCATTTTTTTGCCTTCTATATGATTTCTCTCTCTCTCTCTCTCTCTCTCTCTCTCTCTCTCTCTCTCAATATTTGTTTTATTTGGTGTAGAATTATTTTGCATTCTCTCTCTCTATATTCGCAATTCTTTGTTAAATAAATCTATTGAAGTTTCAAATTTGTTTGACTATTCAAGAAAGAAAAAAGATAAAGTTTGGATCATATGAAATAACGTAAACAAATCAATAATATGTTGTGAGAAAAAAATAAAAAAGATGTAACAATTTTTATTTGTTAAAGTAGTGTTAAACACTTAAACTACTTTGGTTCTCTCGCCTTCTCCAACAGAAAATAGCACACCTCCATAACTTCTTCATCACCCCATAACAAATAATTAAGTATAACACTAACAATTCAATCTTACCTATATCATTTTTTTGTCTTCTATGATTTTTCTCTATAATTTTTTTTTTCTATATTTGTTTTATTTGGTGTAAAATTATTCTACATTCTCTCTCTATTTGCAATTCTTTGTTAAATAAATCTATTGAAGTTTCAAATTTGTGCGAAGACCATTTAAGAAAGAAAAAAAGATAAAGTTTGGATCATATGAAATAACGTAAACAAATCAATAATATGTTAAGAGAAAAAAAATAAAAAAAATATAACAATTTTTATTTGTTAAAGTAGTGTTAAACACTTAAACTACTTTGGTTCCCTCACATTCTCCAACAGAAAATAGCACACATTCATAACTAATTAAAGTTCTTCATCACTCCATAACAAATAATTAAGTATAACACTAACAATTTAATCTTACCTATATCATTTTTTTGTCTTCTATGATTTATTCCTATAATCTCTTTTTCTTTCTATATTTGTTTTATTTGGTGTAAAATTATTCTACATTCTCTCTCTCTATTTGCAATTCTTTGTTAAATAAATCTATTAAAGTTTCAACTTTGTGCGAAGACTATTCAAGAAAGAAAAAAGAAAAAGTTGGGATCATATGAAATAATGTATGCAAATCAATAAGATGTTGTGAGAAAAAAATTAAAAAAGATGTAACAATTTTTATTTGTTAAAATAGTGTTAAACACTTAAACTCTTTCGGTTCCCTCGCCTCTTCCAACAAAAAGTAGCACGCTTCCATAATTTATTAAAGTTCTTCATCACCCTATAACAAATAATCAAGTATATATAACGCCAACAATTCAATCTTACTTATATCATATTTTTGCCTTTTATGGTTTTTCCCTATAATCTCTCTTTCTTTCTATATTTGTTTTATTTGGTGTATAATTATTCTACATTCTCTCTCTATTTGCAATTTGTTGTTAAATAAATCAATTGAAGTTTTAAGTTTGTGTGAAGACTATTCAAAAAAGACAAAAAGAAAAAGTTGGGATCATATGAAATAATGTAAACAAATCAATAAGATGTTGTGAGAAATTTTTTTTTAAAAAATGTAACAATTTTTATTAGTATATTTTAATCATAGAAGATTCCCTATTCGAACTTTGCTTAGGGCCCCCGATTATCTTGAGCCACCCCTGGGGATGAAGATTCATTACCCCTCCCTCTCTTGATCCTACATAGAGCCCACGATTCTTGATCACATGGATGTTCTTCCAACATGTACTCATGCATTATCCAGCTACCAATAGCATCTTTTTGGGTACCAGCATCCAAGAAAAAATTCAAAGTTCTCACATATCCTACCACCTTGGACTTATTCTCGGAATCGTAAATCTTCTTGGCTTTTCCCTGACCCTTCCACGTTCCTGTCCCCGTCTTTCGATCGAAGTAAGTTCCATTACCAAACTTCTTCTTGACCAACGTGTAAACATAAAGCTCATCGGCTGAACTCCCCTTGAACATCTCCCTTGGCTCCTTTCCATCGCTCCCATAAATTCCTACTGAATCCTTTATAATATTAAGAACTTCTTCACCAACTCTATTTACTAAATAGTAAATAACTTCTTCATCCGTAGGTTGGAAACGAAACCCAATAGGTACATTAATCATCTTCTCTTCTCTTGGTTGCAAAATAATGAGATTTGTGGTGTGGCTGAAGTCCCTTATATAACATTGTGTTATGGCGGTACCTGTGGTTCTTCGATCAACTTGTTTACGTTCGTCCGATCTAAACACTGCTCCAACTCCACGCGGATAACAAAGGCTTCCGAAACTTTCTCAAGTTCTTATACGAAATGAGTGCAAGTTTTTAGGACCGTAGATAGACTGGCGGGAATAATACAGTTCAACTTCATACACTAGATTGTCATTGAGATACGAGCATCATTCATCACATAAACTTGATGGCACCAGTTGACACATTACACATCCGCGGAGCCATACATGCAGGCCCAGTAGCTAGTTCGTGGGCAAGCCCATTACAATATTCTTGTTTAGAATAAAAGCTGTGTTCAGGCTAACAGCAAGTCCGACAACTAAGTCCAACAACAATAGCCCAATACACCCTCCCCCACCTTAACGCATACTAGCCTACCATTTTTTTCAAACCTTTTTAGCCGCTATCATCTCTCTCGCGAGACTGAACCCAAAAAAAAAAAAAAAAAAAAAAAAACTTTGAGTTTCCAATTCCGACAACTAAGTCCAACAACAATAGCCCAATACACCCTCCCCACCTTAACGATACTAGCCTACCATTTTTTCAAACCTTTTTAGCCAGCATCATCATCTCTCGGTGAGACGAACCCAAAAAAAAAAAAAAAAAAAAATTGGTTTTTTCATACTTTCATACTTCGAGTGTTGAGTTATGAATCAACAATGGAAATTGAAGTTGACAAATTCACCCAATTCGAGTCGTGTCTCGTTTGAGTATATACTCAAACTTGTGCGCTATGTCTAGCTACCAGCCAATAGAAGATTTCCACTTGCTAGTTCTGGCAAACATGCAAATCAACATTCTTGAAGATCAAACAGACATTGATAATTTTTTTTTTTTTTATAATTAACATCGATAACTTGCATAGTTCAAAAAGCTTTTAAACTCCAAAAATATGTACAAACATAGTACAAAATATCGCGATATATCGCGATATCTATCGAGATTTTAGAAAAAGATACGATAATATCCATGATATGGTTTTGATATTTTACAGTGCAAAAATTGCAAATATCCTCGATATATCCTTAAATATCGTGATATTTGAGCGATATATCGATATTTTTCAAAATATCACGATATATATGCTATATTTTGCCTTTCTCTCTCATTTTTTACTTTTCTTCAAGATGAAATAATGGCTGCTGCTTCAAACAGATTGGTGATTCCAAATCGACAATTTTAGAGAAAGAAAACAAATCCCCAAATTCCAAACACTCTTGATCAAGAATAATGAAATACAAGTCTGAATCCCAGTAGCTGTGATTCAAGCCTTTTCTATGTATCATGAATCAGTCCAAATTTTTTAGTATGCATCCACCAGAAAACTTTCTCCATATTCTTGTTGAGTGAAATACAAAATCTGTCAACAAAAAGATATGGGATTGTGCATATTAACCAAGCAAGAAGTCAAGAACCAACAAAACCAACCAGAGAATATTGATGGGGTGTTTATGACTTGTGAAAATTTTGTTGTACTTTGCATATCAAGTCAACATATGTCTTATTCTTGTTGGGTTGTTTATGATGGGGTGGGGTATGATTGAACAAGTTTTTTCTACTTTCCCTTTTGTTTTGACTCTTCTCTCCGATGAAAACCAGTTGCAGATCTACTGCAGATCTATGACAAATGTCATAAAATATCGTCAAAATATCGACGATTATTTGTTATTTATCGATATATCGACGATATCAACAAATACTTCTGTGTAAAATTTCCCCACACAAGGGAATATATTGACGAAATATATCGAGATTTCAGGAGTCGATATTTCACCGTATCGCGATATTTTGTTCTATGTGTACAAGCAACAGATATTAAACTTCTCTGCTAATTCTAAGTTTTATGTACTTTACAATATGTAAACACAATAACTAAATGAATAGGGAGTATGGAAAAGAAAGCACAAATTCTACTATGTATGTGGTCTTAGCTCATTGTTCCTGAGAAGCTCTGCCTTCAAAAAGGGTTTGAAGGCGTTAACAAATAACCACGTACACAAATAACAGTATGGAAAGGGAAGCACTCGGCTTATTGTTCCTAAGAATATCTACCTTTAAAAAGGTTTCAAGGCATTAACAAAGGTATGCCTGCATATAAACAGTGACAAAGTATATTAGCAGGGACGGAGTCAGGATTCTAAGCCAAGGGGTGCGAGAATATGTGCACACCCTACCACACCCCACCCCACCCAAAAAAAAAGAAAAAATTGTATGCAATTTTTATTCTATTTTATTATTATTTTTGTCAGAAGGTATAAACAATACAGATCAACAAAACTATGCATTTATTTTAATTCACAAAACTATAGTGTGTTGACTACTAATAATTTATATGGACAGATGAAATTAACTACTTAAGCACTTAAGTCATTAATTGATATTACTATGTTTATATATATCTACATAATCTAGTCTACAAATCTATAACAATTCAACAAATTGTTAACTTTCTATAATGTTATAAATCTATATAACCCTACTATAATGTGGAGAAAACTATAAAGAATTAACATTGAAAGTAAAAAAATACATTTTTTTTTAAATGAAAATTTTATTGATAATGATAACGAGTTTTACAAATAATTATGACAAACGTGCAACAAGTTGCGTCGCAAGTCATTTTTGAATTTGTTTTTTATTTTTTGTTTGGGTTGAGGTTTGACGCTTGTTTAAGAATTGAAAGTGAAGAGAGCTTACGAGTTTGTTATGGGTGATTAGAATTATACAAATTGATCGACCGGTTGGGCTTTGGGCCTTCGACTATTTGTTTTAGTCTCATTAACTCATGGCCATCAAACACATTTGTCTATATTTAATGGTTTTGGACTCAAAATAAATGATAAATGATAATTTTGTTGGGCAAAACAAGAGAAGTAAAAAAAATATTGGTTTATTGGAATGTTTTTTATTAGTTTTTTTTCATACTATTTTTTTTGTTGATTATATTCTCACTATAATTGTGAAATATTTAGGAGTGCGGTAGTGGAAGTTTGTTAAAATAATTAGGGGGTGCGAGTCCTTATAGTTTGAAGATTTTTCTAGGGAATAAATTATGTGGTAGTGAGATTTTCTAATCTCAGAGGGTGTGACTGGCCCCACACGCACCCCCTATATCTATCTATGTATATTAGGGTATCAATATTTAGAACAGTTCAATATCACAATTTCATATTTTCTCTCATGTTTTTGTCAGAAAAAATTCTTCCGAGTACATTAAAGGTAACTAACTGAATTTGTCTCCCAAATCCTTTGGTTCCTCTCAATGAAGAAAAAAGTTCCAGCCACTACCATGAGAAAAGAGATGCAGGAACACTAAAGCAAAATGGACATGTATATGGCAATACTTATAAATGCAACTACCCATTTTAGGAAATTCAAAAACATGTTGGTATTAGAAAGTTCATACCTGACCTTGGTATTAGTTCCTTCGATACACCAAATGTTGGAATCTTCATGTGTATTTCAAATACTTGTGTGTTGTTTAGTCCCACATTGATGAACCACCACTAGCAAGTGAGGTATTTGAGGTGAACCTCTAACATAAGGGCGTGCCCTTAGGGTACAAAGGCTTTTGTGTTAGGAGGGAGGACTCACCCAAAGCCACACACGCGCGCGCCCGCCCGAACCGAGCCGCGTCGTGGGCTTGGGCTGTTTGACTAGTGGATTATCAATTGCCTAAACTTGTTTTTGCTTTTGCAGCAAGTTTCGGCTAAGCTAGAGTTCTACTTTGATTTGGTTTTGTGAAACCGAATTAGAGAGGTGTCCTTCTCCATCTATGATTCGATCATACCTCTATGCAGTGTTCATTAGAGATCAATCACGAACACGTGAGAGAGAGGGACGATAGAACTTCGTGTCTTCTTTGCCTGCCTCTATATCGACCGAGACGGTCGCGGCATACTGCTGCCACTATAGAACCAGCGAAACAGAAATTGAAGTCGTGCTACTCCCTTCACTTACCTACACGAAACAGATAAGTCTTTTATTGTTTCAATCTTCTTCTCTTCTCTTCTTCCTGTCAGCCGCCAGAGAGAGTTATATTGTTGTTCTAGAGGGTAGTCTGTTATAGTGCAAAGTCGGACTGCTGTTAACCATTGAATCCTGTGAGGAAGACGCCACTGTTGCCTTTCTGCACCATTGGAAGGGGCGAAATCTTTCCTTAAGGACAGCCTAATCCGCGCCTTGGTTATTACCTGTTATTCTGTCCTTGTCTTCTATTGTTTTCTTTTATATGCAAACAACACCAAATGTGTATGGTTTCCACCACAACAACGTGAGCTTGAACCAAAAATCTTACTATGTTTGTAAATAGATCCCTCAGTTCCGCAATCTCGTAGCACTGGGTTTGGACAATATACAATAGTTCTAACTCCAAATTTCTACTGTTGCAAAAGATGCTGAGAACATTCTCCCATCTACATACCTATAAAGAAATGTGATTCTTTGTAATTATGAGGAAAGAGGCAGTGCATCAACTATATCGATGAAATAAAAGCGATGGCAAACCGAGGTGGAATCCCTTCAAAGCGTATGTAGAGCTTCCACCTGTTTCCAAGTAATGGTTATTTTCGTGGTTTTACTGCATGCAAAAGTAAACAATAATGTTGTATCAAACCTAAGGGGTCGTTTGTTTTTCCTCGAGCCTATGAATCTTTGAATCTTTGAATGGCTCATCCTCCTGAATGCTAAATCTTTGATTCTTTGAATTCTAAAAAGATGTTTGTTTTCTGTTAGAATAACTCCTGCTCTCAAGAAGGTGAATATAAATCATTCGGACAATTTTACTCATACTATCTATTTTAAACACTAACTTGATTTATTGTTAAACAAAATATATATTATATTTGAGGAGAAGAGATGGATTATCGAAAAAAATAAATGATAAATAAATTTATTTAAAATATGCTTTCACAAATATATTTTAACAGTTTATTTTCATATTTTGTTTATTTTCAGAATATATATATGTAATTCTATTTTTAACAAAGTGGCTATCATTCACCCAAAAATGAAAAAAAAACCATTGGCGCCAACATCAAATTTTGAAGAACTTATTTTGAAGCCATAAAAGTCAAGGTAGGAAAGTAGATGGGTTCTTAAGAAAAGGCAAGAAGGGACTTTCTTGTTTCAAGTATTAGAATTCAAAGATTCAGAAGAAATTTTGGTCTTGAATCTTTGCATGCTAAAAAGTACCAATTTGAATGCTTAAACTACTTAAAAAAAACAAACAAGTTTTGAACCTCTGAATGCTTAAAACTTAAGTTTAAGAGGCTCTGAATGCTGAATTCAAAAAAAACAAACAACCCCTAAATTATTAAAGCACCTAAATTATTTTCGTGGTTTACAGAATTCTATTTGGAAAAGTGTAGGAATCCATATTGTACTTGAAGTAGAGGCCCTGCGATAAAGTTATATATACTCTGTTTAGTGTGGTTGCGTGGTATCAAACGGGGATCAAGTTTCTTCGAAGAGACTCAGAATGGTAATTCATAATCATCAACCTTTCTTTCTTGTGTGTTTTTTTTATCGTGCCATTATATATTTATGTTGTATATATTTTTTTTCAACAATATTTTAGATGATTTTAAGTATCGATATTCTGATTTCCCCTATTTTTTAAGGTGGTTCTTGCGGCTGGTATTGTAAGTAAATCTGGTAAAGGTGAGTTCGTTTACCATAATGCCGATATTTTTGAGGTTTTGTCAAGTTAGTTCACGTGTTAGACTGAATATATTTTTATGTTGTTATATATGCATATTAAATTTGGAGTCGCACTGGAATTCCTAATAGTTTTATAACACTCTTTATTGGCAATTCCATTCCTTTGGATCAATGCAATAATATTGTGTGAAATTAATGTAAATCACAATTACTGGACGTATCACATAACCTCTTAGTGTACTAATTTGAGTGGATGTTTGATGGATTTAAAGTAAAAATTACAGGAGTTAACAAAAATTATATAATTAATTATACAATTTATAATGTCTACAGTCCATACTATATATGAGTAGGCAGAAATAATATAGTCATAAACTCATAATGCTGTCATACATAGTTAAAATGTTGGTTGGTTTATCAAAAAAAAAAACTAAAAGGTTGGTGTTTACCTTTATTTAGTTAACACTTAACACCAATGGTTTCATACTATGTATCGTGCATGCTGTACCCATGACTATATCAAGCGATGTGAAATACTTTGTGGACTTCATAATGTCATACCAAGATCACACACTCGGAGATGCAGTTTGTAACAGTTTTTATTTTTTTTTTTTTGCAGTACTGGTTTCAAGGCAATATGTGGAGCCCTTACGGTAGAGGAATTCTTCATATACTTCACTTGTTAATGGTGGATAACCAATGTGGAATTATCTTCTATGCACTAAAGTTGAGAGAACACTTTTTGTTTATCTCCTCTACTTTCTACAGACACTAGTACTTTGAAATACAATAGAGATTCCAACAAAAATATCATTAAGCAAGGAAATATTAATTAATGAAACCAAGGTTGTTCTGAAGTGTAGATATATTTTGTGAGATCGACAAGAGCAAAATATATCTTTTAAACCATTGGAGGGAAACCTCTCTTCAGCTATTTGCTCTGAATAAACAGTAACTGTGTTGAGCTGAATAGTATGTGACTTTATAGAGCTTTTAGATTTCTGTTTTATATCTCCTCTTCCTCTTGGCAATAGAAACTCGACAGGATAAAATTTGTTCAGAAAATTTCTATACCATTAGGCCAAGGAATTGTCATATTTACTGGCTAACTGCCCCCTCATTAAAAAAATTGTGCATGTAATAGTGTAATACCGTACACTTCCATTGGCCCCTCCAAACCGGAGTTCCTGACCCTGCCTTTGGCCCTGTGCAAATATTTGGGAGATTGTTCACCAAAATGGCATGTGTTGTTGGTATTTGGTAAGGGATGATGAGAATCTTTCGTGGTATAGTAGCTAGGGAAATATTATTCAGGGCAGCAGATCTCATTATATTTACTGATTACTTTATCTTAGTGGACATAGATATTCATTTGGTCTGTAGCTTGTCAATAGTGTACAGCAACCTACTCTCATCTTCACGTCACCAGCTAAGGAGTCTATTGAGGCGATTAACAAATATATTATAGAGATCTCTATATTTTATAGTAACGAAGTACTTTTGATTTTCTTAGTGTGACCCAGGCCACCTGCAATTCGATTCTAGCTATATTTGTAAGATGTGTCAGAAAACTAGGAGCAAAGTCACAAGGAGAAAGACAGAGAACATCATCTACAACAACTAATACCATATTTTAAATTAGAGTACATCACTTATTCACTTGAACTTATAAAAAAAAACAGCAAGAAAAACAAGCAGTAAAGTACATACACCATTGTCACTAACAGCTGCAAGTGCAGTGAATTATTCCTTGATCTCCTTGTACTCTTGTTCATCCAATGTGTCACAGAAACACCAACCTCTTGTCTCTGGCAAAGAAATCACGAAGATACCACAGCTGCATATTACCAATCCAAATACTCCAAAAGATAAGAAACCGTTTTCCCTTCCTGCTGCCACTAACACTGGAGCAAACACGCCACCAAATACTAGTGCTTGTCTCACCATCGACAACGCGGAATTCCTAATGCATGTTGGGAACAATTCTAATGTGTATATTAGCAACACATTAAACGCGGTGCATGCACTGAAGAATGACACTAGTTCCATGGCAATCTGCAGTTCTTTTTTAGCGACCAGTAAACACATTATACTACAAACCCCGCTTACTAAAGTAAACACCAAAACTGCACTTCTTCTGTTCAATTTACCTATAAGGAAGAATGTGATCAATGATGCTGGTAGCTCTGATAAAGCGTTAAGAGTGGCACTCAAGTAAAGATTGAAGTTTAAGTTGCCGAGGCCTAATGGCATACCGTAGTATATCATTCCAGTTCCAAATCCAACGATCATAACTGATGATAATCGTCTAAAAGCCCACCGCTTCTTCCATAATATCTTGATTCCAGAGTATAAATCCACGTTCCATGTCTCTTTATCGATTGATAGAGACAATAAAGAATCATCGGAGAAACTAAAGCTTACGTTATTACTCATACTCTTTAGTACCTTAATTGCTTCATCCTTTCTTCCTTGAACAAATAGCCATCTAGGCGATTCATGTACAGTGAAATGAACTAATGTAGAATAAAAAATTGCCGGTATGGAAGTCCAGAGATAAAGTGTACGCCATGATGATTCTCTATTAAGATAAGCTATGGCGGGCAATGATAAAAATCCAATCGTAAAACAAAAGAATCCTATTATACCAACCTCGCCACGCCATCGTTTTCCAACAAGCTCTGTAGATAGAACAAGAGCACAGGTGCCAATTGTCGCACGCCCGAACCCAGTAATGAATCTCAAGGCTGAGTAGACCCAAATATTGGGTGAAAAAACAGTCAGGACACCTGCCAAAGACATCATTAGACATGATAGAACTAGCATGTTCTTGCGGCCGAGGGATGAGTCCGCCAGTGTGGCTAGAACTAATCCACCTATTAGACAACCAACGAAAAAAGATGAAGTAGGTAGGCCAGAAATGAACGGGCCTATACATGCTAGATCCCACTCCGAGACTAGGGATGTTTTGACCGGATCATTCCAAGCCCATGCTGTCTTTGGTAACTGGCACTTATTTGCCAGTGGACTACATGACTCGACGGTGTCGAGGTGAGTGCAGTGCCATGCCGGTCTGGCCTCAGTGAACACACTGATGAAGGTCTGCTGTGCATCGAAAACCCATGCAAAAGACACAAGGACAGCCTGCAAGAACTGATTCCACCCAAAACTCCCTATGCACTCTTCTATTGCTTCATCAAGAGATGAAATTTGATTTTCAAGTAGGGGCCCTTCAGATTGAACTGGGTCTGGTAGGGAGAGCAGGGGTGACGGATCAGTCATTTGGTGTCTTTCCTATACGTCTATACTTCTTATTAGATAAGTACTATGGTTTTTATGTGGAAATGAAAGGAGGGGGGAAGAATCTCTATATGGCGGTGACCTGGTGGCCGGGTTGTTACTGATTGAGATCCTAATGCAACTTGGTGGGAGCCACCACTTGGAAAAAACTAGATAAGAATCTGAAAAGTTGGTAATGCATGTCTGTAAGTGGAATAATGTGTTGGGCTTTGCATGACATGTCTTGCAAAAGCGCATGAACTTAAATTCGTTAATATGATTGTAGTCATGTAATTATACCTCAAAAATACGGAGATTAATACAAGATATTCACTAATATAGAAACACAGTTCATGCTTTTCCGTGTCTTAGATGCCAACTTATTCGAAGTCCTTGATTAAAAATCATTCAGCTATAACACAAGTGATTAGAGATTGGCTTGACATTGATAGATAAACTACACTGCTGTATTGGTTGGTTTAGTTTTGTATTTGGCAGACTGTTCTTTAATTTATTGTCAGCCAAGGGGGCAGCAATTGCGCACCCACAAGTTCTTAATTATCTCCCCAGTCAGTGATACCAAGTGTTTTTTTATTTGCTAGAGGATAATTGTATTGATAGCAAAAAGAAAATTACATTTACATGAGAGCCTTGAGTAGGTCTCTAACATTACAATCATCTTAAGAAATAAATATAAAATAGGTAGAGTGTGAGTTCTCTACTCTATGTAAAAAGTCTAGTCTGCTTCCCCACCATTGCATCTGTCCATTTTCTAGTGTTGCTCCTTTCTTGGCACACAAGTCTGCACCGAAGTTGGCTTCTCTCCATGTACTTGTAAAGAAGATATTGGCTTCGTCTTTAACCCTATCCCAATCAGCTTTTACCTTCCAAATGAACTACATTGCTCTGAAAAGACTTGACTGCTGCAGTAGGAACTAAGTGTATCTTTTGTACAGAAATAAAATTTAGTTATACAGTGGCTGCCATTGTTTAGAGATACATTAAGTAGTTCATGGCAAACCCCAGAATCCTTATGCTAAGTATTGGTGAGAGTTCCTGCTGCAAAGTATCTGATTAAGTTCAAGCTTGTATGCAAGCCGTGGTACTATCTGTGATCGCATCTTGGCCAAAGCCCATCTCGCTCCTTGTACTCAACTAGAGATCCTATTTAAATTGTATCTCCTTATTAACTTCCTAATTGTGGACAAATACGGTTCTGCTTGAATTTGGTTCACTACAGTTGTATTGATAAATATAAGGTTTTCATGATTAACAGCAAAGAAATCACGTTGTGTACTGTTTCCATGGTGGTGGAAATAATTCTGAATTTCCAATGAATATAATGGTCAGAGTTATAGACCTGGAACAATCATTTATGGGAGAACCAACCAGTAAAGTTCAAACACCATTGTCACTACTGGCTGCACTTGGAGTAATCGATGCCTTGATCTCCTTGTATTCTTGTTCATCCATTGTGTCACAGAAGCTCCCACCACTTGTCTCTGGCAAAGAAATCACAAAGAACTCAGAGCAGCCTATGAACAATCCAAATACTCCATTAGCTAAGAAAGCATTTTTCCTTCCTACTGCTACTAACATTGGAGCAAACACACCAGCAAACACAACTGCTTGTCTCACCATTGACAAAGCGGAGTTCCTAATGCATGTTGGAAACAATTCTAATGTGTAAACTAGTAACACATTAAACGCAGTGCTTGCACTGAAGAAGACACTAGTTCCATAATTCCATCCCTATCTTCAGTTCTTTTTTAGCTACCACTACACTCATTATTATACCACAGACCACGCTTATTATAGTAAACACCAACACTGCACTTTTTCTGTTAATTTTTCCTATAAGGAACAATGTGAGGAATGATGCAGGTAGCTCTGATAGAGCATTAAGCGCAACACTCAAGTAAAGATTGAAGTTTATGTTACCGAGGCCTATTGGCATACCATAGTATATATACCGTACCAGTTCCAAATCCAAGAATCATAACTAAACATAATAGTCGAAGAACCCACCCCTGCTTCCACAAAATCTTGATCCCAGAGTACAAATCCACGTTCCAAGTTTCTAGATCGATTGATAAAGACGATAAAGAATCCTCAGAGACCGTTAAGCTTATGTTGTTACTCATACTCTTTAGTACCTTAATTGCTTCCTCCTTTCTTCCTTGAACAAACAGCCATCTAGGTGATTCTTTTTTGCACGCAAGTAAGGAGTAGTATTACGAATAAAAGAATGTGTTACAGAGAGATAATAAGATTACATTTCATCTGACTTAACAGAATCTAAAATAGGATCGAAAGGGGCACTCCACTCTTGGGACAAAACCTGGTCGAATGTCACTCCAAACAGCTTGTCTATTATCAAGAGTTGAAGCATGCCTTGCTGCAGCGTCACCTCCAAAGTTAGCTTCGCGAAAGGTATGGGTTATTCGCCAGGAGCTAAGTTTCGAAGTGGCTATTTTCCATCTTGCTCTGATCTTCCAAGGCGTGTTCTCTCCCATAAGGCTTTGAGCCACAGCCAATGAATCACATTCTATCCATAACTTCAGCCATCCTCTACGCACGGCATGTTCTGCTGCCAAGATGATTGCCCAATATTCTGCTTCAAAGTTTGTTACTACTCCAAGCCCTTGTGCAAGAACACCTAGTATCTGATTTTCTTTATCCCTAAAGAGAACACCCTGTTGGAGTTATCCCTCACATGAGGAGAAAACAATTTGGAGAGAAAAGCGGGCGAATTCGCATTGACCTGACAAGTCGAGGCCAAGCCCAGATGATGAAGCCTTCGAGTTCGAGTTCGATAGAATAGGGCGACCCGCGCCAGAGGGGCGACTTCGCTTCGGCTTCCGGTGTCTTAAGCGCGACTTCGCTCGCCACATGGGGGCCCCAGCAGTCTAATTTCCGTGGGCCTTGCTACAAGATTCCTGAAATTTGGTTTTGGAGATAAAACCAAAATCAAGGTTTTGGAAAACCTAACCAAACAAGTCAGAAGGATTGGAATCCAGACTAAAACAAAGAGAGAGTACCTTTACAGAGATACAACCCTGTAAAGAGATAAGAGTGATCTAGTAAGGTGAGAGACCGTAAGGGAGAGATTGTAATCTTCCTTCCCATTTTATTAAGAACTGGCTCTTGTGGAAGTAGGCATCATTGGCGAACCACGGTAAATCTTTGTGTTGTGGTTTGCTTTTCTTTTTTACATTATTATCCATTGTTAATAGTTGTTTAGCGAGTTGGGCATGTTAGTATAGGTAGTTTGTGATATTTGAGATTTATCCGAGTTGAAGTGTGTTCATACAAGTTATCGTGTAGTGGGGAACCGATTGGTATTGGTGTAATCCCCAACAAGTGGTATCGAGCCTTGGTTAGAATAGCCTAGGGTGTTATCCGAATCTTGGTCGGTGTGTTTGAATGAAATTCCCGAGAGAAGATTTGAGGTTAAATAACTTGTAGAGATGGACCATTCCGTGAACACTCGTTATGATGAGTCCTGAATAGGAAGAACTACACCATCCGGAAAGCCAAGATGGAAGACTTGCTATACTGCAAGGACTTGGCACTTCCCATTGAGAATGAGAGAGTAAAACCGAAAAGACCCATGAGAAATGGTGGAAAAAGCTTGACGTAAAAGCGATTGGATACATTCGACAAAGTGGATTGACGACGATTGTCTTTCACCATGTGGCCCCGAGACTCGACCTTGATCTATGAAAGAAACTTCGAAGACCTTTATGAGAGGAAGTCGGGTGGAAACAAAGTGCTAGTCGTTAAGAAGTTTGCGCATTACGACGAAGTACCAAGAAGGTTCTTCAATGTCCGAGCATCTTAATGAAGTACGTAATATCATCAATCGGATGCATTTGATGAAGATCAATTTGGGAGACGAAGTTGAGGCTTTGTTTCTATTAGGCTCTCTACCCGAAGTTGGGAGACATTAGCGGTTTCTACATGGAGCGCCCGAAGGATGGAATTGTTACCATGGAGATGGCTACCATGTCTTTGTTGAATGAGGAGACTAGAAGGAGTGCAAGCAGCGACTCTTCTCACCTCGAGATCCTTTTCACGAGAGAAACGGGAGAGGTCAAAACAGAAAACCATCTCGTTCTAGAGGTGATGACGAAGTAAATCTAGGGGTGAAGCTAGAACTCCTAAGGCGAGAGGCAATGTTACTATTGTGCCAAAAGGCCACTTCGTGATATATGAGTGCGAGAACGAAGAAGGGATGAGAAGAATAACCGTGTACATGAAGACATGGTGCGGAGGAACGGAAACACGTGCGGAGATACTACCGCGCACTAGTCGGCGACCTAGTGGGAATTGTGTCGGATTGGTGGTGTGTCTTTGTCTTAGTACCTCATGTCGATACGATCTGAGTGGGTGATAGATACTGGGGAGCATCCTATCACGTCACAATCGCGATGGGAATTCTTCACTACCTACGGTATGGTGAATATGGTGAAGTGAGGATGGGTAACAATGGCGTCGAAGATTATAGGCATTGGAGATGTTCATATAGAAACCAATGTCGGCTACACCTTGACACTCAAGGATGTAAGACATGTCCCCGACATACGGTTAAGCCTAATTTCGGCCGGAAATTAGATGACGATGGCTTTGTAAACTCGTTTGGTAACGGGGGTATGGAAACCGAAAGAGGTTCCATTGTAGCGGCCGGAGGAAAGAAAACTTGCTCTCTTTACAAAACACGGGCTAGTTTGTGTAAAGCGAAGCGAATCTGCGTAAGAAGAAAGCTTCATCCGAATCGTAGCACAAGAGACCGTGGTCACACGGGCATAAAAGGGATGGAAGTTCTTGCCAAGCAAAAGGCCATGCCGGACATTAAAGGTACACATTTAAATACATGTACTCATCGTTTGGTAGGAAAGCAACAGGGTGTCTTTCCAAAGATTCCCCGTCTCACGAAAAGGACACCGCCCTCGAGCTAGTGCAATACGCACTTATGTGGTCCT
This sequence comes from Coptis chinensis, assembly GCF_015680905.1. Taxonomy (NCBI): domain Eukaryota; kingdom Viridiplantae; phylum Streptophyta; class Magnoliopsida; order Ranunculales; family Ranunculaceae; genus Coptis; species Coptis chinensis. The sequence goes on from NW_028238191.1 coordinate 63,956, forward strand.
ATGAGAGTGAAGTCCCACCGGGGAGCCGTACTTCTTGACATTCATTGATGATCGTCAAGAAAGATATGGGCCTATAGTCCGAAGACCAAGGATGAAGTACTTGGCGTGTTTGAGAAATTCCACAAAGATGGTGGAAAGAGAGATGGGGAAGTTGTTAAAGTGTATTCGCCGGATAATGGGGGTGAGTACATTGGGCCATTTGAAGAGTATTGCCGAGTCATGGGATTCGTCATGAGCGCACCGTTCCCAAGACACCGCAACGAGAATGGAATAGCGAGAGAATGAACCGCACCATTGTAGAGGGATGAGATGCATGCTATCTCACCTAAGCTACCTAGAAGCTCTTGGGTAGAAGCAATCGCGTCTGTACCGTGCATGTGATCAACTGTCGCCGGCAAAAGCCTCAATAGTGATTATCCGAGAGAGTATGGTCGGTGAGATGTTGATTATGGATACTTGAGGGTATTTGGGTGCAGGGCATTTGTGCATATTCCGAAGGATGAGAGATCCAAGCTTGATGACAAAGCCAAGCAGTGCATTTTTCTGGGTTATGGAGATGAAAAGTTTGGTTACAAACTCTATGATCCGATTAACAAGAAGGTGATCCGAAGTCGAGATGTTGTGTTCTTAGAAGACCAAACCATAGCAGACTTTGAGGAGGGTGAGAAGCTACATGCTTTCACCAATGATCTTGTTGATTCAGAACCAGAAGTTCCTACTGTGGAACGTGCAGAAGGCATTGAGAATGCAGAGAACCATGAGTTTGAAGCTCATGATGAGAATCCTATTGCTCATGATGGGATAGAACCTATTGGTATAGAAGATGCAGATGAGATGCATGAACCACCACCGAGCAAGCGTAAGTGCATACTCACGAGGCACCGGCCAGATGGGGCAAGGAGGTCCGACAGAGGGAGACTAGCTTCAACCGGTATCCACCACATAATCACGTGCTACTATCGGATGGTGGAGAACCTATGTACTATCAAGAGGCACTTGAAGGTACGCACAAAGAAAAGTGGTTGAAGGACATGCATGACGAGATGGATTCTTTGCATAAGAATCACACTTATGAAGTTAGTTGAGAAACCCACGGGGAGAAAAGTTCTCAAGAATAAGTGGATATACAAAGTCAAGCATGAGGAGAACAATCCTCACCCAAGGCATAAAGCTTGCCTTGTTGTGAAGGGATTCGGTCAAAGGAAAGGAATCGACTTTGATGAGATTTTCTCTCCCAGAAGGAAGATGACTTCTATCCGGGTGGTATTGGGTATGACCGCAAGTATGAACCTAGAGGTTGAAGCGGCTAGATGTTAAGGCGACTTTTCTTCATGGAGACCTTGAAGAAGATGCATGTCTACATGGACCCGACCCGGAGGGTTTGAGGTCAAAGGCAAGGAGCACCTAGTATGCAAGCGATAAAAAGAGCTTGTATGGGTTGAAGCAAGCACCGAGACGATGGTACATAAAGTTTGATTCCTTTATGGCGAAACAAGGATACAAGAAGTCCGCTTAGATCATTGTCGCTTTGTTCGAGATTTCCGGATGGGGATTTCATAGTGCTATTGTCAGATGTGGATGATATGTTGATAGTTGGCCCAAACATCAACAAGATATCCAAGATGAAGAAAGACTTGAGTAAGTCCTTTGAGATGAAGGATTTGGGTCAAGCAAAGCGGATACTTGGGATGCGGATCACTTCGTGTGAAAGAGTGGAAAGTTGTGGCTTTCAAGAAAGCTACATTGAGAAGGTGTTGAAGAGATTCAACATGGATCAAAGCGCCCGCCGGTTGTCCGCTTCCGGCCGGCCCGTTCGCATGACCAAAGAGATGTGTCCTAAAGGGTGAGCATGAGCAGAGTCGGATGGAAAAAGATTCCTTATGCATCCGCAAATGGGGCGCTTTGATGTATGTCATGGTGTGTACTAGACCGGATATTGCTTTTCGCCGTTGGGGTGGTAAGCGATTTCAACCGGGTAAAGAGCATTGGGAAGGTGTTAAGTGGATATTGAGATATCTCAAAGGCACTTCCAAATCATGTTTGTGCTTTGGTGGAAGTAAGCCCTTACTTGAAGGCTACACCGATGCGACATGGCGGTGATGTTGACTCGATGAAGTCCACCTCCGTTATCCGGTTACTTTTGCGGGGGGAGCGGTTTCTTGGCAATCTAAGTTGCAAAAGTGTGTTGCCCTCTCCACTACGAAGTTTAAGTATATTGCAGCCAATCGAAAGTTGCAAAGAGTTGCTATGGATGAAGAGGTTCTTCGACGAACTAGGGCTAAAGCGTAAACGGTTTGTAGTTCTATGTGACGGTCGAGGCCATCCACTTGAGCAAGAATCCGAAGTTTTCATTCTAGATCCAAGCACATACACGTCGCGTTATCATTGGATTAGAGAAGTACTTTCGAGGACAAGCATTTGTGTATCGAGAAGATCCATACCGACAAGAACGGGTTCTGATATGATGACCAAAGTCTTACCGAAGGTAAAGTTTGATGTTTGTTGTGCTATTGCCGGAATGGCGACACACTCCTCCGCTGATTTGGCAATTGCATGGAGGTATCCCCCCGCTCGATTTGTTAGGAGGGATTGATGAGTTATCCCTCACATGAGGAGAGAAAACAGAGCCGACGCCGAAGCTTAATTCGGCATTGCACAAAGTCGAAGGCCGCGCCGCCAGGATGAAGCGACTTCGCCGAGTTCCGATAGAATAGAGGCGACCAGCGCCATATAGGGCGACTTCATCATATAGAGCGCCAGTTCGAGTCTAATTTCCGTGGGCCTTGCTACAGTACCCGCGAAATTTGGTTTTTGGAGATAAAAACCAAAATCAAGGTTTTGGAAAACCTAACCAAACAAGTCAGAAGGATTGGAATCCAGACTAAAACAAAGAGAGAGTACCTTTACAGAGATACAACCCTGTAAAGAGATAAGAGTGATCTAGTAAGGTGAGAGACTGTAAGGAGATATTGTAATCTTCCTTCCCATTTTATTAAGAACTGGCTCTTGTGGAAGTAGGCATCATTGGCCGAACCACGGTAAATCTTTGTGTTGTGGTTTGCTTTTACCGCTTTTACATTATTATCATTGTTAATAGTTGTTTAGCGAAGTTGGGCATGTTAGTATAGGTAGTTTGTGATATTTGAGATTTATCTGGAGTTGAAGTGTGTTCATACAAGTTATCTGTGTAGTGGGGAACCGATTGGTATTGGTGTAATCCCCAACACACCCGCACCTCCATTACCTGGGTTGCCAATAGAGGAGCCATCTAGGTGATTCGTGTAAAGTGAAATGAACTAATATAGAATAAAAAATTGCGGGTATGGAAGTCCAAAGATAGAGTGTACGCCATGATGAATCCTTATTTAGATAAGCTATGGCTGGTAATGATAAGAATCCAAATGCAAAAGTAAAGAATCCTATTATCCCGACCTCGCCATGACATTGTTTCCCAACAAGCTCTGTCGATAGAACTAGTGCACATGTACCAATTGTCGCACGTTCAAACCCAGTAATGAATCTCAAGGCTAAGCAAATACAACAAGTTCTAAACCTGTACCAAGAACGTTGATTTAAATTGTTTCCTTATGAGTAGTCCCTTCATTGAGTTGTTGAACCGTTACCTGGGCTTGTTTAACTCCCCTCACAACAGTTGCAACACCTACCAAAGACATGATTAGACATGAAAGAACAAGCAAGTTCTTGCAACCGAGGGACGAGTCAGCCAGAGTGGCTAGAAGTAGTCCACCCATTAGAGAACCAATGAAGAAAGATGAAGTGGGTAGACCAGAAATGAAAGGGCCTACACACGCTAGATCCCACTCTGAGATTAGGCTTGTGTCGACTGGGACATTCTAAGCCCACGAAGTCTTTGGTAACTGGCATTGATTCACCGATGAGCTACATGACTCTGTTGCGTCTAGGTGAATGCAATGCCAAGCCGGTGCGGCCTGAGTGAAAACACTGATGAAGGCCTGTTCTGCATCAAAAAGCCATGCAAAAGATACAAGGACAGCCTGCAAGAATTGATTCCACCCAATTCTCCCCAAGCACAGTTCAATTACTTCATCTACAGATGAAAATTGTTTTTCTAGTAGGGGTGCTTCAGATTGGACCGTGTCGGATTGGGAGAGGAGGGGTAATGGATCGGCCATATTGGTGTGTATAGTACACCTCTGTGATGATTGTGGTAGTGTACGTGTATATCTTGTACTGAGAGGAAGAATATAATAGATTGAAGCAGCTTTATGCAGTTGTCAATTACTGATTGAAATTTCAACTTGCTGTAGGAACCACAACTTGAAAATATTCTTGTGCGTTTTTTTTTTTGATTGGCAAGCCTGTTTTAAAACGAGATCAGTAACTCATTGGTGCGGCCGGACCTCTGGTATCATCAGTCATCACCCAAAGGTTTTACCAACTTTGCTAGTTGGCACCTGCAAATGTGTGGGCAAACCTGTTTTTAATGAGATCAGCAACTCAATAGTGCGCAGGCGGGTTCTCCACATTGAATGCGACTTTCGCCTGTAGCAAGCAAACATTGACAGCACAACGTAGTGTTTTCTGCATGGTTTTCTGAACAGTCGTCCTTGTAGTCTTATCATCTTCAACTATATATTAACACCATTCGGACTGGAGGTGTTGATGACGAAGAATCAACTGATTGCTTTCCTTTCTTCATAATCTGAAAAGTAGACCCAAAAAAATTGAGAATGCAGCGCAGCTACACCATCAAGCTCTATTATCTTCATTGCTATTGCTAAAGGATTAGAAATGTCTAATAAGAACATGAGCAACAAGAAAATAGTGGTGCATGCATGAGTGTGACTCTTCTCTGGTATAAGTATATAGGATTATCAATGGTAACACTAGTTTAACTTGGAGAACAAAACACTTAGTAAAAAAAATCGTCTCACAAACTCAATCATTCGAGGGGCTCATGACTCGGAATATCTACAGGGAATCGAACTTAGTTGCGGACTCTATATAAGTATACGTAGAGGTTGCTCGCTCCAAAAAAGATGTTTTTGTGCACAAAATCCAGCCAAGTACTTTACCAAGATACCTTGCTTCATACAATTTTAAAAATGTGCACATTATGCTATTGAAGAGCTTGTAATTTGATAGCATATATTGTCCGTCTATGAAGTTTTTATATGTACACATATATAGAAGCACATCAAAACTATTATATGTACTGAAAGTTGTTTCTCCAATGTATATTTAACAGAATTCCTGGTTAATAACTCATCGTCAACTACAAGGACCATGGGGGCTGTGGAGGTGTTGATGAAGAGGCACCTGGTGTCCTGGTGATTGCCTTTCTTCATTATCCTGAAAAGGAGCACAAAAGAAAAAATAAATAATATGAAACGAACTTACATAGAGAGGTTAATGGGAACAACGCAACGCAAAGCAAAATGTGGCGGCAATTACAATTGGCTTAGCTTCTTTCCTTCTGACGCAATTGACTTCTTCCCTGCTTGCTTATGTTTCCTTCTGACGCACGCAATGTTCTCCTAGGCGCTTATATAACCGTCAATTGCATATTTATGTTTCTTTAAAAATAATAATAAAATTTAAGAGTTTTTTCATAAATGTTAGCATATTTTCAATTTATTATATCAAATTTATTTTTATTATTTATTTTTAATATTATTATTATTTACTAGTATACTGCTATGCTAGTGGGGGCGTGAGCGGAGAGGGAGAGGGAGAAGAAAGAGATGAAGAATGAGGACAGACGAAAACCAACCAAATGAATTTTTGCAGCATAAGTGGAGGTGGAGAAGAGAGAGAGAGATGAGTTTGTAGTGGGAAGAGATGAGTTTGTGGTGGGGAGAGAGAGAGTTGGGTTTGGTTGAGAAGGAAAGGGGATAGAGAGAGTAGAAGAGGACAGACAGAAACCAACCAAAATATTTTTTGGGCCACACATCTCCATCAGGCGAACGTTCAATTTCCATTCACTGATAAAAAAATAAAATAATTTAAAGAGATAATAAAATAAATATTTGATTAAATTTTAATTAACTATAATTAATCAATAATTATAAAGTAGTAGGTCTTTAGTGAATAGGTGTTTAGGAGAATTTTCGCTCGTAAGCACATCTATATATATATATATATATATATATATATATAGTAGGTTCCGTTTACAACACTTTTTATACAACGTTTTATACAATATATATATATATATATATATATATATAGTAGGTTCCGTTTACAACACTTTTTATACAACGTTTTATACAATTCTATTTATACAACGTTGCGGAGAGGTAAAATTAGTGCCTTGTTTTTCCTTTTTATATAGGTAGTGAGAGTCTTAGGGTTAGGGTTTTGCGTGCTTGGGCTTCTAGTCGGGCCTGGGCCCAACAATTCTATTCAATTTATTCCTAAGAGTGGAACTTGGGCCGGGTTAGCCCAAACCCGATAGGCTAAAACCTGATTTTTGTTGTTCATGGCTAACAGTGATCCATTTTTGTAAAATCAAACCAATAAGAAAATTGAGATTGATTAATTTGTTTGCGGGAAAGAAAAGAAAAGGAGAGATGAGTAGATTGGCAGTGGGAGTGATGGTGAGCATGTGGGTAATTCCATTATCGTTACTAGTTAATCATATTGTCCCAGACCCATACATGGTAACTGTCTAATCTCTTGAGCGTTGTAAGAGTTTAAATTGTTTTTTTTAATGATATTTGAATTTGCAGGATGAGATATTCCACATTCCTCAAGCACAACAGTATTGCAGAGGCAATTTCAAGACCTGGGATCCCATGATCACTACTCCCCCTGGCCTGTCAGTTAAATACAATTAAATATTAATCATTTTTCATACTGGCAATTATGAAACGCTTGCTTCTGGAACTAATTGGAAATTGTTTTAATAATTAGATCAATGTGATTAGATGCAGCTTGTAATTTTAAATCTATGTTACGCATGTTTTCAAATTACCTAGTATTAATTTTCTGTCAACGCGGTGATGCATATATGGGTAAATTCTTTCATATTAGGGTCTGTTTCTTTAACAGATTGGTTGTTAGTTATACATATATTTTCGCATCACTTTGAGTCTATCTATAACAGTATCAATTAAACTGCGTTTGTTGAACTTGTAGAGTTTGTTTGGATTTGTTCTAATTTCTAGTGTTATAGAACATATTAACTGGGAGGTGTCAACTATATTAGCTTGTAAAGTTTGTGGGAATTGTTACCACATATGCAGGTTCACAACCCTGAACTGTCATCAGATTCACGATGCAGATATTGTTACAGCAATTTTTTTTAATTTTTTTCTGCTTTTCTTCTTTTTATATGTTTATGCTTTCTTATAACTGTTGCAGGTACTTTCTTTCACTTGGCTATGTCGCTTCTTTGTTTCCCGGAATGTTTTGTACAGAGTTAGTTTCTTCATTTTCTGAAATTTGCACTGCTGCAACTCTTCGCTCAATCAATGGTGTCTTGGCTATCATCTGTAGCCTTCTTGTATATGAGATTCTTACCCTGTCAAGACCAGCTCTTAGTAGAAGAGATGCAGCTTTACATACAATAGTCTTATCCTTGTACCCACTCAATTGGTTCTTCACTTTTCTGTACTATACAGATGTAGCTTCACTAACCATAGTGCTTGCTATGTACCTTACTTGTCTGAAGCAGCGTTTTCAGCTTAGTGCACTGGTAAAGTGGTAAATGCAACATTCTTTATTCCCTTGGAAACATGGATAATATACTTGTTTCATTTCTGAAGGATTAAGAACTTTCTATATAATCGTCTTGTTACTTTGCAAGTACATCATCCTAGAAACATCAAGGATGGATAGTATACTTAATTAATTTTGATTATTTTTTATAACATATATTATCCTAGTTCATTAAGGGGATCTCAAGTCTCCGTTGTTGTATTACCTCCACACAATCAATGAATTTTCCTTTAGCAGAGTGTAACTTGTCCTCTGACCAAGCTCTAGCAATATTCAGTCACTTTGTTAAACTAGGCCTTCCTTTTATCTTTGCATAGTGAAGTAGGTCATTTATTTACTTAGGCCAACAGGCTGGAATCTAGTTTTTTTTAACATTTTGTAACTTATCTCTGAAGATAAAACTATCTTTGGATGGATATAGATTGACTCCCCCCCCCGAACCAATATTACTGTTTTCCTTTTTCAGTTGGGAGTTCATTGAGTGAGGATTGTAGTGTAGAGGCATTTTTATTTTTTATTTTTTAGGTGTTTTGATATTTTGTTTTTTTTACTATTTTTAGTTCTTCTTCACGTTTTCTTTGTAGCTGCCACTTTTTTCCTATCATTCTGTAGGAAGTTAATTTTTTGCATCTTCAAGTACATGCATACACAGTGGTTTAATTGGAGTTTTTTGTATATTAAGAACCTAAATAAAGAAATGAACATCTGGACAATATAATGAATTAACATGGTAGTCTTGGTTTTAGGTCTTTTGCATAATTGAATGGAGATTATATGTATTATCAAGAGATAAGGAACAGACTAACAATAAGAAGTTCCAAAGAGAAAAATTGTGAAGTTTCTCAGTTCCACTGGACTTGGTTTCATTTCACTTGGATCCTAAGAGCTTTTATGTGTAAACAGAGATTCTTAGAAATTGGAACTCCTCAAAGAGAGGGAAAAAAAAATATAATATATATATTATATCATCGTCAAGTTCATGTCTGGTCATAAAGGAGATCAGGGGACATGAGATCATTAATAAAATAGCCCTAATGTGTTGCTAAAATCTACTTTTACACGAATTTTTTTGCCACTCTGAAGTCCAAACTAACCTAATATTCTCACCCTCTCTGCAGCTTGCAGCCTTGGCAATATTGATTCGGCAAACAAATGTTGTGTGGATGGTCTTTGTTGCTTGCAGCGGGATTTCTAATTATATATTGCCCTCACACTGCAAGGGACCTACTCAACCAGATGATCATTTTGTATCAACCAGTAAAATTGAAGGATTGGTTGACAAAAAAAGTGTGAATGTAGGCCCTTTGAGAAATAGGAAGTCCGATAGTTCTATTGATGCTGCCAACCATTCTGTGTCCATGAGTACCTCTTCACAGCATCTTGTCCCAGGTTTATTTATATTCTTCATAACTGTAGTTTGCCCAGCTGTGTTGATGTTATGCATTTTTATTAGCTGTCTGTGTAACTGTAGTTTGTTCCATATAGGATGGGGTTATATGTGCTTGTATAGCCCTTGTACTTACATCAGCTATGATTTCCTGATGTGTGTGTTGTAAAATGTCATCTCATTTTATCTATGTTACATGGACATGCCATATTTTAAAAATAATCCATGTCAGATACGTATCCATGTGTCCATGTCGGACACATATTGTATATGATTGAGCTCAATTTTTAATATTTTCACTGTGTCAGACACTTCATATCTGTGTCGGATACAGACACACGTATCCGTGTCAATGTAACTTAGCATTTTATTAATCACAAGCTTGCTGCATCATTTGTTTTAGCTCTTCTTGTGTTCATCTGTACATCAGCTGATATATCTCCATCAAGTTCAGATCCAGTTCGAGTGGTTTACCATCACCAAGTTGATGAGAAACATCATGGGCATAGGTTTCTAAGTTAGCTATGGCCTATCCCATTTTTTATTTTCCTTATAGAAAAAACCCTTTGACTGTATTCAGAAGTACGTGAATCGGATTGAAGAAAAGTAAGATGATGGACACTCTGTAGCTTGTTTACTGTATACATTTTTCATCATTGTTATAACTTGTAACTTCTCTAAATTATAGAAAATAACAAATATCTCTACTCCTGATTGGAGTCATAATTATGTTTGACATGCGCAAAATTAGTTTGGTGCTGATACTATCTATTGGAAGAGTTCCCTTTCTGTTAAGCGTTTCATTTTTGACCTAACTGAATTTTCCATTTACTTTCCTGAACTTGCTGTAACAGTTTAGTGTGCTACATATTTCATATGTTATTGTTTTTGTCTTAGCCAAAATGTACTCTGTAGTCTGTACAACAAAATAACATATTCTAATATGAAGTAATGGTAAAAAGTCGCATACCAGGCTTCTAAAACTAATGACTGTTTAAGTTGATTTCTCGCGGGAGTGATATTGTAGTGGTGGCTCATAGATGCTTTCCATAGCAGGTATCCTTGATGAGGTCCAGATCATTCTTTTAAGGTTGTGGCTCTTGAAGTGGGAAGTTTTGGTGTCATTTGGCCCATTCTTTGTGGTATTGTTGGCCTTCTTTGCTTTTGTCTGTTGGAATGGAAGTGTAGTTCTTGGTACTTACCATCTATATCTTGTTCATTTATTCTTTAGTTGGAGTAAGCTTTCCCTGACACTGTACAAATCATCCAATGCAGGCGCCAAAGAAGCGCACACAGTCTCTCCACACTTCGCACAAATAATGTACTTTGGGCTGGCTTCTGCCATGGCTATGGCTCCTTTCAGTTTTGGTTTTAGCCAAGTTGTAGGGCTTTGTCGGTTGCTCTGGAGTAACAAACTACTGAGTTTCTTTCAAATACTTAGTGGCCTTACTACTGGATTCTTATTTGTGCATTTTTTCAGGTAAGGTGGATTCACTCATAAATCTAATTGACAAAGTTATTTGAACACTTGCTATGTTTCAGAATCTATTTTTAAGTTGGTTAATTATGTGAGATGCCACCCACTTTTTGTTGCTACTAGAAGAACAGATGCAGGGAATGCCTTCTGGAACTTACTTTTTCTAACATCTTCCAGAAGGGTCTCAATTCAAGAATGTATTGGTTGAGCTGTTGCAAGTATTCATAAAACCTACCTATGACTTGGTCCATGATAATGTCTAACACTTAAGAGTAAAACTCTGAAGTCCAAACCTAGTCTGGGAGGCATACAGAGATGTAGTGCTTGTAGAAGTTTATTTTGCTGCAAGCATTCTCAATATGTTATCCTTTTGTTATCTTCAATTCTACATCATTATTAGGCATATGGGTGCAAGATGAATGACTGGTTCCATTGCATCAAGGTCATGCTTGATATCATGTCATAATAGTTTGAAAATCCCCATATTTCCATTTGTCCTAGTTGTTTCCTTTATTTGTTCTATGCTTGATTCTTATGCAAGTTTGTTTGTCAATGCAGTATAGAGCATCCCTATCTTGTTGCAGACAATCGGCACTATACCTTCTATGTTTGGCGAAAAGTTATTAAATCTAACTGGTTAACAAAGTACCTTCTCCTCCCACTCTATGTGTACTCATGGCTTTTCATCTTCAGAATCTTAGGTAAATGGAGAACAATCTTGTCGTTAAGAAAATAGTATGTCTGGTTTATTTCTACTGAACAAATTGTTTCTGTCATTGTCAGGGAAAGTTCGAAAGAATGTCTGGGTGGTGTTATATTTCCTGGCTTGTGCAGCTGTTCTCATTCCCACTCCACTGATTGAATTCAGATATTATACCATCCCGTTTTATTTCTTAATTTTAAATTGTCAAATCAATGATAGCAGAGAATGGTTCTTCATGGGGTTCATTTATACTGCTGTGAACATCTTCACAATGATGATGTTTTTGTTTCGTCCTTTCCGCTGGACCCATGAACATGGGACGCAGAGATTTATATGGTAGATGTTTCACAGGAAATGTTGCTGAGTGCACTCTATCCTTGAGATAGCTCTTATAAGGAGATAATTCTGCTCAATCTCATTGACTTATGTCAACCTTTTGGCAGCTATGCGCACAGGAAGAGCTTCATATTCTTTGGCAATTGGCATCCTATGTGCTGCTGTACGATTTTATCCGGCTGTTACTAATACCAGGTTTTCTTAATCAGCCATTCGTTGAAGTTATTCTCAGTTTTATCATTTAGCCCTTCTAAAAAAAAGGTTATTAGAAAAGTTGTTCTTCCAAACAATTGTTTTATGAAAGTGAAATTAATTGTATAGGATTTTAAGGGACAATTGAATAGAAGCTTGAAGTGTTAAACAGGCATACAGTGCAGTGGCATATATTGACCTTTATTTCTTAGTTGGATACTTGGATATAGGGATCCAGTATTTTATAAATAAGACGAGCAATATTTTCAATTACAGAAGTCACCCGTCTGCTTAACTTGTTCATCAAACACTGACCCTAACATCCTTGCAGGCCGTGTCCATTTGTTCGTCTAACAGACTAACACTGGCCCTTAACATCTTTACTGGATCTCATCTCTAGTAGAAACTAGGGATGCACAATTATGATGGTCCTGAATATTGAACGGACGATGAAGTTCAATTGAGTTTGCTGTGTCGTTTCGGACTTCCATTTAACTTGGCTTGTCTGGAAAAGGATCCTCTGCAGGGATAATGTTCTCTCTGCAACTTGTTTAGAGCATCTTTAGGTGAGACGCTATCCTAGCATCAAACACCAAATTTTCAATAATTCGGTGTTTTTTCATCTTCAGGAGAGACACATGTTGATGAAAACACCAAAGCAAACACCAAATCGGCTAAAATTTGATGTTTGCTTTGGTGCTGTATCAAATCTCTCTCGCGGAGGAAAAACCTCGCGGTTTTCTGAATACCGCATGGGCTTGGGATAAAGTGTGGGTTTCAATCTCGCGGTTTTGTGAAAACCGCCTGAGAGATTTGAAAAGAGAAGAAAGAAGAAAGTTGATGTGCGACACATCGCTTGGTTTCTAGAAAACCGCGTGGGCTTGTGCTTCTAAGGTGGCTTCTGTGGCGCGGTTTTGCAAAAGTTGCGTGGTTTATGGAAAACCGCGTGGGCTTGGGCTTCTAAGGTGGGCTTCTGTGGCGCGGTTTTGCAAAAGCTGCATGGGTTATACGGCGCGGGAATAAACCGCGTCATTTGATGTCAACTATTTGATATCGCTCCTGAAGTTAGTTGGTGTTTTTTTGGTTTGGTATTTAGTTTGGTTTAAATAGTTGGTGTTTTCTTGGTTTCTCTTCTAAAGATGTTCTTAAAAACTATAATTTCAGAGTTGGTTGTATTCTTTGGAACTATTAGATCTGTTGGATTTTTGTTGACTTGTCCAAGACCAAATTGCAACCCTATGAGTTGGTTGTTCTTCCTTGAAGATCAATAAGTGATCTTCATTAAAATAGAGTACGGGACCTCCCTAACCTTGCGAACGAAAGTTGTGTCTAGATCCTGAGATTTGTTTGTAGAAACTGAGGTTTATTGTAACTTGTGCTGTTAAGTTAGTTGCAAATCTAACATGGAGAACAAATTACGACATAAGTTTCTAATTGACTTCAAGATGATATATCATATCAGGGAGTGACTCTCAAAGATAAAACTGCCGAAAACATAAGACATTTTTTTTTTTTTTTGTAACTCACAAGGACCGGGTAGATGAAAGGTCAAGTATACCCTTGACGCGAAATAAAAAATGGATCGGATAGATGAAATGTCAAGTATATCCCTGACGCGAAATAATTAACGACCCGGCCCAGACGAAACGACCTGGTGTATTTAGTACGAACAATCATTATTCATACCTTTAAGTAGGTGTGAACACTCATTATTCATACCCCCAAGGCCCCAATTACAAACATTAGCTATGAACAACGAGTGTTCAAATCTATTGGAGCTATGAACAATGATCCAATAGGTATGAACATTAATCCAGTTATGAACATGGATTGTTCATACCTATTTGGGAGTATGAAAAATCACTGTTCATACATCAAAAGTGTTCATACATCAAACATGAACAATCATTGTTCATGACTATTTTTAAATTTTTTTCAATTGGTAGGTATGAACATTCAATGTTCATAGTCCTTGGGTATGAACATTGATTGAGTATGAGCATTCGATGTTCATAGTCTTTGGATATGAACATTCAATGTTCATAGTCATTTAGGTATGAACATTGATTGGGTATGAACATTCAATGTTCATAGTCTTTGGTCCTTTGGGTATGAACATTGATTGGGTATGAACATTCAATGTTCATAGTCTTTGGTCCTTTGGGTATGAACATTCAATGTTCATAGTCCTTTGGGTCAATGTTCATACATCAATATATTGTATAAGATACACCAGCACTATTTCTTTATCTCTTATCTACTATTCATCCACATATTTCAATCATATCTTATCACTTAACTTACTCAAATTTGATTCGAGGTTCATCAATTTACATCTCAACCATTCAATCCCGGTCCACAGTTCCAGGGTCATCATTATCACTAGACCCAACCACATAAAATCCCAATTCTACCACTTAGAGGTTACCTCCAATTCCAATCTCATAAAATTAGAAATTCCGGTTTCCGCTTCAATGGTTGTTTGTGTTTACAATAATTTAATATGTTTAAGTCATTGCTTAGGTAACCATTTTTCCAACTTATACGTGTCAAATCCTCTTACAAAAGATTACATTACTATTAAAACTAAGAGTCGTCAACTACGTCTTTCTCCTCATTACATTAATTTCGCATTTGGTTATTGTGAAATAGTAATGAGTACAAGATTATAAGATCGATCCCTCGTGAAGCTGGTGTTGTAAGCGTGTTCACTTTTTAAGTCGGTATTTGGGCGCAAGAAAATGTTAACCTTAAAGGAATAAAAGGGACATGGAGAAACATAGAAAAACGTCTGGTGTCCGGTTTTGATGAAACATATTATGCACTTGTTAATGGAGTGACACATTGGTTAGGTTGTAAATCGGAGGGTGTTATTGTTTGTTTTGATCTCAAGGATGAGTATTTTTATGAGATGCAAATGCCGGGTTTGGATGTTAATTATGAGTCTCATCTAGGTGAGGTCAGAGTGAGTTTGGGAGATTTAGGTGGATTACTAGTTTTCTCTGTGTTTTATGTTACTGGCAAAGGAAGTTGATATCTGGGTTATGGGAGACTATGGTGTTGCCGGTTCTTGAACGAAGTTATTTAAAGTTAGACAAAACTAGATGTGTGGGTCGTTTGAATTCTTGCATCCAATAGGTTTGGAAAAGAGTGGAGAGACTATAATCAGGAAAGATTATTGCCAACTACTGATGTATGACCCGAAACAAAACTCAGTTACAAAATGTAAACTAAAATATGAATTTATGTTTCACAATATATTCAGTTATGTTGGAAGTCTACTCTCACCATGGTTCATGCAGTAGCCTACCAAAAGACTTGATTGGTATGTTTTTTCTCTGTTTGTTGCGGTTGAATTTTTTTTGCGATTAATGATTCTTTCTCTTGTCCTCAAACTATTTTATCTTTTCGTTCATTTTGCAGGTTGTGTTTGAAGCTACCCCGACTATGAAAATCAAGTTGGTCAAGCAACCCTCTTCTGGAAATTTTAATATGCATTTCATCAATTTCCTTAGAATAAGCTATTGTTTTAAAGATAAAATAAATATGTGAAAAAAATTATAATATATAGTAAAACTATATAAGATTTTGTATTATTTAAATAATGGTCTCATCGATGTGAGTATTATTATCTATACGCGTGCAAAACAAAAAATTAGACTAGAGCAAGTCACTTAACGACTTTTTTCGCGATTTAATACCATACTTAGCGTGTGATCAACCTAGGAGTCTAAGGGCTTATAGGAAATTAGAGATTAAGTTTGGTGGGCAGAAAAAAATAATTATGACCTTGAGTCAAATTAATTAGTTGTTTGTGGGGTTGGGCTTTATATTAGTTTTGTTAATCTATTTTTAGCTTTTGACATTGTCCTTAATTCCTTATCAAGAGAACAGGCGTACTAAACAAGACGATACCCATCCCTTTCTCCTTCTTATCTATTAAGTACTTGAGATAGAGTGGTACAATTGGAGTTACGGTGGGGTATACGGATAGATACCAACCAAGTGACTTTGCACCCCTATGTTCCAAAGTGCACCCAAAAATGTTCGCTACCGCGCACTTGATTAAATTGAAGTGAAACATGGAACCTTGATATGAGATAAGGGAACTGGTGCTATTAAGAGGTTGTAGTGGTTGTTAGATTGTTGTCTTATGTGATTAATTAATATGGAGGTTGGGCGGATTGATATAACTGTTGATGGTGGTTAGTATGCACTCCTGATTTTAGAATTTTGATGCAAAGAGGATTAGTTTGCTTTACTGCAAGTGTTTTTGTTGGGTTAAGGGTAGAGACATGGAGATGGATTACCACTCAAGAGACTCTATTTCATTCACTCTCAATAATCCATTATATAGTGAGTAGTGGTTTAACTATCAGTTTTTTGTTGTCGCTGTTTTGGTAATGTTTAACTTCCTAGCATGATGTAGTGGCTCAAGGCATTTATTTTGGACTTTTGCTACTATGGTAAATGCAAATATGTAATACATTTAGTGGGCTTCATGCCTTTTGGTGTAATGATTAATCTCATTTTTGTGAGGGCTTCATGCCTATTGTAGTCTTTGTATGCTCCCTTTAATGATCTGGGTCGAACAGGCTCAATACCATCGTCGATTATGTATTGGCCTTGCTGTGATGTTTAGGATATCTTTGGGTTTCATGGTTCGTCATCTTAATTTGTCCGCTCTTCATGTCAGAACTATGGTCCATGTTGATTTTTTTACACTTAACAGTGAGTTTAAATAGGTAGACGGTCCCTCCAGCCATGGTTGATGGGGTTGCTGATTGTGGTTTTCTTGCCAGTGTTTGTTCCTTCGGGAATGTATGTGTAGGGAGAAATCCCAAGTGTTTTAGGCGTGAGGCCTTATGTTATGTGTACCTCCCTCTAATGATCATACTCTTAGGGAGAGTATGTAATGTTTCTCTATGTGCAATAAACAGGTGGGGGTCTGCCTTTACTCGAGCAAACTTTTCAAAAAAAAAAGATGTAATGCATTTGTCTGGTTTAAGGTATATTTTTGGATTTTTGCTACTAAGAATTCTCAGGTACCAAATCTTATAGGTCCATATTAAAGTGTTACTTTGCAAAAAAAAAATTTGTTGTCCTTTTGGTTTATATATATATATATATATATTATCGGTAAGCGAGGTTGTTAACGGGGTCTCCTACCCTTTTATTAAAAAATAAAAGAAAAGAAACCAAAAGGAAATTACAATCTCTCATACTCTTTCCCTATTACATCATTATATATAATTTTTTACATCATGAGGAAAGGAACTTGGCCTGATCATTGCATATGGATCAGCTGTAGTGGTACTTGTTAGGCATCAGCTAACTTGTCCATAACATGAGAAAAGCGTTGGCTAGCCCTTTAGGATGTTCTTCCCCCATTCTGCTATCTCTCTGGACACCCCCGCATATTTGATGCCAACCATAATTGTGCCCTTGTTGGTTACAAGTGCTGCCTTCACTGGTTCCTACACCATCTCCTTTCCAGTCACTGTACCCGATGTCTTAACATCCACACTCTTCTGTATTGCCCTTGCCCTGATCATATGCCTCCTAGATGGCGTTTCCCAGCCATCCTTCCCAATCTCAGTTGTACTCAAATGTTCCTGATTCACCGACGGCTGAGTCATCCCCTCTTGGGCCATTTCAACCCCTTGACCCACTGGCGTAAACCCTGTCTCAGTCCCTGGCTCTTTTTCTTCACTGCTTTCCTCGGCCTCTTTTTCCACTGAATTAACAGGATCTAATACTTCTTTAGGAATTTCCCCTTTCTCAGCTCCTTCCCTTTCATCTAGTATCCCATGCTCAACTTCTTTTTCTTAAGCCAAATACCCTTTCTAGGATCTGAAACCACCTTGACATTCTTAGGGCATTTTTGTGCAGAGTGCCCAAAGGTGTCACAACAAGCACACCATGCTAGCCTCCAGCTGTACTCAAATGTAACATTAAATTTTCTCCGCTCATCAATCACTATAGGCACTCCATCCGGGTAAGAACACTCTATATTAATATCAACACACACCCTCGCATAAGAAGTCCGTGATTTGCTCTCAGTGAGTCTATCTATAAAAAGTGGATTCCCAATGATACTACCAATCTTGCTAAACCCCTCCTTGTTCCACATTACTAATTGCAATTTTTTTACAATCACCCAAATAGGTAGTGTCTTTAACTCATTCATCTCATTCTCAACAAATAACTTTCAAGGCCTAATAACAAATAACTGACTAGCAATGTGAAAACATCCAATGTCAAGAACATCACGCCTGTCCTCTTCCTTGTCAAACTCAAACGTAAACATCTTATCACCACATAAGTTCATCTTGAGATTCTTAATATTCCAAGTCTTGGACACAATTTCTTTCACATAATTGTACTCCATTCTTTTTCCTACAAACTACCCGACAACAAGTTTTTCGTACTTCTTGTACTCATTCAGAAACTGGTCACTTTTAACATGTATAACCGGTTTACCATCCACCAGAGTGGGTGGCACAAAATCTACCCCATGTTGTTGTTTTCTATTGTCATGGGTAAAATTCATACCAGAACTTGCTCGCCTATCTGTATGTTGTCTCATCCTCGCCTTAGGAACCAAAACAGTATCCACCATCCATCTCCGGCCTGTAATTCCCACATTATGGGTATCCTCTTTTATTACTAGATCCATATCAAACAAGAATGTACGCTTATTCCAAAACAGTTTCACTACACTTGGAATCATGTTTGTGGTTATGATTTTCTCTCGGATATGCTATCTGAAATTAAAGTTGAAGACCTTCTAGAAAAGGCTTTTGAACTCAGGGTGCAAATTTCTACTATAGTCAGCTAGAACTCTACAAACACTTACGTTTTGTTATTTTCTTATGAATTTCAGCACTTAAATGCACTCTTGCAGATAAGGATATGGATAAACATGTGTAGCACTGGTCGTCCACTGGTACATGAAATTGTGTTTAATTTAGCGATAAATGACGAGGTTGCTTTAATTTGTAATATGTCTGGGTTCAACCACATATACCTTCTGTGGCATTCAAAAGACATATCCATATTTACTAATAATCAAATGAAGACATTGTTCGAATAGGCATATGTTTTGCATTTGTTTTTTTTTTTAAAGAAAAAGTTAGCTATTGAATCACCAAACCTAAGCTTATAAAATAGCATTTTAGAACTTTGCTAAGAGGCCCAATGTGTTTAGGCATATTACTCCCAAAGCAAATTTTTCATAGCAATAGTATGCATTTTTGAACGACTTTCTTTAGTGTGAATTCTTTCTTCATCAAACAGGTTGGTCATTCAAAGCATGTACAGGACCACAGGTTTGACTAAGCTTTCTCTCAAGAGATCAAGTAGGTGCAACATAGCCAGATCTATCAACATCTCAACTCAGGTAACCTTTTATTTTTTTGACTGTTGGTATTTTTTGTTTCAAACAATTGTTGCCTACATGTACAATGTATGTCACGTAACTACTTAGTAAATTGATTCTTCATAGTTTTGATCACCTAACCAATTTTTGCCGTATGATTAGTACTTGATATTTTGTTTTACTTAGGTTAGTGTGCACTGGGCTTAAGGGTATGAAGTTTGGAGTTGTTAGTCTATTTCTCTTAGTATGTCCAACCAAGGGCCTTAACTAAGTTAAACAAATCTTTGTAAGCATATTATAACAGGCCTTTTAGTGCTTTTAGAGAGGGTATGAAGTTTCATGACAATCATCATGCTTGCATTCTTAGAAAATTGATTCTTAGGTTGTCATTCTGCTGACAATATGACTGATTGACTGATGACTGTTTAAGAATATTAAATGAGCAACTTGGTGGTGCATTAATTCTCAACCAACATTGGATGGAAGAAAAATACAAAAAAGAAGAAAGCACATCATGTGGTAAAGAAGCTAGACTTGGTGGCAACGACGACAAAAATGGTTTGGAGTTTCCTGGTAATTCTAAGAAAAGGAGAAAGGAAGTGGATGATGGTGAACTGAGGCACATCAAGTTGTTGCAAACCGTTTTTACTTTGTTTTTATAAATATGGTGATGGTTTTGTTGAAGAAATGAAGGTCAAAAGAGTATTGGAGTGCTTGGGTTTAGCTAAAACATTTTCTTCTGCTCAAGGTAAATTTAAGTTTACCATTCCTGTGATAAATTATATATTTTCTACATCTATTTTGATTGAGCTTTGTATGTTAGAATGTTAGATTAAAGTCATTAAACTGCCAATTTGGCATTATAAGCTTCATTGATTGATTAATCTGTATCACCAGGGGTTTAGTAGATAAGAAAGGATGTTAGCATCAAAGGCAAATGCATCATGCGATGTGGAGTGGAGGATTAATGTATCATCAATGCAAGCAGATCAGATTGTTCCCTTGCACTTCTAATATAAGGTTTGTTTGACTTTACATTATTAAGTTTCATATAGAATTTGTATTGTGTAATTAGTTTAAAGCAAGATATTCACATTCGATTGTCAACATCTTGATAAACTCTACATAGTCATTGGAATTAAAACGTGTTGATGGTTATATCCATTAGCATGTGTGAGTTTTTTCAACCACGCCACCTGCTTATTAACAGACACCGATCTGCATTATGAGTTTTTCCATAACATCGAATTAAGGATGAAGCGAAAACATTAGTTTAATGTTGGAACAAACGCTATAACTAATTTATAATGTAAAATAAAAACACACATAATTTTGTTTCGAGGAACACTTGATACAAGGTTTCTTTTATGAAAAAGAAGATAAATAAATTGTAGCATACTATATAACATACTTTACATCCTAAAGAAGGGGATTTAACCCCTTGGGAACTATTAAAAGGCATCTATACTTTAGTTATGTGTATTCTTATTTGAGAATGAAACATTGAAATGTTAGCTATACATGAAGTTCTTATTAATGATTACCGCTAATATTCACGACTTTCATACTTGAGGGTGGGTGTTCGTAATTCAGTAATTCACAATGTTATTCCTTTCTTGCGGGTTATATGATGAATCCTCGATCACGTTGGTTATAATAGTATTTAATGAAGATGTCCCCTTCCCAAATATGTGTGGTCCACTACCACATACCTCTACATCAGGGCATCAACCTGTGGATCTTTTGGAACTATGATGACTTGATGAAAGACACTCATAATTGGTAGAAGCATTAATGCGTGAGGGTTTGCAAAATTTTATTTATTGGGAGGCAATTGGGTTTGTCTAGTGTCAAATTCCTATGCAACATTTTTGCAGTGTTTCCAGTTTGGTACCATCCATTTTTTTTGTATAAAGATGGGGAAGAAATATGTTACTCTCAATTAGTATTTAATCTCAATTTGCAAAAAAAAAAAAAAAAAAAAGGTTTAATCCTACAGTGTGGGAAAAATAGATTTTCTGAATTGGGTGGCATTTTTTGTCATGTGTTATTGTGTTATAGGTGGACCTTGAAAGGATGAATGGTTGCTTAGTCACCGATCTTCAAATACTTACTCTTGAGTCGTTGCTGATAGCCTGATACCACGTACTACTAGGACGACACCCACCTTCACCCATTTCTCAAATGGTACTGCCAAGTCATGGTAAATCTTTTCTCATTTAGTTGATGAATTACATGTTTTTTTTTAGTTTATTGAAAATTCTATCCATTCATCTGAATATATTTCTTTGGTGATTCAATTAGATAGTATCATATGAATTAATTAGAGACTCACAAGAAAGATACAACCTGGACAACATTTTGTGCAATAACTCTTTTTTGGTTGAGAATTGATATTTATCATAGATGCATCTTTAACAATGAGTCAATATGTCCCACGTAATAGAGTCCAATGTGCAATATAACCAAGGTAAGGTAAGTTTTTTACTTTCTTCAACAATGCCTAGAAAAAAACAGAACATGTTTGAAGTTTCATAATGATTTGCAATTGGAAAATGCCATAATTATTTCAATTCATAGGCATTGTTGAAGAAGAAGACGGACATATATGATTCTTTTCAATGGTCCAAGACGGTGTCATACTTCAACCATAATGATATTGAGCATGATGTACTAGCAAAATTGATAACAATAAGATTAAGTGTATGATCTTTGATGAGCATATGAAATGATATCTGCCATATGAAAATGGTAAAATGCTAAGCAAATGGTGAAGTTGAATCATGTTGAGAAAGATCTTATTTAACAGTGAAACTTCTGCTAAAGTTAAGGTGGCATTTCTTTCATTGATTTTTCATCTTTTATTAGATTGCTTTCAGATGAGCATTTAGACGCAATTTTGACTTTGATTTAGATGCAAAACCAACTTCACAATATAATCTGAATTTTACGGGTCTGTCTCCATTGTCAATTCGTCCAAGTCATTTGTGTATATAATCTATCTATAAGATGTCCTAGATATGTTGCGGCGGTCACACATTTTACACATGTACAAATTGATCTTGGTTCCACTGTAGCTACGACTCCCCTAAGTTTTATATTTAATTCTCAGTGAAAGCAGAAGCTTAAGAGTCATCATATATGATATATAAAATTATATTGTGACCTCAATAGTCGTCATGAATTAATGCATATACAATTTTTTATGTTGATCTTCTTAAGATTATTACTTCTAAGTTTTCGATGTGTACACAAGTTCGTTCTGTCTTCTATGTTCTTTTCAACTGCAACACTCATTAATAGAAGTCTCCCATTCAACATATTATTTCCAAATATAGTTATATCTAATCATCAACAGATCGAGTGTTCATCTATGCTTAAATCAATTGCAATCATTAAGGTTTAATGCCTCCACTGATTTTGATAAGGAGCTTCTAGCTGCAAGTACTGCGAGAAAATGATGATTTGTGTTCTTAAGGATTCAGATTGATAATAATGGAAGCATTATGTATCAGTACGTTGTATATATGTTCCAATATGATCTTCATATCGTTGTTTTTACTTGCAGAAATCAGACAATGGGACGATCCAGATGAAGGGGTCACGCCTTGAAATCGAGGAACTGTTAAGAAGTTTGATGATGTCCTTAATCTTGGTTGTCACTAATAGCCTTGGATCCTCTGTAAGTTGGATAGCCCGTATCTTTCATTGTGTGCCAGCAACTTGACATTTTTTGTGAAACAAAAACAACAATTGGTGAATTAGTATGGAAAGTGGCACTGGATTCCACACTTTCGGGTACTCATCATAGCTCTTGATCGAGCACTCTCTAACTCTCTCATCTCTTGAGTTTCTCCATCACTTGGGGTGTTTCTCAATCTTTGGAACACTGTCATTGGTGGAATCTTCAGGTTGAAATAATTCCCTTTAATGTTTTAATCAAAGCGGTTGTTTAATTAATACATGGTTAAAATTGTATAGTCCTTTGCATCTTCGTAGGTATTTTAAGTTTGATTTCTTAAGAATATTAATGGGTTATTTTAGTTTGATTCTAAATGTGAAGTTTGCTGCAGAGAATAGTCGTGTATATTGTAAAGACAACATTGGATTTAACAATTGGCCTGACAATCAACCACAGGACTACTAATTTATAAAGTACTATTATACTATAAATTAAGAATGTCATCATCATCAACGTTGTAAAAATCCTATTGATAGTGTTAGTGGTTCTAAACTTATTCAACGCCTATATCAAATATGGATTAACCTGCTGGAATTACAATTGAGTATGGTGTTGAGCTATGCATTTTGATTTGTTACAATTTATTTATCTAAAGTCATCTCTTCAGAAAATGCTACTTAAGTAAGCTATTGGGTTTTTTTTTTTTTTTTTTTTTTTTTTTTTTTTTTTTTTTTTTTTTTTTTTTTTTTTTTTTTTCAGTATACTATTTTTTTTTGTTGATAAAACAATTTTGTATTAGAATATCGATGAGTTTTGTGAGATGTTGGATAATCTATTCTAATACTTTATGTTTGTCGTAATTTTGAAATATATCTTCCTTGGTTGTTTTCTTATTTTGCAGGCCTAAGTTGTGTCAATTCAATTCAGATCAAGAGGCATATTAGTTCACATTTGATAATCTACGAGGCTTTTGTATATAAAGCAGTATTTAGAAATACTATGAACCACAACAGTCGTAGTTTTGTTTAACTAATTATAAATGCAATTGATGGCATCCATGTCTAAATAAGTAAAGTTGAGTTCTATACATGTTAATAAATTGTAATTCCCTTTATCTCTTTCCTCTTATAATGAACTAAGTTAGTCAATTGTCTGCCTTCTGTATTTTAGTACAGTGTTTTAATTGTGTCCAACTTAATTTTGTATCTAAGGGTTGTCCAGGGCTAATATTTGCAAGTTCTGTATGTGTGTTATAATTTGCAAATTTTGTATCTATCCATACCTAACCAAATCAAGCACTGTATGAAACATATTCATCCAACATATGCACCATAAATGGTTTGTGGCGGAGAATTTTCATTTTTTCATGAAAACTAAAAATCACTTGATTGAGTTTGGTTTTTGACACTAACTGATGGAGTTGGGTTTATTTTCGCAACCCAATGTTTTGTCCTTCAGTAATAAATGGAAAAAAGAGTCTTCCATTGGTCTTTTTTAAAGAAAAGTTTGTTGGGATATTTCATGAGTCCATTTATCAAAACTTGAAAATATATAACGGAATATTATTAATTTTGAATTAAAATTTTGTGGATTAGAAAATATTGAGAGAGAGAGAATTGCATAAGAGAACATTAAAAAAGAAATAGGAAAAAAAAAACTTTTTCTTCTAGAACATGTAAATGTCGTTTAGACTAATAATTCACCAAATTAATAAATAAAAAATAAAACAAAAACTCTCTCATATAACAGATTTTTTTTGGCGACCCAGTTAATGGTAGAAACTGTTGTATTTTAAAAATATGACTTTTCAAGAAGGGTAAACTTACTCATATAAATGAAATTGCTCAATTTCTGTTGTTTACCAGTTTTAATACAGGCCTTTTTAATACATGTTATACAATAACATCTAAGCCAATATCATGTAATTGTGATTAAGAGAGGAGCTAATATTAAAACTCTACAATTTTTTATGTACAATGTGTCTGACGTAATTTTATCTCAAAACGGGGTGAATATGCATGGATAGGTCAGTGAAAGCGCTTTCTTGGTTCACACTATATATTAGTGGTTACTGCTATTGATGAGATGCTCTTACATATTCTATAGGGCTGATTTAAGGAATATGTCGGTCTATTAAACAATGCAAACTGATTTAAAAAAATTGATGCTTCGCTGCCACATAAGCTCAAGCTAGCTAATTTTCCATTCGCTTTGTTATTTCATATTAGTTTTATGGAAGAACGGGATGAAATTAGCTAATTTTCAAGTTCATTTTCTAACTCTTCTCATATAGTCTATATAATAATCAAGTTATTACAGTATAGATTATGTAAATTGGAAAGTTATTATGTTTGCTAACTATTTTCATTAACGGGTTACGGGTTGTTCAGTAAATCAATTTTATTATAATTCAAAATTAATAAAAATATATAAAAATGGCACCCGCCTTTAATGCTTGAACCAAAGCTAAAAAATTTGATTTTGATTTCACATTATCAATATACCTTAGGTGATCATTATGCGTTTTCCTTTCTTATATGAGTCTGCTATTTGTGTTATGGAATTACTTGATTTAATTGTCTTTTACAATGTTCAAATTATAAAAAATTTAGGTACTTAAATATTGCTAACTAATTGAATATGCTTTTACAAGTTAAAAAATATATTTTTATAGAAGTTATATATCATATGTTGCACAAGTTTTATGGATTCTACTTCTAAATTTTAGAATTTGTCAGTAGTTCGGTCATATATCAAATAAATTATGTTTGTCGAGTTATTTTTTCTTTTATTATGTTGTAGTATTAGTATTTTCATTAAAATTTGAATCATTATAATATTCTATAATTAAATTTTTTTGATATATTATTTTATGAAAACGGTCTCAAAAACTAAGTAAGAGCGAATTTTTTCTGGTGAGTTGTTGGATTTTGTTTAGATTGTTTATCAAACTACACAAACTACTTTTGTTTGTGGGCCCAACTCAACTGCCACGTTGTCTTATTTCATTTCAGAAAGATATATAAAAAAGAGGACCCCGCTTCAGTTTCGTTTTCTAAATTTAAACGTTGTTTCCGTGTTTATTTGCGTGGGGTCTGCAACTTTTTTGATTCATTTGAAGAAGAGAGACGACTCATTTCTTTGATTTGATCACATCTCAAAACTCACAACTCACAGAAGAGAGAAAAGGAAAAGATGGCGAGTCTAACTTTCCCTCCTGTCTTAACAACTCCCCGTGACGATGCCATAACACTTTACCGTGCTTTCAAAGGTATGTGTGTGTGTATACAACCCATCCTCTATTCTTGTCGTTGACTTATTTGTTTTAAAGAATTGTTCTTTACATTTTTGGGTTTATGTATAATCCTAATGTTTCCATTCCATGCATGCATGTCCAATTTTAACTGCCATTGCATATTTGCATGACTGGAGATATATGTGAAGTGGAATTTTTTTACATAAGAGGGCCTGGAGGGGCATGAATTTTTTTTAGTGTGGTGATTTTTTTCTACGACATGGAAATTTATAATAAGCTGCATGGGGAAAATGGATTCCTGGTATTATGGAGTCATTTGGGCAATGGATGGGGTTTGGGTAAGCAGAGCTAGAGAGCGAAAAAAGGAAATAGGAAAGAAAATTAGTTTTGGCCTTTGATCACAGTGTCCATGTGTAGCTATAGCTTTAGTTCATACACATAAACTTCAACGAATATATATGCATAGGTATAATCTTTTTTTTTTTATTGGCAAGCCTGTTTTAAATGAGATCAGTAACTCTTTGATGCTGGCGGGGTTCGATCCCAGACCTCTGGTATCATCACCCAAAGGTTTTACCGACTTTGCTAGTCGGCACCTGCAAAAAAATGTGTGGGCAAGCCTGTTTTTAAAGAGACCAGTAACTCAATTGTGTGTAGCCCGGGAGGGGGGGTGGGTGTAATCTTCACAGCTCCACTTCAAGTATTGAATTTTTTTTCTTTTTGACATTGCAAGTGTGGGTACAAAGGAGTTCCTCAAGACTGCTATTAAGCACAATATGATTACTCGTCTTCCCAGATTTGAATTTTACCGATTGAGACATACATCCATGTCCATTGAGTATAAAAGATTTTACGACTTTGCCAAAACCCTGTGATAGATGTATATTTTCCTGAATGGTTTTAAGAATCTTGAGACACCACCATATGACCATGTTCAGAGATTGATTTTGTAGAAGTTGTATGTGTGGAACTCATCAAGTTTTTGGTCCTTGCCTCCTGTATATACAGCCTGTAGACTGTTATCTGTTTATGAACCATTATATGATTCAGAACATGGTCAGCTCTGACATTATTGCATTATTTTTGGTTTATTTAAGTATTATTAAATTTGTAGCATAGAGGGAAGAATGCTCTTGAGATATTTGTTCTTACTTAATCTCGTGATCTTCTCAGGATTAGGGTGTGATACTGCAGCAGTTGTTAATATACTTGCCCACCGGGATGCGACCCAGCGTGGTCTTATCCTGCACGAGTACAGAGCTATGTATTCTAGTGACCTTATCAAACGCTTGTCCTCAGAGCTTAGTGGCAATGTCAAGGTATTTATAGTAAATTTTTGTAATGCTCCTTAAGAAATCATTTCTCTTATGGTTGTGCACTCATTCTATATTTATTATGCTTATTGAGTGCATGAAGATGCTCAATTTTACTGTTTCAGAGAATTGGATTAGTGCATCCCTTTTTTTTTTCCTCTTGGAGTCTAATTTTTGTTATTACTATTATTTCCTTGTCTTAGAAAGCCATTTTGCTCTGGATGCATGATCCAGCTGGAAGAGATGCAGCCATAGTGAGGGAAGCATTCGCTGTGGCCATCAATCTGAAAACTGCTACTGAAGTAATCTGTTCTCGTACCCCAACACAAATACAAGTGTTTAAGCAACTATACTATACAAGGTTTGGTGTTTACCTTGAGCATGACATTGAAAACCAAGCATCTGCAGATCACAAAAAGGTTCGACTCTTCTCTGACTCTTATCTGATTAGAAGATTTGACTTGTGGGAAAAACTTTTGAAACGAGAAAACTTAGAAATGTTAATGCCCACTATCTTCACATATCAGTTTGGTAGGTATATGCATCATCATTTTTCCTCGAGGCATGTTATCTACATGTCTCAATTCTTCAAAGAACTGCCATACATTTCTTTCAGTATTCCAAAATTATCTCGAGGCAAACTGGTTAGTGACTAATAGGATGTTACTTATAAGGCATTAATGTTCTAATCATACTTTTTTTAAACATTTTTATACTTGTCTCGCATGTAGAACATTTTTATGCGCAATTATTGATTTGTGAAAAGACTGTTTAATTGTATTGGCTTGAACGAGCTTGTTTTATTTTTATTTTTATTTTGTATAGCAGAAACAATAGAACTCAATTGGAAGGAGTGCAGTGTATTAGGGTTAGAGAAGAGCTAGATTTCAGGAAGTAAATTTAAGCTTACCACTGTATTACAGTTATTGACTTATTGCACACCCAAGTTATGTTTAACGTTAGCCCCCACCCCCCTATTTGCCAGGTCTTTCTGACATTTAAAAAGGAATTGCTACTTCCCTGTAAATTTAGTTTATGCTGGTGTGTCATATTCATAGAAAAGAAAATTTTAATGCATAATATTTCCATGTAGTTGCTACTTTCACATGTAACGACAAGACGATACGAAGGATTGGAGGTGGACCGAATGGCAGCAGAGAATGATGCCAAGGCTCTTTATAAAGCTGGGGAGAAGAAATTGGGAACCGATGAAAAGATATTTATTCGCATTTTCACTGAGCGGAGCAGTGCACATTTGGCTGCTGTCAGTTCTGCTTATGGTAGTATGTATGGGAGCTCACTGGAGAAGGTAATATTCCTACATCACACTTCATCCCTACACTCGCTTTGACAAACTGTAAATATGTTGGGATACTTAAACCAGATACCATGTATTGCAGGCAATAAAGAAAGAAACTTCTGGACATTTTGAATTCGGTCTTTTGTCAATTTTAAGATGTGCAGAAAATCCGGCCAAGTACTTTGCCAAGGTACCTTGATACCTGTTTTTTTAGTTATACATGTCATATTTAAGAGGAAGCTAGGAGTTCATTAATCTCACCTTTACATACATGTTTGAATTTTGATTGTATCACATCAACACTCAATTCTGCTTCAAAATCTGCAGGTGTTGCATAAATCAATGAAAGGATTGGGAACAGATGACACAACCCTTATAAGGATTGTTGTGACGAGAACTGAAATTGATATGCAGTATATAAAGACCGAGTACCAGAAGAAGTACAGGAAGACATTGCATGATGCAATACAGTCTGAGACCTCAGGCCATTACAAGACTCTCCTTCTTTCTCTAGTAGGTCCTTAGTGAGAGATCCTCCTACACAACTACACAAGATTGTGTGTATGTAAAAAAGAAGTATAAAACAGCTTCTTAACTTTGAATGTTCCTGTCTAAATCACATTATGGTATTGAAGACTCTTGTTTTATCTTATGTTTTATATATGAGAATTATGGATTGAGGTAAAAACACAACATAAAATGGACGGTTTTACCCCTCCCTCATATATATTATTACAAAACTCAGTTCTAACAATAACCGTAATAATTGAAACCAGATAGGGGTATAAACGTAGTTAGATTTGTGGCGGGAAGTAAAAATGAGAAGAAGAAATAGAGACAGAGAGTGAAAAAAGAGGAAGAAGCTCAAATCATGCTGAAGGGAAGAGAGAGCCTAAGCAGACTCATTGGCAAGCGAAGGAGATTTCTCCCCAACCGTCAATCTCTTTTCTCTACAAATCCCGAGGCAATTATTACTTCTCTCTAACATACAATCATTTTTTTTTTTTTTTTTTTTAGGCCATGGCTCATTTTTGTGATTTGTTAATTTTTAATCAGAGCAAATTGAAACTTGGGGAAGAAGATGAAGGAGCATTGAAGAAAATTCATACTGTGGATTGGGTTAGCTGCCCCGTTTGCGGTAACAAAGTTAAAGGAGATGATTACGCTGTTAATTCTCACTTGGGTATGATGTTTTACTCGATATTTGTTGCATTACTTAATAAAGTTTTAAAATTTACCAATTTGTTATTCAGTAATTTACATTTATGCAAAAGTTTCAAGCTTGGATTACCATTGGTTAGTGGGGGACTATGTTTGCAGATGCATGCTTGGCACGAGGAACCAAGCGCAAACTTACCCAGAGCACTCTTCTTCAGTTTAGTTTTTGTGCTAGACCAAAGGAAAATATTGAGCACAGTAGATCAGATAATGTGGAGGGAAATGTACCACAAAACAATTTTGATGACAATGTTGGGGAAAGTAGTATTTCTACATTGCCTGAACCTCTCCCTTTGAATTCAGTAACCACTTTAGAAACTTGTGAAGAGGTTGACAATGACAAAGAAGTGGACACTGCTAAGTTCCTTCAAGACCATACAACAATTGATACGGCTAGTTCTGGAAATGGCAAGCCATTGACGGTTCTCGACACTTTTATTGTTGGACGGAAATTTTGTGAGGAAGTTGAATTGAAACAAGGGGACATTATCTCTCTTTCAAGAGATCCAGAAAATGTGAAGGATCCAAACGCAATTAAGGTCAGACCAAATTTTCATCTACGATAGATGCTTATGGCTTATGTTTCCCTTTGATTATTTCTAAGCTCCATTTATAATCTTTTTGATTTAGGTGCTCTCTGTGGATTCTGGATGCACGAAGGTGCTCGGTTATCTCCCTCGAGAGCTGGCTAGATTTCTGTCTTCTCTAATTGAGAAGTATAACCTGGACCTCAAGGTATTACTTGTTTTAGCAGAAAGTATTAGTGTTTCCATTTGTCCTCAACTGAACGTGAAATTTAGGCTTCATATGTTTCAAACTAAAGTTATTCCGTGTGAAAACTTTCTGGATATAGTATTATTTCCATCAAACCATTTAAAATTAGTCTCAATCAAAGCAAAGATAATGGACACGGACACACGGTGATACTTATTACAAGTTATATTATTTTGGCATAACTTTTAGAGAATGTAAATACCTTGCTTGGCAATCTTCAGTATTGCTCTAAGCAATATTATTGCTTCTATCTACTAAAAAAATTACAGAAATGATAAAAAGAAGTATGAGGATAGCCAAAAGTTAGAGGTCTTGCAAATTGTCATATCTCATTCTGGAAATGTGTGGCAGGGAAGTGTGTTGTCTCTCCCGAAACATCCCCTTGATGTTGTTCCAATTCAGATAGCTTGTCGAGGGATGCCATCTTCTGGTGAGAAGGAATCTAATGGTCATCAGGATTATGAGTTTCTCTGGAGAAGTGTTCTTAGTGTTAATGAGTACACCAAGAGCTTTCCCCCTAGTATGACGAAATATCAGCAGAACTTTTGCCTTCTACTCCATGAAGCCATGACTAATCACCTACACCTTTTCACTGATGATGAAAAAGTATTTATAGGTAGAAGTGTCAGCATTGCTGATTTTTTCTTGATATATATGATTTCCGCTTAATTTTGATCTTGCTTAGTTGCTTCTAAGTGGCATACATGATATTTGTCAACAGAATCTTTCAAAGCACTTTCTGATGATAGTCAGAGGCTCTTTGTTCGACTGTATACACGAAAAGGTGCTTACTGCCCAATATCTTATTTTCCTGTTCAGTGGGTGTCTAGTAAAAGCATCCTTAAAGATATTGTATAGGGATACATATGAACTTGTGCCGAAAAAACTTAACTAGACGTGAATGGTTCACCATGTGTCGAAGTTTGTTTGAACAAAGCCTTGTCGAAAAACTTACTTTATTTTTTCTCTTTCTCAAATAAGTGGATTACTTCCAGGAACTTACCCTTCTTTAAGACTAATGCATTTATAAGGATGTACCATGAATTTAATACAAATGGCTCAAACTCTAAAAGACTCGGACTTAGCCATCTCTATATAATTTAGTTGATGGAAATTGTGGTTGCTTTTAGGTCCGTGGTTTCGGATGTCCAATGTTGCGTACCCTGAAATAGTGGATTATCATCAAGCCATTGAGGGGCTCTGTGGTAAATTGAATTTACTATTCAGCAATTTTCTTGGTCAAATTTAGTTGGAATCTTGGGAGGAAACATTTTTATTCATGTAATTTCGTTACAGGTGCAGGTTATATGTGCTCCCTTGAGTCCATGAAGCTAAATGATTATGACTTAAAGGAGGTGCTGGATGTGCTTAATGTTTCTGAAATCCGAGAAATTTTGCGTCAGACATGTTTCAAGGTTTGTATTTTTTGCATACATACATGAAATTTCAAATTTATATGAAATTCTTGTTTACTTTGTATTAAGGGTTGTGTTTTGAACCGACACCAATGGGTTGAAACTTTTCGTCGGAGTTCTGATTCATTGGAATAGGACTCTCTCCTAGCTCTTATGTTTTCACTTGCTAGTTCATGATATAGGTGAGCACTGAGTAGTTATACTTCCTGAGAAACACAAGTTGAAAAATTAGATAACGTTATAAAGTTACAGCTCCAGACCTGAATTGAGGTATTGCTACACATATTTTAAAACAATTTGCTTCTTCAAGGAATGAAAACAAAATGTTAGGTCTCCATGTGCTGGAACTGATAACATTCGAGGTCATGCAGGATTATACACGAATATCCTTTTTTGGCTCTCTCTTTAGCCCTATGTCTCCTATCCCACGAAGGGTACTAAACCTGATGTTTCTGCTCAGCTGGCTTTGAGGTCAACTGAATAATCAAATCAACTGGGAATCCCGAAACAAACAAAATATGCATCTGGTTTCCATAGTTTGGGCTCCTTACATTGATGCACTGATTTTCAATGAGTGCAAAGTAGGAGGCACACTTTGTGGACAGATACGGGTCAAACACAACCTTACTTTTTCTTATTCTAAATTTTGCTGTACAAATATCCTCATTTATCCATCGATGGATTCTTGATTGATCAATACAAGGCAAATTGAGGTTATTGTGTTCACTTGACGTGCCTCGGGTTTGAGATGAGCACTAAAAACGCATCTTGACCTCAATCATCCAACCCCTCTTTCTATTTATTAATTTATTTTTATTATTACTATTATTATTATTATTATTATTATTATTATTGGATAAGTTGAGAAGTTACTTCTGGAATTTTTGAAACGAATGTACACTTCATTAATGAAAGACTTCTATACAGTTCCCTTTTTTCCCATCATATGGATCTAAATTGTGTTTCTTCTCTTTTATCTCTTTTCTAAAATTATTTTATTCCATGACCAGAAGGATATCTACTCAAAAAGAAGGCCAGAGTTGATTGCGGCACTCTATGCTTCATATGAAGATGGGATGTGGTATAAAAGAAGTTTGCTTCTCAAATTTAAGTTGTGATGTTGGGTTCCATATTCTGTGATTCACTTTTTTGTTTATATTTTGTGAGTTTTTTCTTTGCTCTTTTTTATGCAGTTCATCTCTACCAAGCTTAATCTTGAATAGGGCAGGAATCTGTGTTCGGATCTCTTCAACTGCTGAGTTCCTTCTCTGGCGTGTCCAGGTTCTCTCAATCAGATGAAAAGTGTGATTTTCTGGGTTTATGTTTCAATCGACTTCCTTAAGTTTATAATGTGATGTTCGTGCAGAGGCTTTTCTTCCTAAACGGGGACCAAGATCTGTCAGCCTTTCTTCTGGTTGATCTGGGGCTTGTGAAGTATCCTATTTATAATTGCATAGTTTCAAACCATATATTTCCAGTTCGATCTGACCTGCTTGCGTATGAAGAGGTGTTAGTTTGTCTGTCTCGAAGTTCAGAAATCATGCTCATCCCATTTGAAATTCCTCTAATGATCTGTATTACCAAGTCTGTTATATTCTTTACTGTTAATAGTTGTTATCTGGAACAGGCCATTGAAGTAGCACAAGTAATGGATCAATCCGTTGAAGAAAACAACATTAATATGGTGATTAGGTGCATAGAGATATCTGATGGTCGCGTATGCAGTTCTCCTGGGGAAGTATTCCAGTCTTCTTCTGCGGGGACTTCTATTTCCATTTTCTCTGCTTCATGGGTCTACTCAAAAGTGGTCACATTGGGCATTTCTTTTCTCGGCGTGGCGCAGGTATTGAGGTGGTTCTGATCATATCGTCTTGTGGTTTTGGCGTGTAAATACAGTTCTGTTAACTCCATGCATGCGCATAGACACTCTCTGTTTTTTGTCCTGCTTAGGAGACCCCGGTGGTCCCAATGTTATATTGTATACGAAGTACTCATTCTTTGTTAGGGAAGGTTGAATGGAGCCCTTCCAAAACTATTTTCTAAAGAAGCTGAGCTGGCCATCATACAAAGACAGGGCTGCCAATTCCTTATATAAATAACACACTCATTTATTTGTGGACTTCTGAATGGATTTTAATTATCATTTTCAGGTACAAGGATGCGATAAGGTTATTGAAGCGTCTCCTGAGCAGAATTACTTCTGATGGAAGACGGGGATATTGGACTCTGAGGCTTTCCGTTAATTTGGAGCATATTGGCCATCTTGATGACAGTCTGTCAGTGGCAGAAGAAGGGTTACTGGATACATGGGTGCGTGCTGGTTCCAAAATGGCTCTGCAAAGACGGGTATTACGCTTGGGAAGACCACCAAGGCGTTGGAAAGTTCCTAGTTACTCAGAGACCATTAAAAGGAAAATCAAGGAGGTGAGACTATCGTTGCTTAACATTTGCTTGAAGTTAGGATAGTACACAGAACAAAGATTCATTTGATGTGGTAAGGCTTTAGCTGTGCTGTTGAGGAAGAGTTATTAAAGAGAGCAAGGGTGGAGATCCAAGCAAAAAATTTATTGGAATACTTCCTACTTTGTCATTGCCAAATCTTCATGCGTCAGAGGCTTTTAGAATACTGTGGATATTAATAGCTTCTTTATTCTCTATTCAAGTTTCTTATTTCCAAAATACCTGTTCATCCAGCCACCTTCCTTCATTTAAATGCTTATTATTATCACCTCTCTGCGTCCCTAAGTTCTAACCCTAAGTTCTAAATCTCTGAAAAGGTCTAGGATAGCAGCAATCTAAGCTGTATATTCATAGCCCAGAACTCTGTATATTTGGCCGAGTGCCCATCATTGTGCCTAAAGATGCAATCATTCAATTTGCTTTGCTAATAGGTCATGCAACCAGCCACCGGTTTCTTTGGATCTTCACTGAATGTCTAAACAATCAACTTTAGTCTGAACTGGTATGATGGGCTTCAAGTGATATAAACAGCAACCCTCAAACATAGCTAGCCTTTCGAAGCTTATCATGTCTATTTCTTCATGCCGGGGATTGATACTGTTTTCGTGCAATTTGTTTCTATTTATTAGTAGGTATCTTGTTGGGTGGATGTAGGTTGAGACTTCAATCCCCTTAAAAATCCTTGTGTTACTGTGCATACTGGATGTTACTTGCCTCACCCAAGCAAAGAGGTTCCTTCACTTCTTAGGATACAGTTACACTTTTGGCTTGATGTTTATCTTGTCAGAAATCTCCTTCTGTGTACGAGGCGAGGATCATTAAGCTAATTTACATTCGTAAAGATCATTTCGTCTTGCCAGTTGTGACTTTACACCTGTAACAGTTTTCTTTTCACACTGTCTTTATTAGGTACAGGTTCAGGGGAGACCCTTGAACTGTGATATGGGGATGAAGAACAGGTTTTATGGTGATGATGGTGAGCAATGTGGCGTGGAGCAGCTGGCTCTGCGGTATTATGCTGGGGAAGGAGGTGGTTGGAATGGTGTACATACAGAAAGTGGCATTTGGATGACTATTTTTGGGCTTCTCATGTGGGATATTATATTCACAGATGTGCCAGATGTCTTCCACACCAAATTTCAGGTACAGAATTTGAATTTTGCGACTTCTGATCCTTATTCTTGCTTTATATATAGGGAGTCCAAGTGGGGGCTAACCTCATTTGCAACAGGCAAGTTTCCATAACATCTGCTTGACCTCTTTAACTTATATCTTCAAGCCGTCACACTTTAAAGCTTCCATGATCGAAAACACAACCCTGAGTTAATTACGGAGGAATAGAAAATGAAATGAAATGAAAATCAAGCAAAAAGCTTTTTGCTTGAAAAAGAAAAATAAACGAAATGAAAAGATTGATCCTTTTTTTTTGGGTTGTAGACAGCCCCCTTGGATCTTGGGACTGATAAGTTCTATATAGCACGAAAGTGCATAATAGAATCTCATCTTCAGAACATCCATGGTGGGATGGCTGAAGAAATTCTTATTACTTCATGGGAATCACATGTTGGAACATCTTGCCGGGGTGTCAACTGGGATCGGCATTCCTTAGCTGACTTACGGGCTGCAGTTACGTGTGTTGGCGGCCCCTGTCTGGCCTCGCTTTGCAGGCTCTTGGCACAAGATTACGGGAGTTGGTCAAGGGGCATGCCAGATCTGTTCCTATGGCGCTTTGTTGGAGAATATACTGGTGAAGCCAAACTTGTTGAAGTCAAAGGCCCACGGGATCGACTCTCAGAACAACAAAGAGCATGGTTGCTTCTTCTCATGGATTGTGGATTCAATGCAGAAGTGTGCAAAGTGAGCCCTGACGCCCAATCTGACATACTGGCATCCGAGCCCTGAAAATCATGCAATGTCTGTAACTACTGAAGTTTTGTAGTCTTTATTGGCAGAGTGAGCCCTGAGGCTCGACATATTAGTGCTGTTATGGATCTAAGGTCACTCTGTTGGCTGTTGTCACAAGATTGCAGCAGCTGGTCAAGGGGGATGCGACATCTGTTACCATTCCACTTGGAATATGCAGCTAACATATAGTTGTGTGTATATTTGTATTGCAACAAGTTTGAATTGTTGTAAGAACGAAACATATTCATAAATGAGTGGGTAAATAAGGGTCTATTGACTTCCAGCTTGTCAGATCTGACATTTTCCTTACCCAGTTAGCATATAGCACTTGCAAGTTTTCTGAAATTTACAAGAGTGTATACACTTAACTTACAAAACACTAAATAGGCATACATTCTACCGAAATTTATTCCGGTCTAATCATATATTAATTCAGATTCACTTGTCGAAATCTTGATTGGAAGTCCCAACTCCCAAGTATCTGTGAACGCTTGTAGTGCAGAATAGTAGAATACTCATTTCTAACTTTACCAGCTGGCAAAATAAGGAGCGGTTTATTATTGAATGCTTCCTGCAAATTGAAGGATTCTGCTAGAGTGTAAGGGTTGCCGTAAACCTATACAAAATGTCTGTCATTAAGTACATATTCCTGGATTTGTCTGATTAATACACTTAACAAAATGTCTTGACTCCCCAAATTAGTAACATAAAGTTTCCAAAACAAAATTCTCACGAAAATTTTCATTGAATAAAAATGGTGTGAATAGCATAGAAGATCATCCCCACATTGCAGAATTGATGAAACAAATCTTCAAGAGTGAGTTGAGTACCGAATAGAGCTTTGTCTATGGTTGCAGTTGCTCAATTGGCAGCAAATTGGAGAACTGTGTGTTACTTTGTTCTGTTTAGATTAAATCTACTGTACAACCTTTCTCATAAATAGAAGAATGCTTTGCTTGGTAATTAATTGATTTTCATGTCTATCCGACTATCCGCATCTGTAAAATCCATCTCTTGAAAAAACTCGGCCTGCATGCAAGCCTGTCTTTAGCTTCCATTCATTTCTTCTTCTGATGGGAAAGATCTCAAATAGGTGCCTGCAATTGGAAAATAATGTGCTTATTGTTGATGATTCAGTAGTTAATAATATATGTATGCTGAAAGGATAACACAATGATGTACTGATATCCATAACTTTAGCTCGAGCCATACCATTCAATAACATCATTCACTGAAGAAAATATACGATTTTAACCAGAAGGAATTCTGAGCTCCTCCACTAGACACCATAAACTATCTCTTGGACATCATTTCTTATACAGCAAGACGATGGAACAACTGAATGGGAAACTTCTCATCTCACCTAAGCTAAGTTGATCATGCTCGATTAAAACTCACAAGTCATCTTCATATATATCTGGCTTGGGGACATTGGCACATTCTCAAGCTCATGCTCTCATATATTCTGACGAGCGTTCCTCTTTTACATCAAGGTATGATATTTGTTTCTAGATCTAAAGTTTTCTCTAAGCTAATGGATATGTCTGCATTTTCTGATCCACCTTTCTTTTCGTAAAGATCTTATGATATTATATTAGCACTTGTATTGAAATTTCATCTGCAGTTATGCTATCCTACTAAAGTACCTAGCTATCCATTTTGTAGTACTCAATTCTCCACAGCATAAGGTTCAATGACTGTCTGACATTTTTTTTTCATGAATTTGTAGCATAAAGTCAATGTAAAGCATAGAGCAGAATGGCATTAGCATCAGAAACATTACCTCACTAGATTCTCTTCTTAGAGGGATTAGCTGATTTCCTGTTATGTGCCTTCGATTTACAACCACTGCACTTGATCTTGAAAGTCTGCTCTTTATCACATGATAGTCATTGTTCACTTCATTGTCATCTGTTGTCTGCTTTATCTTCATACTCTCAGCTGAATTATTCCCATAATCATGGCTCACCGTGATCATGCTTTCACTCCTATGATCTACGATACTTTTACTTTCTTTAGTACCTTCATCACAAATAGATTGCATCACCCTAGGAATAGCAACCCAGGTTAATCCGTTAATCTCAGCGTAGTCCTCCAAAACACAAGGTCTTGCTTCAGCATAAATTTCTGTCATGGATAAACTTCTTATTCTTCCTTTACGCTTCTTTCTTTTTTCCATCAACTTCCGGGTGGAAGGCACTGCTGAAAAACACTGATCTTCGTGATAGATACTATTTGATTTGGAAGATGAGGTGTCAATTTTCATATTTATCGGATGAAGAGCAATATCAGAGCTTGGGCCACTTTCATCGTTCTCGTGTCTGTTGGCAGATAGAGACAAAGGGTGCATCTGCCTTGTAATCTCTGAAACTGCTTCACCAATGCATACATCACTCCCAACTTTGGTACGTTCCTTAATTTCCATACAGGAATAGTTACTAGAACCAATATGAGCATGTTCTCTGAATGAACGCAACCTCACTGATTCTCGAGATTCAAATGGAGGGAGCAATCTGTCGATGCCATGCTCCACACAGGTTTCCAAATATTTCTCAGGAAATGGCCAATTATGACGGATATCCTGCTTGCGAGCTTCAACAACATAATTTCTGTAGTAAAATTTCAAAGAGAGAGTCAATTTCAGATATTAGTACGAGTCCTACTTCCAGATTTTCATTTTAAAGACACAGTACTGTAGCAAGGTTAATTTGAGTCGATGAGCATTACTGATACTAAGCATGAAATCATGGAAACTTGGCTCAAGAAGTGTAAATTGCAGAGTTTGAGATCGTCAATGGATGTGGAGGGTTTGCCCAAACATGAGACCACCTTTTGTAGTACAGGTTGAATATGACAAATACTAACAGAGTTTACATCAAAACATCTAGGTAAGATAATTTATCTGTTATATTATTAGCAGAACAATCGAAAAGTTCATGAAATAAAGCTCAAATGATTATATATGATATGTTTAGGAGTACTGCGGCGTGCATCCACTAGTCCACATAGAACATTTTATGTACTGAATCAAAACCAGGTAACAGAAATTAAAAAGTAGAACGTTTCAACTGTGATAACCATCATGCATAACCACACTGTGTACCAAGAGACTAGAATAACTATGATATAAGAGAAATTTAAAGAGAACCCCTTTGTTTACCTCAAGGAGAATGGCTTAGAAATGTCCACTGCTGTTGCATTTTCATTAGAACCCATGTCTTGCAATTCTCAGATGAATCTGAAACATCAAACTTCTAAAATGTCCTTATTATCTATATGTAGTAGTAATCCATAACTAGAGTTAAACACAAGCAAACATGTAAAAAGATCTTTTCTTTGGTTCCAAACAAGGATCAGCTCAAAAACATCATAAAATCATGAAATGTTAGCAGTAATAAAAACCTTAAAAATCCAAAGAAGCAGATCCCAGACATTGGAAAAAACCTGTGAAACTTATCTTGACATTCAAAGCCCCAATGCAGAAACCAGTGACAAAGCATAAAATACAAGTAATCTAGCTGTTTCTAAGGTTTACAAGACAAGGGTGCAGTGCATGAGGCCATGAGGTTTAGTTACAGAGTTTGAAAGAGTGAAAAAGTGAAAAAGAGAGAAGTAGCTAATTAGGCAGGGTTACATCAACTCATTAAGCATAGATGGCAAAATGGTCTTTTTTTTTATTGACACCAGGTAAGAAAACAAAGCTGAAAGCACAAATGGTGCAAGAAGAAAATGCACAGAAGAAACTCTTTATTTGTTCCTTTTTTGTTCTAGTTCATTTGTCCATTGCATATAATTAATAGGGTAATTTTGGTAACTGGAGAAAATTTTACAGAAAGTTGAATGCCATCTAGTTCCCATCTAGTTTCTGTACTTATTTACAGTAACTTGGGTCAGTTTCAGTTTCACAGAATCTAGTGCCTGAATTCCATATTGATTTTTGGATTTGACTCACTGAGGCCAGGTCATCGTGAGGTCACCGTGACCTACAAAAGTTACACCTAATTAATTCAACATATTTGAATTTCAATATGAAATGTAAGAGCAAGTCCAATTGAAAGCTGTTAAATTGGACTGCTGCTTTTTAGCTTGCCCAGCCAAATTTGGCTTCCCAAAATAAAAAAACTAATCCAATTGCGTGCGTGGTCTGTTTTGAAGTACTAAATGATACGGACGGTATAACGGTATTGGACGGTATAACGGTATAATTTCTGTCGTCCGCCATTTGCTTTTAGCAACTCATATAGCCCCCATTAGACTTGCTATAACTCACCCATCATCTCAGATTTATGGTATTTTGCAAATTGGCACGGCGTCTCCCAAAATTTTCTTACAAGGTTCACCAGACTTTTAATTTTTTATCAAATGAACAAAACTTCAGCCCAGTTGTAGAAAATTTGTGCTAATCTTGCATTCTTTCTGCGCATTTGTGCTAGTATTTTATCTGTACGAATTGTGTTAGATATGAAACGAAGATGTGATGTTGTAGCCTGTAGCTTAAAATTATATTTATCTTAGGGAATGGCTATATGGACGTACATCTCTTCTCTGTGACATCTGTGTAAACTTGTTTTATCTCTCTGTCGATCTCTTTTCTTGTGTCAAACTGTTACGGACCCTTAAATCATTTACAAAGTCTAGTATTCCAATTCTCTAGATCGACAATGCCAATTATTTGCCGAGGCTAATCTTGTTCTGGCCCATCATAGCCTCTAATTAATGGCATTGTGTGGTTTAGATTTACTAATTTAGATCGAACATGCACTGCACAATATAGAACGAAACTTGACACAAGGCGAAGACACAAATCTAGATAGTAGATTTACAAACTAAGATATATCGTACATGTAAAAATTCAAACAAAGACCCTTGGAAACGCATCAACTGGCCTGAACTCAGTCTCCCTCAATGTGGTTTTCAACCCCTTCCCTTCTGCATTAGCCTTAGGATGTATACCATGTACCGGTCCTTCCATGTATGCCCTGTTCTCCCTCTCTTTTGCAAAGGAGATACCATACCGCCTTTCACAATCTGCATATAATTTAGATGGCCAACACATAGTTAAGAACTCTCCATGACGCGCCGTGCCACCATAGTACCATAGTCCTATAGAAAACAAAATTGACAAGACGTGCAAAAAAATGGATACCTTGAGAAAGTATATGATGGAGCTGATCATCTCTAGTAAGAGCCATCATAACTTGAGGTAAACCGAGAGGAAGAAGATCGCCTCTATCAACCTGCCAAAAATGAATAGCCTTCCCATACGTTTTACAAACCTTCTCAAGATCTTGACGCTGAACAGGACCAGGTACACCAGGCATGAAAAGAAACCCACCTTTAACTTCAAACAAATGACTATGCCAAAGCTTCTTTTCCTCATCAGGCAAAGTTAAAAACAAATTCTCAGAAACAATATATTCAATCCCAATAAGTCTTGCATCAGGTTCATTGCTATCGTAAATTAAACACTGTCGCATTTCCTCCTTCAGGTGAGCGCAAAAGTGGTGTGCTTCAACTTGGCGAGTCATGTCATCCGCGTAAAAGTGGAAAGCACAAAGGTGTTGGTGGATTTTGTTGATGGGGTTGAAACTCTGCATAGCACTTGCTGCTGTTTCAACTAAAGATGTTCCAGCTTGTGTTGGTTCTCCAGGCACATGAGGTTGAGCTGTAGCCATTTTTTGGACAAAAGTGTTGCTTCTCTGCTTCTAGTGTTGTGGTGTGAAGTGAGTGTATACTTACGTTACGTTGGGCGTTCTTAAAGCAGAAAAGATTCATGCGACTTGGACGCATGGCGCATTTCGTTAAACGTGGCAAAGCATTTTGGTTAACGTGTCATGACACCCATTGTGTTAGATACTTAGATTTGTCCTGTTTTTGAGTAATTTTTGAGACACCTGGAAATAACTATGCTTGTTTCACTTGAATCGCCTAATTGATTACGAGGGAGAAGCAGGGATTAAGCAATACTCATATAGACTGCTGTCCAATAAGGCAATAACTAGTGCGACTGTCCCAAATCAATGGATGCCTATGTTGCACGACACGGACGCTCAAAAAAAAAAATAGGACGCGGTCGCAACAAGCATACGGAAATTAATTAATATTTATAATTTTATTTTATATAAATTAAACATTAAAAACTAAATTAAATATATCAATATTCATAAATTCAAAACTATTAAAGATAAATAGCCACAAAATTAAGTTTAATATTTCCTAATCAAACTTTAAAAACATGTTATAAGTCTTAACAAAACAAAAAAAATGAAAAAATTGAGTTTTTTAATATTATTTTTATTTATTTTTTATTTTTTTACGTCAAAATCCGCGTCCTGACCATGTTGACCGCGTCTGTGTCCGACGCGGACACAACCTATTAGGAGGTGCTTTCGTGCTTTAGAGATGGATGTTTCTTTTGTGTGGCGAGCGTGCTAGGGAAAAGAGTCTGGTTCCTCTATAATCGGGTAGATTAATCTCTGTAACCGTGTTATTTAACCGTTGGATCATCTCGAAATACAGACCTCGACCTCAAATTTTGTGTGTTAGGTATCTCAACACAGTTTTAACAGTGAAATAACATGGTTACAGAGATTAATCTGTACTCAGTTATAAAGGAACCTGACTCATGGAAAAATCATGTATCTGCCACTGCTCAGTACGGTTTGATTTCAACACCTACAGTGGCAATGGGACCGGTTTTGGATTAGCATTTGGCAAATTTTACATGTAAGTATGTAAAAGTGATGTAACACAACTTA
Organism: Coptis chinensis; assembly: GCF_015680905.1. Taxonomy (NCBI): domain Eukaryota; kingdom Viridiplantae; phylum Streptophyta; class Magnoliopsida; order Ranunculales; family Ranunculaceae; genus Coptis; species Coptis chinensis. Next base: position 107,217 of record NW_028238191.1, read on the forward strand.
AAAAGTTGCGGGGTAAACTAACATCTACAAACCTTGTGTTGCCGCAAACACTTTGGCTCTGTTTGGCTGCAAGAGATATTGTATTACTTAACTATGATTAGGTGATACAAGTCATGAGATGGAGTACTTGTGTGTCTGTCTCTTATCCTGTCACATGTTTTACTTGGCTACTGTTTGGTTGACATTCATACCTATATACTCATTTTTTATATCATACAAAAGAAAAACTTAAAAAAAAAAAAAAATCATATACAAAATTTGCAAATAAAAACTTAAAAACAAATAAAAACTCATAAAATAATAATAATAATAATAATAATAATAACTCTAATTAAATATTGAATACATAAGCACTTAATTGATTTATACAAAAAATATCCCAAAAAAAATAAAAAATCCCAATTTGATTAATAATGTGAAGATTTAAACACTATTTTTTGGAGGAAAAAAAAGGTTTTAATGTGAGAAAATAAAAAAAAGAGAGAGAGAAAAAATACATAAGGTTTATGATTCCATTACTAGGATTCTCATGAAAGAGAAAGAGAGAGTGAGGAGGAGAAAGAGAGAGGGAGAATATTCTTTACCTGTTTTTATTATTATTATTTTTTTTCTCTCATGGATAGAAAATACGTTTTAACGAATTTGGGCTTTTCCTTTGGATTTGTTTATCCACACTTTTGTGTTCCCGCAATTCAAATGACTTATTAGAGTATCCACGTTTTAGACAGACCAAACACCTTTTTAGACATACCAAACACCTATACAAAGTAAACATGACTACCACGTCACCAATTCCTGAATATGGACTCTCTATTCATACTGCCAAACATAGCCTTTAGCATATACAAACCTATGATAATATTCTCAAGCAATCCCACTCAAATCCATTCTACTTCGAATATGGTTTTCCAATGATCATGTGCGTTGTTCAACAACTAGTCAACCTAGATAATAGTTTCATTTTCTTTCCAATTTGATCCTTTCTCATATCAACTCTTATAAATAACATACCCTTTCAATATTTGTAATGTAGTTTCTTCATTCGCCTATAAATAACGTATCCATTCAATATTTGTAATGTAAAGTTGTAAACTTAAAAATACGAATCAAAATATCAAACACAACATGTTTTTTTATATTAGAAGTTTATATGAAACAACTTTATACAATTGCACATCGAAATCTACTATATTTTTTTTTGTGAATGGGTGGTATCGGAGAGACAAATGGTGTTTAGCTTCATATTGTTTTCACGATGTTGAAATGTTGAATTCCAGATACTAGGAATAAACATTCACTAATATGAGTTTTATTTTATTTTTTTATTGAAACTTATCACAATTTATATGCCCACAATTTATTTTTATTTTTCCAATAATATTTCCCATAATTATTTTAGTACAATGTTTATGATTTTTATTGTAAACCTGTATCACAGCAAGAACTAAAAAAATGGCTACATTTCACTCTAGTCTCCCTTCTCTACCCAAACCCAACAACATCTCCACTTCCCTCCACTCCAACTTCCTTCCCATCAATCCTCCATCCCTCACTCAAAAACCCAATCCTAAAACCCCAACTTCTCTCTCAATCAAATCTTCTTCCTCTTCTTCTTCTACCAAGAAACTCATAAAATGCCCACCTCTAGACAGACATGTTGTGAAGCAAAACAAGATAAGATTTGTCCAGAAACTCAAAACACTCTTACTCTCCAAACCCAAACACTACATCCCACTTCCCATTCTCTCCAAATGCCGTTCTTATCTCTCTCTTCATAAACCTCGTTCACTTCTTTCAATGATTCATAGATACCCAACCATTTTTCAACTACTCAAAATCCCATCTTCGTTACCTTCTTCTGCATATCAAGATCAGCTCTTTATCTCACTTACACCCCAAGCTTCACTTCTTTTTGCTCAAGAGTTGAGTTTAAAGCATACCATTTCGAATGCTTTAGCTATTAAGCTTCAAAAGCTTCTTATGTTGTCTTGTCATAGAAGAATTTTACTTTCTAAGCTTGTTCATTTAGCTACTGATCTTGGGCTGCCACCAAATTTTCGTTCTAGGCTTTGTAATGATTATCCAGAGAGGTTTAAAACTGTTGAAACTTCGTATGGTCGCGCTCTTGAGCTCGTTTCTTGGGACCCCGACCTTGCGAATCCGCTTCCAATGGCTTTGAGTAATCGTGATTTGATTGTGGATAGGCCATTGAAGTTTAAGCAGTTGAGATTGAGAAAAGGATTGAATGTGAAGAGGAAGCATAAGGAGTTTTTGATAAAGTTTGAGGAAATGCCTGAAGTTAATCCATATTGTGAAGAGATAGGGGAGGGGGCGTTTTCGCCGGAGTCTATTGAAGCTGAGAAAAGGGCTTGTGGGATTGTGAGAGAAGTGCTTGGAATGATGGTAGAGAAGAGGACATTGGTTGATCATTTGACGCATTTTCGCAAGGAATTTAATTTGTCGAACAAGGCTAGAGGGATGTTGGTTAGACATCCAGAGTTGTTTTATGTTAGCTTGAAGGGGCAGAGAGATTCTGTGTTTTTAGTAGAAGGATATGATGATAAAGGAAATTTGTTGGAAAAAGATGAGCTATTGCTTGCTAAAGAGAGGTTGATGGAGTTAGTTAGAGAAGGAAAGAGAATGAGGAGAGAGAGAAGAAATAGAAGAAAGAATGGTGGTGATGTTATTGATGAGAATGACGATGAAGAGGAGAGTGATGAGGAATATGAAGATGAAGACGAAGATGATAGTTTTGAGAACTTGTTTGAAGATGATGAATGGGAAGATTATAGTATTGAAGATGATGAATTAGTGGTTTTAGGTGATGAGGCAGATGTTAAGTTTTGGACTGTTCAGGCTTCTTCTTCCTCTGCTATTAGTGAAGGTGAATCAGTGTCATTGGAACATTGGTGAAGCTAGGAAGCCTAGGAACAAAGTGCAGAGAAATAAATAGGAAGAAACATACTAAAGATGTATGGTTGTGTAAAAGATCTGTGTATTCTAAAATCTCTATGTGGTGATATATATAAAATTTGATTACTTACCAGTTATCACCCATGATTATATTTGCATCAGCCTTAATAATGTTTGTTAGGTAGTCAAGTCCCTTGTACTTGATGCTAGATAGATTGAGAGAAACTGAGAAAGTGCTGGTTGGTGTTACTAACTTTGGGGAAGTATCATGTGTGCAACGGCCTTTCATACACTCAGTACTGGTGCTGAAGAACTTCAGTTCAAAGTGCAAACCATACGCAAAAGTAATTTCTGGCTAAAATGCCTACAATAAGCTGATTTAAAGAATTTGAAACTAGAGCCTCTGAAAGTGGTTAAATCCATTCAATAAGAAAGCCATTCCGATGTTGCAGGCCAGTATGAATATAAGTTTTTCAATAGGCATTTTAGCCGAACCAAAAAACAAAGAGTAATTACATACGCTTTAGCACATTGCATGCGAGTAGCTGGTTGATAAAGTTGCTTTGTACAATAACAAACATGAATAACCAAAAAATCTAACGCAATAGACAGGCATGTATTAATCTTGTCAGGCACTCAAAAGCATCCTCATCTCTTTGGACTCAATTTGAGATGTGAACAAGTAATTATAACGGATAACCACCCATCATCTGGCAGTATGCAGATGATGATGCATTTGAAAGATGATTTAAGGGTAAGTGTGACTCAAAAACAGCATCGTCCTTCTGTTCTTGTTTTGGCCTCAGAAACCTCATATCAGCATCCTTAGTCTGCTGGCCCCTGATAAAAGATTGAGGTGGAGCAATAGCCTTTCCAAGATTACCGCAATCGAAGCCACTAAATGCAAGGTTTCCAGCAACAAGAGGAACATTCATTGGCATTGACATTTGGAAGTCTGAAACAACCTGACCAATTGGAGCCGCTTGATACATTCCATTGTGGGTGATATTCAATCCAAAAGAACTAGAAGGCATGGAAGTCTGAAAGGGTGGGAGCTTCATGTCATAGCAGGCAGAGGAGCCGAACTTCATATCACTACCAAATCCCCCAAGATTACTAGGTCTGAAGAACTCATTGCTGAAGTCGGGTTTCCTCTCAAAACGAGGTACCAGATCTTGGATTTGTGTTTCAGGCTTTGGGATATTGGTGCTTCTCTGAAGCGTCAGGGAGGCTTGAGTATTTGAGTTGGGTGGAGGTACACTACCACCAGCTGAGTTCATGTGACTACTGCTCCTAGCTGCAGGCACCTCATGGTTGTGTTTCCCCTCGTATGTTGTAATTACATATTTCAAATCATGAGAAGCTCTTTCTACATGCTTCCTCACAGAGCATCCCGCACTCGTGCATTTGTAGTAACTCCTGAAGGATCGAGACAGAAACAAAAAACAAACAATTAAAAGTAGAAGGCCCAACTTGGAAAACAAAGATCCAAAGAGAATTGGAAGTTTGAAATTCATTAACCCAAGTACCTAGGATTTGGATTTCCTTTAACAACTTTTTGCCCATATTTGCGCCAACGGTATCCATCATCAAGTATATCCACTTCACTGTCTGTCTGAACAACGACTCTTGGTTCACGGACAGCCCTTGATGCCATACTTGTTTCCATTAAACAGTTATCTTTTTTCCTGTGAGGTAGCAAAGATAGGATAATTAAGCACTCATTTTCAGTTATAGTAGCTAGTATGGTCAGAGAGAGAGAGAGAGAGCATGATGACTATGCGACAATAAGGTATGATAGTAAACTACAACAACCACCTTCTTTTTGACTCGGACTCATCATCATCAGCGTCATCACCAAGTGATATACTTCCTTGTGTGGCTCTATCTTCTTCTTCATCGTGACTAGCCAGTGTAGATGAAAGCTCTGGAGTATCTGCAGATTCAAGTATACACAACTGTTTTCCTTGAGCAGTTGATAAAGGATCAGAAATTTCAGTTACAACAGAAGTTGATGAAGTTCTCTCCAGACCATCAGTTCTCCAATCTGAATTATCTTTTGACCCCTGTGGCATACTTCTCCAAGCAGAGCCCCCTTCAACTTTGACATACGATCCGGATTCCTCACCTGTCTCTAACATCTCGTTCGTAGAATATGCTGTTCCAAGCGCTGATCGACGACTGGGCTGAGGTTTTGGATGGTTATGAGTGCCCTTGTAAATTATTTCTGTTATTTGACCATCATGGGAACGTTCTATCTTTTTCTTGACTTGGCAATTCTGATGAGTGCATTTATAGTAGCTCCGGGGATACTCACTACCTTTTACTTGTTTTTGGCCATACTTTCTCCAATTATATCCATCTTCTGATGGTCTTCCTGCCACCGTAGTAGGATATGCCACTCTCTGCTCCCCCTCCAAACGTTGTTGCGACCCTGTATCTTCTACATGGACCTGCTGCTCAAGTTGTGGAGCTTGCTCACTAGCAGCAACTGTATCAGATGTTTGTGAAGGAACGCAATCAGAATCCACATTCATATTGGTTGGACCTTCAACTGTAGAGGGAGAACTGGTGGAATAATTTTTTGTACTTGTTTGATTCGGTAACCCTGCTTGAGAACCAAATTCCGCTTGTGTTTGCACTGGAGCGAGAATTTGATGGTTAGCATCAGCCATCTCCATATTCTGACTCAGATTGGAAGAGGAAGAAACCTATAAAAGCAAATACAGTAAACAGATGAACACACTTTTTATCAACAGATGTACATTGGTGCAGATATTCTTTAGCAACCTTTTTCATTATACTCACCAAATTTCATTTGCCTTGGTCTTTAACTTCTATATCTTTTAGTGGTTGAAACTTGAAAGAAACAGGTACTATTTTAGGATAGGTAAGAGGTTTTTCTTGGCATGCCTATGGTTTAACTCTTCACTGAATCCAGGGACCCTTGCTAGGTGTCCTTTTAATGGATATAGATCAATTATAAGGAGATGTGATGACATAGCGGTGCGCCTTATTTTACCAAGTTTCTTCCTGCCTCTTACTGATTCTATGATCAATTTTATATTTTCTGAAAAATAAAGAAAGAACATTACATAAACTATTAACCTACAAAACTCTATACAACATCAAACTGTGAGAAGAAGCACCTATTAAAATTCAATTAGAATGAAACAGCAAACAATTACCTGATTTTCCGTGCGAGAAAGACCTTGGAAGGAAACCAAATTCCCATGAGGCTTGAACATAAACGAGGAATCAATACCAGCATCCTTGTCCTTATTTACATCAGTAGTTTCTGAAATCAGTATAGTACCATCTAGACTCTGAGAGGGAAATGGAAAAGTTCCAGTTGTTGGAGATGGTAGTGCCTAAGAAGAAAAAAAAGACTTCGTTAAAATCAAAGGGAAACAAATTTTATTCATGAATTTAGAATCATGCTTGATTCCAGAGTTTACTGATGCAAATTCAACAGAAAGTAACAGAATTACAAGAAACTTCTAGTTGGAGTCTTTCACAGTTTTCTTTTAATCCAGGGTTGCCCCAAGTCCCTACCTATGCACCATCATAGTCACAAATTCGGAATTCGTTGTTAATTCGGCATGGATGAAATCATTAATTCGTACAAATTCATTTAAAAAATTGGGAAAGTCATAAATAATTAAAACATAAAATAGTATGCATAGTGTGATTGTACATCATGTTAGGGTTACTTCGAGCGCATATCAAATTTAAAATTTGCAAATATATATGTAAAGTCTTGTTATATCCTACAAATATTTGCAATTCAGAAAATAAAATATTAAAATAAATTAATGGAAAGCGGAAAAAAAATCATAAGTTCGCTAGAAATCAGAAAAAATCGGTAAACATTGAGAATTAGGAGATTTTTACCGTTTTTACTGTTTATTCGTTTAGAAATTCGGCAACCAGTCAATTCGGAGACTTTTTACGTTTTTTTTTTTTAAATCGGAGATTTTTGTGACTATGTGCACCATACGTAATTTCAGTAATATGTGACTCGCAAACAAGTTCCAATCTATCACATAATCTTCCTCCAGATCGATTTAAACTTTTTTTCAAAAAGAAGCAGCTAGCCTCCTCTCACACAATTATTCCACCACCCACTCATCTAATATACAGAATCCAAAATTCCAATCGAAAGGAAGAACAAAAAGTCTGATCCTCAATGACTACATACTACAGTGATTACTAAGAAAACCATTTAAATTAAATCAAAGTTAGAAATCCACACAATAAAGGTCCATCAACCACATCATTTACATATATCTTATCTAACAAAGATCCAAAAAAGAAATGAAAACTGACATTTCAAATGAACAACATAACAATTCTAGTTACATTACCTGAGAATATGTAAGCATAACAGGGGAATCAAGCAAAGATGTTGGACTAAGACCAGGTGGTATTGTAAGATAAGGAGAACGAACAGATGGCGAAGACAATGGACTAGTAGTCCTAAATCGAGCTGTATTAAGCCTCGGCGCATTGAACCTTGCCCTCCTTTCTGCTATACTCCCTCCTCCATTTCTACCAGGTGCTACTTTCCAATTACTAGAACCTTCCAAACCAACTCCATTCAACTCTTGGCCATTTTTTGCCAAAAACTCCCCTTTATTACTATTATTATCATTAACAACATCTACACTTTGTTGTTGAACATTATCAGACCCATTAAACACCTGAGAAAATGACTTTGAAACACAGCCATCTGCTAAAAACCCAGAAAATAGACTTCCTCTAGGACTTGATATCATTGCTCTCCAATCACCAATTGTTCCACCACCACCACCACCATCATTTTCATCCGTTTCTGCCATTGCCCCTTCCTTAATTTTCCATTAAAGACTCCAACTTTGATACTCAATCCACAATTTGAAACAACAAAAAATTCCAATCAAATTTTAACATAAAGAGCTTAAATAAAAGAGAGTTTTAATAAGATTTTGAGTATTCCAATGAAGTAAAAGAATAATAAGAAGGTTTTTGTTGTGTTAAACGAGAATCGAAACTGAAAAAAGCAGAGAGAAGATAAATTAAAAAGCTCTCTTTTTCTCACAGGCGTTTGACGCAATGTTTCAATCTTTGACCGTTTTTAATTAATATATATTAATAATTAACAATTACTTTATTAATTAATATTGCTTATATGCAACTCCAATTTTCAGAGTTGCACAAACAGTTTTATTTGCTTCACTTGAAATAGTAAAGTATCATGTGTTATAGGGTTTATTGCCCAACTTTAGAAATGGCACATATGATATGCTACATGGATTTAGATTAGATTGTCAGTTATTAGTCTAGTTTTGGGACTTATAGTTTTATCACTTTTGGCATGTTGGAGAGCTAAGTGTAGAGATTTGGTGTTTTGGGTCTACGATTTGATGATATTGTAGATGGTTGGGAATGGTTGTACTCTCTTTGAGATAAAAGTTGTCTATGTATCAAGTTTCTAGAGGTAAACCTAAGTTAAGTCTTACGTAGTTCATCTTTCTCTATTTATAGAAGTTTGAGCTAACCTTCTTTATTTGCTCCAGGCCGTTATCAAATATAGATCCATATTTTGTGTTATCTTAATGATTTTACATTACTTCTAATATTACAAAGTAAATGTTTTCTTGATTGACATGTTGACTGAGCTTCAAAATTGCGCTAGATGATTTACTTTTATATATAGTTGTAATTGAGATTTGGGATGACCTTAGTCTGAGTCGTTACAACGTACTGACAATGTGGTACGAGTTGATAGAGATACGACCTGAATTGTGGACACGTGTGTTATAGTGATATGTAATGTAGAATGAAAGATGCTTATACTAAGAAACCAAAATGACCACTAGTTTATGATTTTTGTATAATGAACTAACGATCGAAAGTTGCAAAACTAGTGTTTCTGATAAAAAAATGTGTGTACCACTGTAACAGCTCAGAGTTGCACCTCTACAACTCTATTAATGGTGTTGTTTGTTACCAAATTTAATCTCAATCTCGTAAATTCTTCGTTAATTAACACCTTAGGTTGTGCAAGATCCCCGGCCGGGAAGCTTGGTGAATGAGGTTAATTTGGATCTAACTTGACACATGCCTTTTCTGTACTGGAGAACCAACCTCATTTGTTTGGAACAACTAACTACGTGTGATTCTTATGTTTCCTATTTCACACACTGCCAACTAACAAGTTTTTTTGTTGCAAAAATCCAGTACAGTGAGAGCTGCATTCGGATCATTTCAGTTTTTTTTTAGCTAATTTGTTAATTGGTCTTTTCACCTTTGGCAAAAAATGAGTCTTTCTAGTGTCCAACGACGTTAGAAGAACTACGATCAGTCATGGTTTGTGTATCAGACACATACATTCCTGATTTGAAAATTTTGTAACACTTGCAGAAGTTGTACTGAATTTTTCCATCAGCAATTTCTGGAGCTTCTTTCATATAGTACAGTTTATGACATGCGTATGGAGTTAAGGACTAGCTAACAAATACAATGCACGAAATTGCTGTCAGCGATTCTGCAGTACATAATGTTATAGTGAAAAAGCATTGCTATTATAAACTATGGAAGTTGATAATGAGATTTGAGTCATCATATACGCAGATGCAAGCATTCATTATGTCATATGTATTACGTCATCGACACTCATTTGAGTTGCCAACTTCCCCAGTAATTTTAGATGGCAAATGGAATTCGTGTGAGGATATAAGCTTACTAAATCATGTGGCAAGCTGGTTAACGTATATACAGTCCCGATCTTAAAAGTTAAAATAAATACATAAGTAAAATTTTACTTAGAAAATTAATTAAAATCTAATTTTTTGTGGTTATCATCTACTCACCATAGATATTATCTCTACAAAATTTCAACTCATTTATATCTTAACTTAGGCAAAAGATGATTGTAAAAACACTATTTTTTAAATCGTTAGATTTATTTTTAAATATGACAACAATTTTTATATAGGTTAGAGGATTCAAAATGAGCTGAAATTTTGTGTAAATGGTCATTATAGTGAGTAGATAACATCCACACAAAATTGGGTTTGAATTCATTTTATAGGTAAAGTTTTATATACGTATTTATTTTAATTTAAAATAAGTATACACTTCTAAAATCCGGACTATACAAAATTTCAACTTATTTGGAAATCTCTAACCTAGTCGAAAGATGATTGTTTTCTGGACCGATAGATTTCTTTTTAAATAACAACAATTTTTATCTAGGTGATGTTTTAAAATAAACTTAAATTTTGTGAAAATGGTATTTATAGTGAATAAATGATATCCACACAAAATTGGATTTGAATTCTAAATTAGAAATGTGAGTTTCCTTCTGAGTTTGAGTCCCACTCTAAGTCTGTAACTTAATAATTCAAATGAGAACAAAACTGTATGTATCTATACACTATATGATAGCCGGGTTATCAGGAACACACTTCTCAACTGAATAGACTATTTCTAATATCTTATGTTTTACAATTTAGAAACATCTCCCTGATATCCACACAAAATTGGATTTGAATTCTAAATTAGAAATGTGAGTTTTCTTCTGAGTTTGAGTCCCACTCTAATTAAGTCTGTAACTTAACAATCCAAATGAGAACAAAACTCTATATACACTATATGATAGCCGAGTTATCAGGAACACACTTCTGAACTGAATAGACTATTTCTAATCTCTTATGTTTTACAATTTAGAAACATCTCCCTCAATTATTTTAATAAGTTTCCTCTGAAAATTTACATAAAAACTCCCTCACCTCACTGAAATTAGATATGGCTTTCATATTATTTAAAATAATTTAGAAAATCTCATTAACATAATTGAAATTATAATCAATCCCTCATAATATTTTTATATTGTTTTGACAGGTTTAAGGATTTAAAAAAAAAAACCCGATGTGTAGCACGGTTTGCATACTTGTATATATATATATATATATACATTATAACAAAAATATATATTTATACATATATTAATTGTACCGGAGAAACTACCTGTATAAGAATTGTTTAAAACAGTGATGTTTGTGCTTATATTTATTTGCAAAATGGATAAACAGACCTTTCAAAGTGTAATCAAAACAAAACTGGGGATTAGTTTGATGTCTTAGTATTGTTTCTTAGTGGTTAGGACATAGATAAAACAAAATTGGGCATCCATTTTTATTTAATTTAATGAATACAAATCTTTTGTAGACAACCTTTTAAATTTCACCATAGATGGTGTTATATTTAGTGCCAATCCAAGGGATCTTTGTGACGGTCATTCTTGCAATTACGTGTTGTAGTGTTTCTTTGTGCGTCGATCAACACAAAATGCATCTTTTGTCGAACAATTTTATGGTTTGGCCAAATAGGCCGGTTAATAGGGAGGACATTAATATTCCTCCAACCATTGGAAATGAAAAATATGGTCGTCGATCAGCATCTTTCTTTCACAAAGATATTGATTCTGTATGTTTCTATTTCTAAGAATTCTGTATACAAAGATTTACAGATACTATTTTTTTTGTTTGGATAATCTTTAACAGATAATATAGTTGTTTAGAAAGTGTTTTCAGAGCTTTTAAAAAATCTCGTGTACCTCAAAATTGGCCAAGTAACCATAGAGAGTTGATACTTGATAAGATTACTAGATCACCAAGTAACATAAGTAACGATCAAAAGCTATTGACATTACACCCCCCTGCGACGGGGTCCTCAAGTCAGAAGGTTCAGACATCACGATCTGATCATACTATGCACGCTTCTAAAATAATTGAAGATCAGTCAATCTGTTTTTGGATCTATTCCAGTGTTGGATCGATATTTTTCCATAACAATATGTCAGTATTGATATCACTGTCCACTTCAATTGAGGTCCAACCGTCTGCAAATTTTCAGCGTGGATGTTCCATTTTTGGAGTTTTCATATGTGTGTCGACACAAAATGAACTTTGTTGTTTGGCCATGAGAGCATTTTTAGTGGTGAGACCAAATAAAAAAAAAAACACACCAAACCAAATACTAAATTGGCTCTTATTTGGTGTTTGTTTGGTTTGATGTTGTATCAAACGTACGTTGCGGTGTTCAATAAATTGGGCAGTTTTTTGAGAAACGCATGGTTTTTTGGCTGTGTATTTCAAAAGTTGTGTTGGTTATTATGGCACAGTTTATCCAAAACAGTAGTGTCGAATCTTTGATGGTGTTTGTTTAGTTTGATATTTGGTTTGGTATAAAAATTTAGCATTTTTGAGGTTAGAGCATTTTTAATTGTAAGACTTAAAAAACACTAAATTCTTTTATCAAACTAAATAAACACCAAACAACTTCAATGAAAACATCAAAGAGTGAATACCAAATGTACATTCCAGTGTTTCCAAAACCACGCCAAATAAAACTCAACACAACCGCTGTTTTCGGAACACCGTGACAAAAAGTCTACAATAGAAACTTGTTTTTGTCTACATGGTGTTCGAAACACCACAACGTACATTTATTACAACACCAAACCAAACACTAAATTAGATCCGATTTGGTGTTTGGCTTGGTGTTTATTTTATTTTATTTGGTATTCAAAAAATCTCACCATTAAAAATAATTTTTACCAAATTTTCAAGAATTGTATTTAAGAGTCTTCACCACTAAATATGCTCTTCAAGATATTTCCCAATAGTATAGTAGTAGGGACAGTATTCTCCAAACAATTCCAAATGAAATTCACAGCCTGTCAGGAAACTCAGGATTTCCAATCAATCAAATTCTGTCTGGATTTTGCCTACACTCTACGCTAATTAAGTTATTTGTGTTTGTCTGTGACGTGTTACTCTAACTTAACAAACTTTGATAAACTCATTCAACCTCCAGTGCAATCAATTATAATTCTCCTCTTTTCACTTCCAGGTAGATAATATTTTCTTTCTTTTTTACTGTTTTGGCGAAAAGCAAAGTGGAGCTGTCTAGTACAAAAGTGAAAAATAATCTCGGACAGAATATTAAATTTTGGAGGCATTTTGATTGAGATGGAATGTAACATCCCGTGTGGTATTTTGTCTGAAGTTAAAAACAAACCAAAAAAAATTGAAAAAACATACAAGACGGAACAAAACATTTCGTCCGAAAAAAAACACGATACAAAATCCAACATCTCGTCCGAAGTTCACAAATCAACTACTATCTAGGTTGAAGATTTCTTCCATGTAATGACTTGGGAATATAGTCACCCTCATTTTCACCTATGCATTAGTCACTGCATTTGAACAAAAAAAGAGGTGAAAATTTTCACATTCCCATATATATATATATAGCTGATCCTTTTTCCAAGTAACAGTCACAATAGAATTTCAAAACCTCATTTCCCTCCAAATACTCTCATTATTGAAAACATGAAAGCTCTTCCTCTTTTCTCTCAAACCAAAACTAGACAAATCCCATTTTCTCTTTCAACTCATTTCTCAACACAATCACCACAACAAACCACTCAAGAAAACCACTTCATTTCACTCATTCACTCTTCAAAAACAACCAAACAACTTAAACAAATCCACTCCCACCTCATTCTAAACAACTTAACACAAAACAGTAGAATCATAACTCAACTTATATCTTCTTACTCAACTTTCAAGTCCATTAACAATGCACTTTCCATTTTTCAGCATTTTCAATACCCGAACTCATTTTTATTTAATTCTATAATTAGAGGACTTTTTGAGAATGCTCAATTTGAGAATTCAGTTTCTCACTTTGTTATAATGTTGAGGTTTGATAAAGTTTTGCCTGATCGGTTAACGTTTCCATTTGTTCTTAAATCGAGTGCTGCATTGTTTGAATTTGGACTTGGTAGATGTTTACATGCACAGATTAGTAAAAGGGGCTTGGAGTTTGACTCGTTTGTTAGAGTTTCTTTAGTTGATATGTATGTAAAGGTTGGGCACTTGAATTTTGGGTTACAACTGTTTGATGAAACTCCGGAGAGGAATAGACTTGAGAGTATATTGTTGTGGAATGTTTTGATTAATGGGTGTTGTAAAGTTGGTGATATGAAAAGGGCTATTGAGATTTTCGAGGCGATGCCGGAGAGGAATATTGGGTCTTGGAATAGTTTGATTAATGGGTTTTTGAGGATAGGGAATTCGGAGCGAGCTAAGTTACTTTTTGAGCGAATGCCGGAGAAGGATGTGGTTTCTTGGACGACTATGGTTGCTGGGCTTTCGCAAAATGAGGACCATGAAGAGGCTTTGGTAATGTTTCGGAAGATGTTGGGTGAGAGGGTGAAGCCGAATGATCTGACTATTGTTTCTGCTCTATCAGCTTCTGCGAGGCTTGGTGCTTTGGGAACTGGAGTGCAGATTCATGACCACATGAAAGAAAATCGGTTTCAGCTGAAAACAGTAATAGGGAATGCTTTGTTGGATATGTATGCTAAGTGCGGAAAAATTGAGTCTGCTAAGCGCGTTTTCAGTGAGATGAAAAAGAAGGACCTTCTCACTTGGACTATTATGATATCAGGCTGGGCGATGCATGGATGCTCTGAGCTTGCTCTTCAATGCTTCCAGGACATGAAAAGCACAGGTGAGGTGAGAAATCATAATTTTTATTTGACATCTCTTATGATGTTTGACAGATAACTGAATAGGTTCGGCTTCGTTTGTATTTTCAGGGATTGAGCCGGATGAGGTTGTGTTTTTAGCAGCCTTGACTGCATGCTCACACGCTGGGCTGCTGGATCAAGGACTTCAGCTTTTTGACAGCATGAGGCATGAGTACTCGATCGAGCCAACTGTGAAGCATTACACATGTATGGTTGATTTATATGGTCGAGCAGGTCAACTAGAAGAAGCCTTTAAGTTCATCGAGAGCATGCCAATTAATACCGATTTTGTTGTCTGGGGAGCACTCTTTTGTGCCTGTAGGGCTCACAGAAATATCAAAATGGCAGAGTTAACAACGGAGAAGCTCTTGCAACTTGAGCCCAGGCATCCTGGGAGCTATGTTTTCTTGTCCAACATCTATGCCGGAGTTGGTAGATGGCAAGATGTAGAGAAAGTGAGACAATCAATGAAGACTAAAGGTATCGAGAAACCCCCAGGTTGGAGTTATATTGAGGTAGAGGGCACAGTTCATAGTTTTGTAGCTGGTGATCAAGCTCATCAGTGTGCAAAAGAGGTGTATGCAAAGTTGGAGGAACTGATAATAAGTGCCAGAGCAAAGGGTTATATACCGAATACTGAATGGGTGCTTCATAATATTGAGGAAGAAGAGAAGGAAGATTCATTGGGAAGTCACAGTGAGAAACTGGCTCTTGCCTTTGGGCTTATTAGTACTCCTGCTGAGATGGCTATCAGGATTGTGAAGAACCTCAGAGTGTGTGGAGATTGCCATTCTTTGATGAAATATGTAAGCATGATAAGTAGGAGGGAGATTATACTAAGAGATATAAAGCGGTTCCATCAATTTAAGAATGGTCGGTGCAGTTGTGGAGATTACTGGTGATGCTGGCTCCTATGGCTGACCTCGTTTTAATTTAACTGATTTGTTGAAAATAAATGTGGTAACTGTCAAGGCAAAACAATATTCGCAAATGCAAGTCATAACAAACAGGAGTCGGAATTCATGGCAGTTGCAGCCGTTGCTTGATCTCAACTTGCTCATTTGTTATTGTGTAAAATGTAAAATGTTGAGGATATAATTCAAGTAGCTATCTAAATTGTAGAAGAAGATTTTTAACACTCAGCTCGGGTATCATTGACTTGTACAAGATCAAACATACACGGAAATTTTACCTTTTATAAACATTTTTAACATTAGCATGTATGATTCCTTGTAAGTTTATGTCACACCATTCTGGTGGTACTTACCAAAAGATTTTCGTCAGAGTACACATAATGTGTAAACATACCTCTGATTACAGGAAAAGAAAATTGTTAATTTGCCTTCGACTGGTTGGTTTACCCACGTCCACACAAATGCCTACTACCTCAAAAAACGTTCCTGTACCGATAGCCTCTGTGCTCAAGAACCTCATATTACATGTCGACAACCTTCAAGTATCTCATATTCCAACTGGATTTTGAAACAATTAATCTACTCAGTACGGTAACTTACAGCATCACATAGGTGTGGGTTTCACCAGGGAGGAGTGCACGAGGGGCATAGTAGTGACCTGGCTCTAGATACATAGAGCCTGAGAAGCTTTCTTTACTTTCAAAATTCAGTAGTTACATAATTATTGTCACTCATAAAGACATAAAGTAAACTAACAAAGCTAACACTAAGAAATACATGAAATTTACATACTTCCTGGTTCGAGTGCAAAATGCTTACTTGGACCTGGACTTTCAAAAAAAATAAATTACTGTATATTGCAGCATCAAGGTCTACGTTTTGTACAACTTAACATCCAGGTGAATCCTCAGATGTTTTTCACAACACCGTTTAACTCAGAGTTCCACCCGGTCAATTCCATTATCTTCATCATTGTCTCTATGTTCACCTCTGGAGATGAAATGCATAAAATTCTTTGTGGCCCGTCCAACTGCTTGAGAAGTCTTCTTTGCAGCTCCGGCAACAGCTGGTTGTAAAGATATAACGGGCAAGTTTGCTCTTTCCTCTATCATTGCTGTATGGAGTAATTGCAGACAATAATAATTACACGTGTAGAAACAGAATCAGAAAAACAAAACCTAAAGGGTATCCAACATACACATAGTCTGTTGTCGAGCAAGAGCACCAATCTGCCGAATCCCGGCTTCTGCTGCTTGCACAGCTTGAGTAGATTTGTTAACTCCATCAGTTATCTCTTGGCTGAATACCACAACTAACAAAACTATATCAACCCCAAGTCAAAACAATGTAACAAAAACTTTTCTTTTTTATTTTTATCATTAAAACCAGTATTCATTGACGCTGCGAATAAGGGTAAAACACAAGGAGGGAGCCCAAGCTCCAAATGATCACCCTCCTTGTGTTCACCCTAAGAAAGGTAAACCCGTAGAGCAAGTTTACAAGACGTACAACTGTATTCCACCGTACTATGACGACGATCTTGCAATAAAAGGGATCCATCATAGCCGAAGAGAACAAAAGATTCCTAAAACAACTTAACTAGACGCATGCAGTAATGCAAAGATGATGTCAATATGTGAGCATCTTAGCTTAAGAACATAAAATCTAACCAGGTAACCAGATATGTGATCAATATAATAAAATATTCAACAATTAAGCTCCTACCTAGACCTAGGTCTATATAACATATACATCGGCAGAAAATGATAAACATATATAGCTGAAATTGAATAGAAGCATCAGTCGTCACCTTAATTCACTTAGTTCTAGAGTAAGATCACTAATTTCCATGCCTGAAAGCCTGATTGCAGCCATTGTACTAGGAAGCTCCTCGCGGGCTGTATCTGCCAACTTTGAGAGAGAAGTTGCAGCTCTTGCCATTGCCTATATGAAGACAGAAGATATGAGTACAACCCAGAAGACCATTCAATGTGTGTTTTAGTAACCCACAAGTTTATGCTGTTCTAATGAAAAAGACAGAAAACATATGCAAGTCTTTGCATTTATAAAATTATAAAAGATGACTTACAAATAAAGTTGGAACAGCTACAACTACAAAACTGGTAAAGGCTATAGAAGTCTGCAAAAAAGAAGTCATTTTTACTGTCAATATACTATTAACCAAAATAAAGACAGCACAGATAAATTGTTCAAAGAAGGTATAAAATGCCCAACTTCTTGATACTTGAACCAGTCCATAAAATTAACAAAATTAAAAAAAATTATACCGTGCAACCAATGAACGCCAAGAGCAAAAATGCTTGATCACTCAAACCCAACTTCACTGCTGGAATCAAATTTGGAATTCTAGACCTCCCAACTTCAACTTTCAAATTACTGTCAAACCCCTCTTCTTCCTCAAAAACCTCACTCACTGAACTCAATTCCTTAATTCCATTACAACAAACTACTCTTAAATTTCGAGATTGACAACTCAATTTGGTATTCTTGTTTAAATTGGGAATTTTTAGTGGCCCATTTGAAATCCAATCTCTATTTAAGTTTTTTCTTCCAAAAGAATCAAATTTATGAACTTTTGTGTAAGAATTTTTGGTTGGCAATGACGAATTTACAGTTATTGTAGAGAATTTCATGATTGAAGGATTTGAATTTTTTAGGGTTTAGTTTTATTTATTTGGGAAGGCACTGATTTTTTTTAATTTCAAGAAAGTTGATATTCCGATACTGAAAATCTCGGAAAATATCGAAATATTTCGAGTCATTCTGTTGTAAGTTCTAACACAGGTTAGGAAATAGGAAAACATATGCACAAGGAAAAAATTGGTTTATAGGATTTAGAAGTGTGCAATGTGCAAGATTGTTTTGTAATGATTTCAAGGAAACACAGTCCAAAATTTAGCAAGAAAATAACAAGCCTTGTTCAAAACTTTCTTGCTGGTGCAGATGCTTTGTCATCAGAGTGTTGCTTTTAGTTGAATGTTAGCTCAAGCAGACACCCTCTTGAAGTTGGTAGAGACTAGAGAGCGTCCAATACCTCGACGAGAATTCAGAAATTATTAGATCTTCGTTTTAACTGTTGGATGATCTACGCTCGGAGGTTGAGGTTGTCAGTATATTCTGTTCCGTAGGCGCCTTCTCACCCATATCCTTGGTCTTATGGAGAAGGAATGTGCCAGAGAGAATAGTCACAAATCCACACACTTCAGTTGCAATTTGTGAAGCACTTTGCGAGTTCCAGTCCTGAAATTATAAAAAACATACACAAACTAACAAGCTTCAAATTATAGATATCGGGAAGAGAATATACACTGCTTAAAATTCTTTTAATTTAGGCCAAGAATGAGATAGATAAAAAGGATAACTCAGTACACACTGCAGGAAACGAGAATACAGCTTGTTAGTGGTATCACTGAAGTACCAGACTACCAGGGAATTATCTCAGATAGAGACAGATACAAACTTGATATGGAGATTTTCTAGAAAACTTGAATTGTTATTTTTCTTGAATTTTTTTTATTTACTGTATCCCGAAAATGTCCAGAACCCAAACTAAATGTGTATCTAGAAAGGGTAAGTTCTGTAAGTATAATACAGGTTTTGGTTGTATGATAGGGATGCTCATCCAGCCAAAGATGACTCGTTTAACAAGTAATAAGAGATGGAACTTGCAGCAGACAACCACATAAGAAAGAAATATAACAAATCACCTTAAACATAATAACGCTGGCAAAGATGGTGAAAGTAGTGAACATAACATAATAAACAGGAGATATGACAGCCGTGTTGAAGGTGTCTAATGCCTGCGAAAGGTGAAAATTAAGGGAGTGAGCATCATTCTCAGAGTGGACTAAAACATAATAATAAGAGTAAATAACATCTACATTAGAAATTCAGGGCATAACATAATGGAATGGTGATTGTTAACTGGGTCATGAATTTCCTAAGGATTCACAGCACCAGATGCACAATGAACCTCAAAACGGTGAATACGATATGCAACATTTTCAACAGTGAGTAAAAAGTCCTTCAACTTCAGTTTTAGCATAAGGGGTATAGTGTCATCCACATCTCGAAGTGCTATGTTGCAATTTTTTTCGTGCTCTACAGAACCAATCGCCAAAAGCTTTATACGCTTTGCATCAGTACTTAGCGTATTACTGCTAAGGTGTTTCATTTTCCTAAGAGCTTCACGAGTCGCGCTTAGATTTTGTATTAGCCCTTTAATACAATCTTGGAGAACTGGTGTTTCTATAGCCTTTACACCCTTCAACTTGGGAATGAACTTAATGTAGTTTATAGCATAACCAACTTCTTTGACACTCAAAGCAATTGCATCTCTTGCTTGAAGTTTTGAACATGTGTTAGTTGTAGAACATGTGAGATTGAGTTGTTGATGAAGATCTCCTTCAGTGATTTTCAATGTGGATATGAAACTAAGTACTAAAATTGCGAGTAGAGACGAAGTTGTAAGGGGTTCCTTAGTGGCCATTTCACTTCAATTGATGCTTGAAAATCCTTCAATGAAGTTGCATGTGGAGAAAGCAATAAAATTTGGGTTCTTTTATAGGAAGATAGCTAGAGGTACTTTAGGTGTGTATGAGTTTGTTGAGACCAGTAGAGAAGATTATACGGGGTGCATGGACTAATGCATCTGGTATTCCTATGCAGTGTTCCAGCAGATATAAAAGTGAGTACTACTGTCATTATTGTATATAAGGGTATTATGGTATTTATCTTGAAATTGAAGTGAACCAATAGATCATGCAATTAAGTTTTCAACATAAGCTTACGAAATAAGTTAATGGATACCTTGTTCAAATAATTCATCTGTGATAGGCAACAGACAATAACAACCACAGTGAAGATCCAAGTCTGATAGTATTTAAACTGGTTCATTCCTGAAAATGTTAGCTTCAGAGCAATTCCCAATGCTTTTACGCTCATCACCTAAATGAAAATAAATCATTTAGATTCAAGGAGCACATTGAGTCACTCAACATTTATAAGCTGCAAAACATACAGTACATACCGTAAGAGAACCCATTAGTGAGCAAATCCCAATGTATACCAGCATATGTGTTTGCCCATAACGTGGAGCAAACAGGAAAATGAGGATAAGAACCAGTACTAGAACTACGCATGTGTAAACAATAAAACCTGCAGGAAACCAAGATTTTTGTGTATCAATTTGACGATTCTAAAGCTCAAGTTCTTATAATCAAACATACACAAACACACCCTCATAAACATGACAAGTTCCATGGAGACCCAAGGTCGTGACTATCAGATCAGAAATACTTGGATAACTTGTTTGAGCAACAGATTCATATAAAAGTGGTGATTAGGATAGGTGCCCCTCTGGCTTTAACTGAATGGGTGAAAATTACCTTTATCTCAGTTAAGTGGTTGAACTAGCAATGCACACAGCCTATAGCCTAGTGAAACATAGCTGCTATAGAGGGTTAGCGGGCTGAGTCATCTTGTAGGCTAACATGATTGTTGCGAAGTATATATAAGTTGTGCAGTTATCACAAGCAACCCTCATCAGCAACCCAAAACCGAGGAAGCACGAATAAGGGAGCTTACAAAAAAAAAATTGATAAGGGAGCTTACAAGACATGCACAAAACAGAGGTTGTGTTCCAACGGTAAAATCCGGACTAAAAATGGCTATAACAAAAAGGCAAAATAATTGCTTGCTCACAGATTTTAACTAGAATATCAAAATCACCTGGTTCAGTAGCTAGCTTCCATACTTCCTTAACTGATGTTATAGGCTTTTCTTGTGGAGCATGTAGAACAATACTCGTAGATCCCACCATACACAGAACACACCCAAGCACCCCAAAAATGTGTAGTTTTTCCTCTAAAATAAAATGAGCTAGCACTGCACTGCATGAAACAAATTCAAAATAACAAAAATATGTGAGAGAAAAACTCAACGACAGACATAGACATAAAGGCAGCTGGATTATACCTGACAATAATGCTTACAGCTCCCAAAGGCGTTACAAGTATTGCAGGAGCGTATGCATAAGCAGCAAAATTAGCTATTTCGCCAACCATCACTACACCAGAACACAAAGTGAGTACAATGCAAAACTTATAGAAATTTCAATGTATAGGATTTCTTTCAACATGTAGCAATCAAAGTACCAGAATAAACACATGAAATGAATTAGTTAGATTCTAAGTTACATTGACACGGACACGTGTGTCCATATCCGACACGGATACGGAGTGTCTGACACGGCGAAATATCAAAAACTAAGGTATATCACACACAATATGTGTCCGTGTGTGTTGATACGGACACGTGGATACGTATCTGACACAGATTATTTTTGAAATATGGTGTGTCCATGTAACATACTTAGATTTTTTAAAAAAAAAAACAGAGAGAAATGCGACATGGTGAATTAGTAGGCTTACTGGTCAGCAACCCAATCCACCACCAAGGCTCATATAAGTAAGAATAACCTCCCGAACCTGAAAACAAAGAATAATGCAGGGCCACTTGATGCATTAGTTATATTAGATGAAACATACTGCAATAGTAAAAACTTGAAAAGCCAAATAGTATTTCAGCCAATCAACACAGTATATATCCAAAAAGTTCTGAACTTTCTACAAATGAATGCATAGAGTCTTCAGTAACATATATGTTTTGTATTAGTAGATGGGACAAAATGCTCTTTTCCTTTTGTATATAGAAGACTGCTCCTTCTACCTCACTTTCCATAGAATCTATATACCGGAGCTAATATAATTATAAGCAGAAGCATTTTGAAAGATATCTAAAATAAGTAATACTATAATGGAGGTTTGTAGCTAGGACCATTTATGGAATTAGGAATCCAAGTTCAAACTGTTGAAAGGAGTGAGTCCCTATGGATTCAGACATTCTACATATCTAATTACTGGTACTGTAATTGAATTTTTAACGCTTAGGACTACGCTATTAAGACAACGCATTGGCTCATTCCATAGTGTAATGTGATACAAGGAATGAGCTATAAAGGGATTAACTAACGGGATTCAACCCTATGTACATCATCTTAAAAGGAGTTCATATTTAATCAAACACTCTTCATGGTTACTTTCATAAATTAAAATTCCCAAATTTCACAAAAACACAGCTGGGATTCTTATTTAACTTTTTTGACAAATTACATAGGCATTATTACCATAACAATTTCTACCACAATTTTTCTAAAAAGAAACGTTCCATGCACAAAAACAATTAGAACGAAAACAAAAATAACACTCCTTTTTTGCAAATTAGGAATGGGGAAAAATGAACCTGCTCTGAGTCCAGTAGCGCCAGCTTTTTGGAGACCTTTTTTCTTGACAATAAAGCTAGAACCAATAAAAATACTAGACGTTAAGGCTAAAATGAGCCCATGAACATTGTCTGAAGAGATTTTCTCCATTTATAACAATGATTACTACAGAACCTTTTCAATCAAATCCTACAAACACCAACAAAAAAACAATCATACAATCATACATATATAATGAATATGGCCATATATATTTACGTGTAAAAAACGAGTTGGGAGCAGTAGTACCTTGCATGTATGATGATGGATTGGGGTTTAAGATGTATGATGATCAGGGAAGTAATGGCATTTTTATTTCTGTTACTGAAATGAAACAAGAAGTGTCCATAACCAATACCTCACGTACCACAAATTTAAGATGTCCTCCGTATCCCGCGTTATTAATTCATTTCTTTACATTTTTAGCCTTCTTTACTTTGCGTATCTTCATTTTTATTTCTTTATTTCCAATTTTCCATATATAGATCCTAGCTGTATTAGTGTATTAGTTAAGGCATTAAGCTATTTTTCAAGTTTTAAAATCTTAGGAACAAATATTGGATGGGTTGGTCTTTAGAGCATTTCCAATGCAAGTCACAAATATTCACCTCCACGTAGGCTCAATTTCTCCTATTTTCTACCGTTTTGGTGAAAAACAAGGTGAGATTGCCCAATAGAGATGGAGAGGTGACTACTCATCTCAGACGCGATGTTTGATTCCGTTTGAATGTAAAAATTGAAAAAACGCGCCGGACGGAATGAAATCGTCCTTCTGAAGTTTTAAAAAAATTTAAACAAAATTTTTTTTTGAAAAAACACATGAGACGGAATGAAACATTTCGTACGAAAAAAAAAACGAAAATTTTTAAAAAAAACACACAGACGGAATAAAACATTCCTTTCGAAGCTCACAACTCAGCTACTATCTCGGTAGCAAGTTTTACTCTCGTTTTGACTTAGTGAATAAGTCACCCTCATAGTCACCCTTGCATTGGGCAAGTGTTTTTTAGCATTTGAAGGTGAAAACTCTCAATTTTCTTTCATTTTGACTCGCACTGGAAATGATATAATGTGATGGGAAATCAAACCCTGTTGCCTCTCCTTTTTTTTATCTTTAGATATTATGAAGAAACTCTAAAACAAACAAAATATATTGACATATCAAAGAATAGACATGGCTGATGCAATCATTACTGTCTGTATTCTAGACTTTATGTTAGTACTACTATATCTTCCTCTCACATCCGTAATCCATTACATTTCTTCATTTATTTTATTCCAAATTACATCAATAACTAAAAAAAAAACAATGATCTAGATTTTTTACATCTATAAAAGTATAAAACATAGGATTCCACATTGAGGAATTAAGAGCATCAACGAAGGCTAACAATAGAATACCAAGCAAATTTCATAAATTTAAGGCATTCAAAAAAATACCAATTAGCAATGAGTAGAGTAGTTCTAGGATAATACAATTTAATATAGGATGATGCAAGGCTTTAAACACCCAGCGTGGGAATCTACATCTCATCACGAAGAGACTAATTGTAATATATTATACACCTTATAAATATCTACTAATCTTTTACGATGTTACAGTGCAAAATGAGTACGTGAGCAGAAGTTTTATTATTGTTAAAGAATCAATACTAATCAATTCGGCCAAATCCCCATTATTATAGTATGAATGCAAAAATGAAAATAATGTGAACAAATTTAGCTCAGAGCCTCAGACAATGGCCGTGGCTTTGGGTCCAACCAGGCATTTTGCTGGGCATGTAGACCAATTTTTTTTGCATAGTGCCCTAGTGGACATGTTAGGTGGGTCTAGGAAGTAGGAACATCAGTTCTTTCTCTTTGAATATATGGAACATCAGTTTTGCTACTTTAAATGGATACTAAAGTTAATCAGTTTTGCTACTTTGAATGGATACTGAAGTTAAACAATGGCAATGGGTTGGTTAAAAGGCCGTTTTCCAACTTTTATTTGTTTAACAAAATTCCAAACCGGAAAAGACTAAAAGGTGTGTTTTTTGTATTTGAACAACAAGAATTGAAGGAATTTTGTCTGTTTATTAATTGATTATTGTAAGGAATTTAACCCCAATTTTATTGGGAAAAAATCAAGACATTTAATTAAAGTTTCCACTACTTTTTACATTTAATTAAATTGAACTATTGGTATGTCATACATACTCAATTTCACACGACAATATGCCCAAATTGAACTATTGTGATGCACCTACAAGTGCTTCAAAATCCTATGTTATTGCAACAGACTAATGTGTTTCACACAATTGCGAAACCTCAACCCAAGAATAAGCAACATGCCTCACACGATCCAAAAATAAACATGATGCATGATCATTCTAATAAAACCAATGACTCAACAATTAGTAAGCTATATCTTTGAGGTCATTCAATAATTTTATTAAGTTTAACGGCGGTAGAGTATATACAAACCTTCAGTTTCAATATTGATAATGTGGATTTTCACTTGCAATTAACAATTAGTTTCATGGATCCCATAAATCTCATAAGTAACTAAAACATATCCACCTAATTCAATAGAAAAAACTTGGAAAAATAGAGTTAACATTTTGATTAAAACTTGAACACATATCCTGACACATACAACACTTTTAGAAAATATAAAAACTAAATATGTGAGAAAGAAAAGAAAATAAAAAATACATTCAATAGGAGCATCTTCTAGGTTTCATAATATATATTATAACAAAATATAATTATTGTCTCAATATATGACCAAAAAATCAGGTTGTCATCGTTGGCAGAATTGGCATGATGTGTGTGTATTTGGTTTTCTTTCATAAAAATCTGTCACTCAAGTGTATGTAACAAAAACAAACTGTATATTAGAAATCAATGATACAACACTCAAAACCTCAAAACAATATTGAAAATGAACATTTTTCTTAATTACTTTAACAATTGGTTTATTGATGGTTTTTTGTATAAACCAAACCTCTTTCCAGCAAAAATCTAGCAAAAAATATAAACTATCGAGCTGAAAAACACTCAGTTCTCATTTTCTAACTTGGATTATGCTTACGCCTTCAGAAATCTCTCATCAAATTAGACCAAAAATATATGTATTAATTAAGAAAGTTATAGCTATGATTCAATAAAATAATCTAGCCATAATTTTAACTATAACAAACCAAAAACTAAACGATACATAATTTCAAAGGATGTAATGGAGCAACAAATGGACTTGCTAGCAATGCTATATGTACTCATCACTGATCACACATGGTGGTGCACAATGGCAGACTTTATATATAGCTCGTAAGATATCTAGAAATTTGTAAGGATATAAATAGATACTTAACAGATAGATTCCCATGTGTAAAAGAATCTACATAATCTATAAAAAGATGTACACAAAACAGTATCTACTGAATTTACTTGAAAGAGCAGTAGTTCTCACACATTCCATTCATCAGCAAACACATTAGTTTTAATCGTTACAGTACATCAAAGAGCTTTAACATGAAACACCTTAATGAACCTGAACGATTGGATTGAAGGGAGCCTGACCGGAAAGAGCGATAAACAAACAAAAAAAAAATCCACAAAATTAAAGTTAGTATAAAGACTTCATATATCTAAATGAAAATTAATATTACTTCAATATAAGAATTTAAAATATATATATATAAAGAAATATCAAACGAACACATATTACTCAAGACATTAGCATTGTGGTCTTGCATTGTGGAATCCAAGTGGTATTTACAACTAAAGGGATTTCAACTAATAAGAAAATCTCAGATAATTGCAACTATAGTATGTAACCATTATCAAACAATTTCAAATAGTCGAAGTCAAGACTCTTGGGAAAGCAAATATCAAATGATTGCTTGAGCACTATGGTATATCAATGTACATAGTCATATGCATGTGCTGGCTTCAAGTACTAACATGCCTAACACTATACGTTCAAAGGTCCTTAAGCAAAGACAGTGATGAGTAATAAAAATCTAAAATAATATCTTATGTCAAAATCATTAAAATTGGAAGTTCAAAATCATAGATCATCAAAGATTTACCCAAACAAAAGGGAACATACTGAATTTTATAGTTGTGCATATTGTTTGCCTACAATATTTGAATTTGAGTAGATCGATTTATGCAAGTACCAAAATCAGTAGGAACGAAGAAGAAAATTTTACATGAAATACCAAAATAAGTAGGAAGAAGAACATATAAGTGTCTAACAATAATTTCCTAAAAAAATTCTCTAGAAAGGATACATATTAAGTAGAGAAAAAGATAGTGGTAATACTTATGATGACATGGTACTTGCCGAATTTGAAAGCTGCCTTTGTTATTGTAGTTTGTGTTCAAGTTAAATGTTCGTGTTATGCAGGCTAACACTTGGAGGTAATATGGCAATGGGTCGTGTTTTTGGGTTATGGAGTATATATCATATGGAACGTGTTAGGAAACAAACCCAAACCCGACCCAATTACTAATCGTGTCAAGTTTGCAAAACCCAAACCCAACCCGCGTATGTAAAATTTACCAACGGGTGACCAGCTAAACCAAAATATCAATTTCTATCTTAAATGAGATAACCCGGTAAGTTCTATTTTTTTTTGGATAAAGAATATTTATTAATCTAAATAATAAAAGAACTTTCAAAAGTCTAGAACAGTTGTTGAAAAATAAATTTAGAAAATTGAACCAAACAAGTGAAACAACACTCTAACCAAACAAAAAACATAACCAAACTAGAAACAACAACCATGCATGTCCAGTTTATCTACTTTGCTACCTCTTTGTAGTGGGCAAACCTATTATAATAAATAAATGCAAATATTAGTTTGTGACTTTGGCTGCTTCATTGTTCTCTTTATATAATTGAGACTAGGGTAATGGTTCAATGTTAATGTATGTGATAATATATTTTATTGAATGAATCTATAATATTCTATATCTTTGGATTGCCTGGCTTATCCTTCTAAATCTAGTTGATCATTTGGTTTAGTATTTTCTTTTAGGTAATTGGGATTATGAGATTTAATAAAATTGAA
Organism: Coptis chinensis; assembly: GCF_015680905.1. Taxonomy (NCBI): domain Eukaryota; kingdom Viridiplantae; phylum Streptophyta; class Magnoliopsida; order Ranunculales; family Ranunculaceae; genus Coptis; species Coptis chinensis. The sequence goes on from NW_028238191.1 coordinate 135,036, forward strand.
AACATATATGTTTAAGGACTTAAACAGTCATACAGTCCGTCACGGTTGATGACCCGACCTATTGGACCGGAACTAATCGGGTATACTAACGGGTTATCGGGTTAACATGTGTGACCCTAACCCAACCCATTTATTTGATGGGTTTGGCGGTCAACCCTTAAATGACCCAAAAAGCCTTTTTTTTCCAACCCAAACCCGGCTAATTTTTTTCGGTTATTTATAGGGTTAGCGGAAAATTTTACAAAACTGCCACCCCTACTTGGAGGAATATACCACATTCACCTAACTAATTTTTCAATGGAGTATATATATATGGGACTTCTAGAAAACTAATCCAACCAATTCAGTAGTCAACAGATTCATTAGAAAAGTAAAATACCAATAAAATTATGTCAGCTGTACCTCAAATAAAGTTCTACTAGAGCTAAACCGGGCATAAAGCTACATGATAAAATGGGTAGTAGAAATTTCAATGCATGTTCACTCTAGAACACTAATACAAATAAATTTAGAAAATTGAACATAGTGTCACAACACTCTAGCTAAAATTGTTATTCAACTATGTGCTATGCTCAGTCTCAATGTGGCTGAGTTCCTTTCCTCTCTCCATCTTTGCCTGCTTTTTAAAAAATAATAATAATGTTAGAATCTAGTATGCAACCGAGACAATTTCCAAAACAGTAAACTACAATTCTTTCAATTACACATGATTAAACAAAGAGAACTGAAAAAAAAAAACTATATATATATATATATATATATATATATATATATATATATATATATATATATATATATATATATATATTTGAAGATCAAAGAACCACAAAGAGAGTACCAATTATCTCCACCATTTGAAGAAGGTTATTGAAGAAGTATTGAAATAGTTGAATTTGGAGTGTTTTTTTAGGAGTGCTTTTTTTTGGCGTGAAGAAAAAGAAATATAGGGTGTATTTTTTTTCAACTTAAACTAATGATTGCGGTTGGAGATCCTTGTGCTCGAGGGACAAAAGAGGGCTTTTAAGAAAGAGTGTTAATACCAAGGTGTTAGCTTACTGGTTAGGAAGAAGAAAGAGTTGGCGAATTCATGAGGAAGAGGAAAAAGTAAAAGAAAGAAAGGGTTTTCCACTTTTCCTTTTGCGGAACTTTTTCTTTTTTATTTATAGTTTTTCTTTTGGAAATTTTTAATAAGTAGGACTCTTAAAAGAAAGTGGTTCATGGCTGCTTTATTATATAGATTAGATTAAGCTACTTTTCGCATTTTAAAATCTTAGGAACAAACTTGGAAGCTGAAATTTTGAAAGCATATGTATGTGCTATTATCAGTCACATTTGGACTGAGATAAACTTCCAAATGTTTCGCAACACTAAACAACCTTGGCATAAGCAAGGTGAGAGATCGATTACTAGAGGATATGAAAAGATACTTGCAAGAGAAATTAGTCACAGTGAAAAATGCAGTAGATACAAATAGTTCTTTAAAAAACCGAGAATCATAGTTGAATACATATAGGTAAGCTATAAGAAATGCACGTGGATCAAGCCTATTGGAGACATTTGCAAGCTTAATACGGATGGCTCTCCTATATGTTGATATGAGGGAGCACGATATGGTGAGACAGTAAGAAATGCTTATGGAGATACCCTGTTATGTTACAATGGGGAGAGCGAAACAAGGTCTGTTTTATTCCAATAACTAAATGCAATTTATAAGGGATTGAAGAGTTGTGTTCTCATGGATCAAAAGAAAGTAATGATAGCATTGGATTCTCTGAAGGCAGTGCAGATTCTGAACAAGAAAGACAAGCCACCGTGGGCTTGTATCAATTTATCAAATGTCATATTAGATATTGCTGAAACACTCTTGTATGTTAGTTTTAACCATGTCTATAGGGAGTGTAATAAGGCAGCAAACTATGTAGTAAATATAGGTAGAGGTCAAGAGTGTTTATACTATGTACTTTATCTAGATGAGTATCTCAAGAAAATTGTCGAGGGGACAAAGCTGGCAAGGTTTATATTAGGGTTTAATATAGGTTGGGTACGATATTTACTGAAATGCTCGTTACTAATTTGGGCTTGGGTTTATAAACATGCATGGATTCCGGATTATATATATATAGATAGATAGATAATTGGTGTCATATATCTAAAAATTAATTTCCCTAGGGTTTTCAATCTCCGAAGAATATATATGGGTAAATCTAAAGATGGTTTTGAATACCTTTTCGAAAATGAAAAAACTGATTATGTACTTGGATATGAGGGAGATAAAATATTTAAACGTGCCGTGGACGGTGTAGCCATTGGCGGGACAGGTAGTGCCGTCTTTAACTTCATCAAAGGAAGCATCCGGAGTCGAAACGTTACTGGGGGTGTTCAGGCTGCAGTCAAGAAGGCTCCTCGTTGCGCTGGCTTTATGGCCGCATGGTTCGTTCTGGAAGAGGCTATTGTATGTGGATGGGGTCGTATTCGTGGGAGTGAGTTAGATTATTGGGAAACGGTTGGCCCTGCTGCAGCTTCTGCTGGGATCATGATGTCTCGTTATGGAAGGTCTGTTGCTTACAAATCCGCGCTTCTTAGCGGTCTTCTTAGCGGTCTTGCTGTTCTTTCCTGCAGTATAATTACTTCGTCACCTGGGTTAGAGTTTGTGGCCAAACTGAGAGGACGGAAGCAGTAAATTCGCTCAATTTGTGGTATGGTTATCGTATGTATGTTCTCAACACTGCGAATCCATAAACCCCTTCGAATGTCGTAATTGAAAGATCCTTTATTTATTCAATGGCAACATAATAAGAATGCCCACATAATATTTTCAATAGCATGTAAGTCATCCATTTTCTCAGTGCTATCCTCTAATCCATTCATAGAGATATTCAGATTCACCTTGTAAATTCTGCGTCTTTGTAAAATTTATGCAATGTCTCCCATGCCAGCATTATTGCTCTCGAGATCTTTTCAAAGACAATCCTATATATGGCATGGTAGAGAAACAACATGGCCTTTTTATCCTTCTTTCTACTGTCTCGCGAGTCTCAAACTGTCCTTCTGGGTTGGAGTGAGAGCTGCAACTTTGGGTTGATCAGCAGGCTTAACATCCCTAAATTATGATCTAAATCTTGGATTTATACCATTGATCTAAATCTACTCCACTCAACAATCTCAGTTAGCTTCTGTGTGCCGAACGATCGTTGATCTAAATCTTTTCCACTCAACAATCTCGGATAGCTGCTGGGTGCCAAACGACACATTTATACCATTGATCCACATTTTTTCCACTAAACCTTGGATATCGAGGTTAAATTAATCATTCATCCTCGTAACCCGCTTACAATAAATCTAAGTGGACTACTTAGAACAACAAGATATAGGATAAGAAACTGAATTTTAATATTCAGAAAGATCCAAACCAGAAAAATCAAATTGCAGAGTAAAATTCAGGAAGATAAAGACTTTTATTGAACAATTGCTATTATATATACCGTCAAAATACTACACCTATTAGTGTTCTAGAAAAGGGCCTATTAGTGTTATGTATATGCTCTGATTAAGTTTTTTAATTACATTCTTGGATTGCTGTTATATATACCGCCAAAATACTACACCTATTAGTGTTATAGAAAACGGCCTATTAGTGTTATGTATATGCTCTGATTAAGTTTTTTAATTACATTCTTGGATTGCTGTTATATATACCGCCAAAATACTACACCTATTAGTGTTATAGAAAACGGCCTATTAGTGTTATGTATATGCTCTGATTAAGTTTTTTAATTACATTCTTGGCTTACTACTTCTGTTGCATTGACAATGTTCAGAGAAAACTAATTGCCTAATACTTTTGGGAATAGGGAAACAAAGGTAACGTGTTTTAACATCAGCAGTAAGAGGGTTGTCCGGTTGGACAGACTCAAGGCCTTTACGATCAATACCCACGTTCACCATTAAAAGGGGCTTTAGGTGTTAAAAGTGAAATTCCCAGATTTGATTTGACAAGAGTAATCTCGTTGAATTCAATGTTCACAACTCCAACTCCTTGGGTTTAGGGATAATCTCTAATCTAGAAATTGGGCTCTAGACACTTTCTATATTGTCTCTAATAGTCTATAACTCAGTAACTCTATATAATATTTAACAGTAAGTCCTCTATCTCTCTTTTGTTTTGTTTTTTTTTTTTCTTTCTCATTAAAAGCAGACACGCAATATACACAAAAATGTGTCTGCATTTTGTATAGACTTAAGTCTACGTCTGAATGAATATTTAGCAAATAATCTTTAAACCTCTAATATAATTCTACTCATTTGTTTTCCTCGACCACATCAACATCTTTTTTACTAAATACTTATAACCTACAGTAGGCCCCTAAATTAAGTCTAAATGATTTTTTACCAACTAATTTTTACACCTCTAATATATATTGACTATTTTTTTATCGAAGTATTTTATACTAAATATTGTTTTATTGAAAACAAAATACTTATTGCCTACAATAGGCCTTATATCACGCCTAAGCCTTAAGTCTTAATGAATATTTAACAACTAAACTTTAAACCTCTAATATAATTATATTACTTTTTTTTCCTCGACCGCATCGAAGTCACTTTTATTGAATATTCATGTATTGAAAACTAAATACTTGTGACCTAGAGTAGACCCTAAGTCACGCCTACGTTAAAACAATTTTTTTAGCAACTAACATTTACACCTCTAATATAAATCTTATACTTTTTTTCCTTGACCGCATCGAAGTCTTTTATTTTTACTAAATATTTTTTTTACTAAATATTGATGTTTAATATTTGTAACTTTTTTGTGAGTTTTATTTGTCTTCTTTTTTCGGTTCCATGACTCTCTTACTAACCATGCTTGATTGAATTGATCACAAGTACTTAGCTTGTAATTATGATATATGCAGTCCATCGTCCGTTACAACAAATATTTTTTTCTTTAGTAATGCATAAAGAAGGGATTCCTTTTTTGTTCTAAACTACCCTCAGATCAGTCTTTCTTCATATCTACCTTACAATCGAAACTCATGTGGAGAAAAAATGAAAGAGATGTTGCAAATAATTAAACTGTTGTGGTTGCTTATACTCTGACTTTCTCTCATATGTGATACTGAAATATATTAATGTTTATTGTGTTTGATTGTAGGATTTGAAGAAGCCAAATAGAGATCCTTCGAAGATCATTTATCTGAGTCCATATGCGCTCACATCTGAGACTGAAAATTATCAGTGTTGATGGATTATGTTCGTAGAGCTCAGGATGTGAGAGACGTCCTAGCATCATACAGAGGACTTGATACTCCTTCAGAGTTTAGTAAGCGATTGAGGTATGAGCAAAGCAGACTCTTTTTATTTTCTTGTTTGTTGGCTATTTTGTATACTAAACTTTTATTAATCTTGTAGGGAGTTGAGGCCTTTGTTTGCATCAATAGTGTGGTCTCAATTGTTTTCGCAGCAGTAGGTTAGTAGGTTAGGGCGGCAGTTATGTTTTGAACATATTTATGTTAGAAGATGGGTGATGTTATTGGTGGAAATGGATTAAAGTACCGACATATGTGTTGTTTGGGGAATCATATTGATAGTTGGGTATATTTCTATCTTTTATACATACGATGAGTTCAACGAAATGATGCAATCCTTACTTATAGCCTACAATAATGGGGTAAGATGTTAAAACATATCTTTTCCTTGATTTAAAATTTGTATTTCTTTTGGTGGGTTGTTAGTAGTCTTATTATTATCACATGATCGAATTCCATTTTGTACACAAATAATTTCATTGCCGCTTTGTTATGCAATTTCAGGAATTCCTTGATTCTCTTGAAATTATAGCTGCCGTGTAGTGTATCGAGCGTTGTTTGAATGTGTGGCGCTTTTATATTGAGCCGTCATCTGAAAATATTCTTCCGGATTTGCCGTCGGAGTTTAGTGGTGTGATTATTCTTGTAATCGATATTGAGGCGACATTAATTGGTAGCATGGTTGTGGTAAGTTTTATTTTTCTCACATATTATTCGCATTTAAAGTCTTCGATGGAAAATTTTAAAACAGTTGATTACAAAATTAGAGATAACTATATATATAATTGTTTTCAGTGATAATTCAATGATGCATTATGCGGTACACATCAAAACCAATCTTACTACTTTAAAGAGAATGACTCTGTGAATAATGTCGTTTTCCCATTATACCCCTAAATAGGTTCCATTATTACGATCACATTCAAAATGGTATTATGTAATAACATAGGTGAGGGAGGGTAAAACCATCAATTTCTCTGATGAAATTTAGACGTTTCTCTCTCGATTTAGCACATTGCCTTCAATTTTACAAATAATTATGATATTACCACTGATCGAAATTTAACTTTTTCTTCTATCCTGCCCCAAACCAGTTGACCGAAATTAAAACACTTCTCTCGATTTTACAATAATTTGTGATAATGCCACTGATCGAATTTTAACTTTTTGTTCTGCCCGACTGACCGCAAATATGGCGTAGCCACGTGCCAGGAAGCTAGTACATGTAATTTCGTGAGATTACCGCATTTCAGCCACTCTAGGAGTCTAGGTGTCAAAAACTCTGCTCAGGTACTCTAATTATCTAAGTTGTATAAAAAAAATCACTAAATTAGTTTTAAATAAAGAATAGATTATACCATAACATAACATAACATATGCGTTTTTTGTAATTGATTGACTGATAGGTATATAAGTCATACATAAAAGCAAATCCAACCTAACAACACAGTTAAATATGAAAAATGTAGATGTTTAAAGAATATCATCTCTTCCATCATCTTTATCTCTTTTATTTATTTATTTATTTTTTCTAAAAAATATGAAAAATATAGATGTTTTAAGAATATCATCTCTTCCACCATCTCTATCTTTTTTATTTATTTATTTATTCTAAAGGCATAAAAATTAGTTTTGTATACTTAGTTAAAATTGTTATACATAATCAAAGTATAATAAAAATAAATAAAAAATCACCAAAAAAAAAGTAAACTAGTAAAGTATAATTAGACCGGGCCAAACCCGACCCTCATTTGGCCCTCAAAAATAAGGGTCGAAGAGCAGGTTAAGAGCTTGAGTTTTCATGTTTGACCCTACTCGACCCAGCCCTCAATACAAAATAGGACCGGACTGACCCCACCCTCAATCACGAGAGTTTTTATGGTTTGAGGGTCAGCCTAGCCTAGCCCGACCCTTTTATCACCCCTACAGGATCCAAAAAAATACGGGTATACGGGTCATACATTTAAACCAAATAATTTCTGATCTTTATATCTATTTTGTATCCATTGTAATGTAGGATCCTACAACCTTCTATTTATTTAACTTTGGTAATATCATAAACTTACCAGATCAAAGAGGGAAAAACTTACTGAAATGACTACTTTTTATTCGTTATGCCTGGAACACTTTACTTGGCTGCATTTAACTCATATATATTAACTTCTTTCTGTATTTCAGTGTAACGGGTGATTCAAAAGGACATCTGCCACAAAACTTCTAGTTGTGTCATCCCAGAATTTCAATATTATTTTCCCGCCAGTAGAGTGTCTTAAAGTTCTGCATGATGAGTACATTAATTATCCTGATGTCAATTACCATTATACAAGCAAAACTAAACTGTGCATCTGATTCTATTTTGTGAAGATTTCCAAAGGATTCACAACCTGGATTACTGCTGGCTGAAGATGGGTCTAAGAAGCTGATTGACTTGGGTTTCCAATTCACCCCTATGGAGAAAAAATCATCAAGGACTCTGTCGAAAGTTTAAGAAGCAAAGGATACATTCCTTGATAGTATGTGAACGCTCTTTAAGTAATACCATGCCAACCTATCTGTTGATAATCTGTTGATTGAGAAAACTATATGTTACAAACACTTACAAGTATGTTCAACTGTGAATTGTTTCTGGCCCCAATGCTTGTTTTATTTGTGGAAGGAATGCAATGTGAGTGAAGCGTATAATTTGCCTTTTCTTTTATTAGTCTTCCAACAGCCCCTGTTCAGCTCTGTGTTTATTCTCTGAGTGCATACTTGTATCCTGTGAATTGTGCCATTGGACGTTTGAATGTGTACTTTTGCCGGGCAATCACTAGAACTGGCATATATGCTGTATATATATCTGTGCTTCCATAAAAACATAGTTTGGTGAAATGATGTCTGTTTTTTTATTGGATTATTCTTAATTTCTAAGCCATATGTTGTTTTTTTTGGATAAATTTTCTTAGTCATATAATTAGGTTTTATAATGTCAAATGTTAAGCTCGTTATTTTATGTATGCAATGATTATAAGCTAATGTGAGTGTCAAGTGTGGGTATCCTAGAGCTTGCAAGGGCTTTACTTTTGCATTCCAGACGTCCATAAATATCAGCATAATATTTCCGTTTTGACTGTAGAATTTATATATGAAGGTAAATAACCTGCAAAGTTGTAAATTCTGCCAATAAGTGCAGCTCTATGAAGTGTGGGGATTATTGTCTCAAATATATGCCAGCAGCATGTAGAAGAGTAACTCATGGTATCTACATGAAAAAGCAGTTCAATTGGACCATATACCCAGCTGACAAGCTGATCAGTCACAAAGAGATAACGCGTTTTGGTAAGCATTTTAATTACACGCTCTCAAGCATGGAAAAGTTATCGTCGCATGGCAATATATCGACCCCTTGAAACACTGATCTCTGAAAATTGAGCCTTGAGCAGATGTCGCTGATTGTCACGACATTTCTACCAAAAAGTTTCCTCGGTTACCTTCTGACCCGGAATTAATTTTCTTCACTTCCTAGAGGACATTTGCAGGGGCCAGGGAGTTTGTCAAATCAAAGCTGGGCATAATTATATATGGTCTTTAGTGTCCAAAACGGTGTGAAGCGTCCAATGGTTGCTTATATTGAACATACTACATGAATTTGAGTTGTGAATTGTGATTCTCCAGTAATGATGATGTCATGGGAACCACTGTACCACGCGAAAGAGACGTCATGTTTAAGGTTCTCTAGGCTAGGACACGTAAAATTGAAAATGACAGTGAAGAGTACATACCCTGCTATCAGCACTAGCTGAGAAGATCATTGAGACATTGAGTTCATTATGGAACGATAAATGCTGCAACTTTCCCCTTTTTGTTTTCCCTTAGGGATACCAATAATTGCTGCCTTGCCCATCTCCACATATCTGTCCCCTCTCCAGCAGTCAAGCCATATCTGTAATTCTGTATGCATTTTTCTCTGTATGCACTTTTAATCAGCATTATCATGTGACAGTGCTTTGACATCATGGATATGGGAGGCAATCATCAACAACTGTTTTAAGCAATAAGTGTGTTACTGAGTGTTTGTGTGTGTGCGAGAGTGAGAAAGAGAGAACAAGTGCAGACGTGCTGTAATGGAGAAGAAGGTGGTGTGTGTAACAGGTGGAAGTGGCTTCATTGGTTCATGGCTGGTTTGTCTCCTACTCCAACGTGGTTACACTGTTTGCGCCACTGTTCAACATCTAAGTACTAATACTACATACATTCTAACTTTCATGTGTTCTTCTTAGCTCTTATGACATGCAATCATTTGCTATATACCATGACAATGTTTCAGGCCGGTGATGAGAAAGAAACTATGCACCTAGAAGCTCTAGAAGGCGCAGAATCTGCTCTACATCTATTTCAAATCGTTCTCCTTGACTACGACTCTCTCCTTGCTGCAATCAATGGTACCATTGGTGTTTTCCACCTCGCCTCTCCCTGCATCATTGATCGCATCACTGATCCTCAGGTCAGTCGACAGCTTGCAGTACAAAATTCCACTTTGGTTGAAATTTAATTGACTCAAATCTTGGTTATCAAAATTTCAACACTAGCCTAGTGGACGAGGCTCCCTCCTTTGCAAAGTCTAGGAGGGTTACATGAAATTCTCCAATACAGAATACCTGAAAATCTCACTCAACTTTTAACACTTTTGGTCCTTTCATACTATTTCAACAAGTAAAAAAGAGTTCGAAGGAAATTGTAGCTATGGTATGGGCATTATATCCTAACATGCTAGTCCATGTTGGATATGGTGCCTTTTCAGAATCTTAGCCCCTACCGTGGTATTTCCCTCCCAATATTTTGTTCTATGGTTAGCTGTTAATTGAAAATTTCTATTTATTTTTTGTGTTGTGTTCTTGAATTAATGCAGAGTCAACTTTTGGATCCGGCAGTGAAAGGGACAAAGAATGTACTGAATGCAGCGAAGGAGTGTGGAGTAAGGAGACTGGTGGTGACTTCATCCATTGCGGCTATCATTCCCCTGACTGGCCAGCCCAAATGGGAAGATTGCTGAACTGATGTGGAATACTGCAAGCGGATAGAGGTCAATAATACAACTCTATCTGTCACTCCTAAAACGGCTAAAAGTTCCAAGTGACTAGCTTAGAGCCTTTAGAGTATAGTAGGAGTTAACATTATGAAAAGTACATAACAAGTTGAATACATCACTCAAATGATTTTTCATTTCTTTGAACAAGTTGATTTTGTAACGATTTTAATGTTTTTTGGGTCTTGTACATACAAATGTGGAACAGTCATGGTATTCCATTTCCAAAACAACTCCGGAGAGGGCTGCATGGGAGTTAAGCCAAAGATACGGGTTTGGATGTGGTGGTCATCAATCCCAGCGTTGTGATGGGACCTATTCTTCCTCCAGTCCTCAATGCCAGCATGAGGACGTTGTGTCAGAAAGGCACCTTATTGGATTGTGGGGTTGAAGATTTGCTTTTATGGCTGTGTAAAATGTTGAGTTTGGTTTTCTCCATTCACGTTGTGTTATGTATGACGTTCCAAAGCCTTAACCACCCCTCCCCAGGTCAGGTAAGTATTGATTTATCCGAAGACCATGCAGTCCAACCCTCCATGGCTATTCACATCCACATGCCTAAACTTTGAATTATATTTGCATCCAAATTAGGATCATCACACTTAATTGAACCAAATAAACCCCACTTTAAGATCTAATAGAAAAGACTTATTAAAATTGACCAGATTCTGTGTGAATGTAGTTTGACTCTGATCACATCCAGCAATAAATCTTATAACCACAGGCAACCCTACACACAACTATTCTAAGAACCATAATAATCAGATCAAAATCTGACACTAAGGTAGCACCCCTACAACGCATACGACAGTTTCAACCGACAAAGCACACAGAACCAAGATAGAAGTAACAGTGAATTGCTCCGCAACTTATGCTGCATGTTGGAACTATGACTTGTGGATTCATTAAGACTTGAATCTGACTAAAAATATCAAGCAATCACAATTAGCATAAAAAGTACAGCTTACTGATCACATGTTGAGCAATCTTTCAAAGGCAATGACACATTAAGATCAATAGCAGAAGGAAGATGCACCAACTCTGCCCGGTTGTCAGAAATGGCATCTGCAACACACTCGGCTTTTGGTTTCTCACCACTGCAACATTTTGTTACATTAGAAGAAGCAATTCATCACGATAGCAACAAATGTTTGCCTTCACATAAAAATTAATAATAATATAATAGCTGGATATCTATACTTAACCCATAAACTGAAGTGGATATTTGTAGAGATATAATGACATAGAAAAAACATCCTAGGAAAAAACATCCTAGGAAAAGAATATGTCAGAATGACAGTGATACTGAGCCAAGAAGCAAAACACAGACCAGTATCGTAATACAATGTAATAACAGCACATTGACGCATAGAGACAAATACTCTCAACAGACTTGTAATATGTCACAGAAGACAGGTAAACAAAGTATCAGCCTTCATTTAAAAGTTAGTCCTTGGTGAGTCCCAAGACTAATGAACTTTCTGAGAAAATAGATATACATTTTCTACTATTATTAGTGTAGTTTAAAAAAGTAGTTCTGTCCACTTCTGAGCAAGTTTTGGTTTGAGCTAAGGTATTTATCAGAAGACTACAGAATGAAAAAATGAAGAGAATTTTGAAAACCAAACTACAGTACTGCATTTTGTGAAGTGCAATCAGATTGTTGGCAAGTATTTTTTTGAGTTCTAAGTCAGTACTTTAAAGAATATCTAATTTTCAGACAAAGAGAAAAAAAGCTATTTGGCCAGCACAAATGATTTGTTTCTTCACTTAGAAAGCAAGTACCCCATTATATATAGAACGAAATGAGTTGATAATTAAAGAGCGGAAAAAGTTAAGAATGTCTGTTAAAAGTTTGAATATTGTGGTCATGAAATGGAGATCCTGTGCTACATGAGGCTGTAATCCAACCCCCACTCTGACTCTCTTTGGAGACCAATTGTGTCATTCTTTTGTTGGGTTCGCTCATCCACTAATCATGGTGACTGGTACTATGGTGGAAAGAAACCACATGGTGAAATAAGGAAGCCAGAATTGGTTCTAAACCAGTACTGGGACCTTCTTATAGATTGGATTGTAACTGATAAGCAGGGGAATCTTGTTGCTTAGATCTTCTTCTATGTAGTCATACTCCACACCATTAAGCTTTAGAGTCCATTCAACTCTGTAACAGAACAGACTAAGAGAAACTCCAACCAATTTTACGTCCCTCACTCCCTCATGCTTATAATTTTGAGCTCACTTAAACAGTTTAATCTTCTGAATGGAGACCGGTTTGAGAAACTTAAGAGTCTCTTTAGAATTTATAGAGATGAATGCATGCAAAGAAGTCTGGCCGTAGTGTGCTTCTATGAGGTTTCATCAGTTTTTTTTATGCAAGTCTTTCGAGCAATATACCTCTGTCAAATTAGATTGAAAAATATTGAAAGCAAAAGGAAAAGACAATGAAGCTCATAACATTTAGTATTTATTTAGTCTGTTTGACGCACGAAGTAGCGCAATGAAAACTTAAAATTGACTCCATAGGTAAGCATAAATTAACTGAAAGAACTTAAGAATATCCTTAAGAATAAATTAACTTAAGAATTAGCAAACCAGTGGTCTAAGCTCAAATCCAACTCACGAAAAAATGAAGGCACTGTAGTGACATGAAGAAGGAAATTAGACAAACTACACTGCTAAATGATTGGAGAGGAAGGAGGTAGAAACTGACACAGGTTAGAAGGCCATTTGGGCTGCAGTAAAAGATTTTACTTTTGGCGGCCTGCCCTGGCAAATGAATATGAGGTGGAAACACCGAATAGTTCTGCCATCACATATACGAAAAGCAAACTTTGCAGTTGAATTATGGTCAAGTATGGAGCCAATTTTCCTCATAATGTGATTGAAGTGTATAAAGGGGCCACCCATGGCTGTATAAATAGAACCCTGTGACCACCTACGTTAGACTTTGAGAGTATCTGAACTCTAAATCTCTGACATCCAATTTACTGGTGCAGAGACACCTGATAATACGGTCATAGGGATAACAAAATCTTGAATTTTGTTTTTCCATTTTTTTCATCATTACCACATTCATTATTTGCCTGGAAATAAAGAGATTATAAGGAAAAACATACATCACACTTTGAGCTATGCCGAGTGTAGCTGTGCTGGAGTATCAAAATAGTTGTGGGTGTATGAAGGCAAAGGCTATTGTATGCTGAAAACTGGTTCCTTAAAACAGCAAACACAGAATGGTATTACCCTCAAATTTGATACAACATGACCTATCGGAAGGTTACTAATTATACAGTGAGGTGGTGTCCGTCAGCTGAGTACATGCCATGAGTGTCAAAGGGTTTAGGTGTGACAGGACAATTCACGAAATGATGACTACGCTTACTCGATATTTTACGGACCAAACACTTGTGCTGTTATTGTTGTCTTAGTGGGATAGTGAGAACTTTGACCTGCTCACAGATTATATTCTCATTAAGTTTCTCCCATTCCTACTCCCTTGTACTGGAGCTATTAGCACCACAGCTAGTTGTTTAAGCATGAGTCGGTGGTTCTCCACTTCTCGCACAAAATTAGTTAGAACTGCATGTGGGGGTTCTATGGTGAACAACGACCCTTACTTTATGCCCTCCCTCCTGTACATGGTTATGCTGCCAAATGTGTCCTAAGAAGTATCTTATTTGGAATATTTCTGTTAGTGAGTAGTTCCGAATCAGATTATCCTCTTTTATGGTTGAACTGAGGTGAACATTGTGTATATTTCTGTGAAGGAAAATGTCTGTAGAAGAGAAAAGAAAGCTTGGTACAGGCCTCAGCAGATTGTCTCCCGATGATCTAACCAAGGCACTGGAAATTATAGCCAAGAAGAATCCAAGCTTCCAAGCCACCGCCGAAGAGGTGGATATCAACATGGATGCTCAGGTAATCATAAGTGTCGTCTAGCTTGCTTTAGGTCTTAGTATTTCCATTTATTATGTTTCTTTTGTTTCTAATTTTGTATAATCCTTCTGCAGTGTGAGGCTAGATTGTGGAGGTTGAAATTCTTTGTGAACGAAGCATTGGAGGCTAAGGCTAAGGATTCTTCAAACAAAGTTGGCAATGACACATCAAAGCGGAAAAGGGAAATATGTGATGCCCTCGCCAAAACTGCAAAGAAACGCAGTAAAAAACTTGCGTCTTAATGCTTAGTCGTAGAATGTTGAATTCGGTGCTAGAAACATCTTACTTAATTATGATGGTTCTGTAAATATATCTTTCGCCAATGGCCCCTATGGAGGTGTCTCCTTAGTTAACTACTCATCTGAACTGCGGAACTATATAAAGACCACCTTCCATTGGAATTTCAAGTTTCAGTTTATTTAAAAAAAAACTCTAATCCAAAGCAAATTCTAGGGAGTGGCATCTCTCTTATCCATATATTTTTGACACAGAATATAAACCCTCCTCTTTTGACGCAAACTGCCGTTAATATGCGGATGACCAGAAAAGTCTACAAAGAAGACAAAGTCTTCGAATCAATACTACTACAAACGTATCCAATGGTGCAAAAGAGCAATCATGCAACACATACTAATTATTAGCTAGTAATGCCCAACACTACCTTCTATCGCTAGATTAATTACATAGATAAGAGACCACGACTGAGATGACTCTCAAGTCAATACTACGAACGTATCCAATGGTGCAAAAGAGCAATCATGCAACACATACTAATTAGTAGCTAGTAATGCCCAACACTACCTTGTCTAATTATTAGCTAGTAATGCCCAACACTACCTTGTCTAGCGCTAGCTACCAAACATCATGGCTTCACTTTCCCTCTCCATACTGGTTTTTTTTTTTTTGAATGATAGCTATGGGGTTAGGCGGACCCCTACCTGCATTCCTTAATCAAAATCTTACATAGATTGTTCCTCTTGCATCCTCCTCAATGATTTTAGTCAATTGTTCATCTAGAGGGGGTATAAAATACAAAAGAGTCTCGAGAGAGTCTTTTACACACTTAGCTAATAAATCTGCAGCCTTGTTGGTCTCCCTATAGCAATGGTTGACACTACTATAACTGAGTTTCTTCCTTTTGCTCCTGATAGATAGTACAATATTCTGACAATACCATGGTGATGTAGTCAAGCCATTAACTATACTCACAGCAATCATAGAGTCAGAGTACACCTGTACTTTGGTAATTCCATGTTTCAGACACCCCTCTAGCCCTGCATCAATAGCCATTAGCTCCTGTTGAAGTATAGACCTCTTTGGGTTAGAGCCCATGTAGGCAAAATGCACTGTGCCATCTTCTTTTCTTGCAATACCACCGAATCCTTGGTCTGAAGGAGTCAAAGACCCATACTGGTTTTGATTATAGTTTCCCTCTCCATACTGGTTTTGATTATAGTTTCCCTCTCCATACTGATTTTGATTATAGTGTTACTATTGTCCTCTTGTTTGTCATCATACCTTACGTTTTATAGTAAGTAATATAATACACATCAAACTTTTATAATAATAATAAAAACAAACATATATACAAGACACATAGTCCAAATATGGAGAAGTGCTTCTTAATAATTCAACTGACGAACAAACTGCAAACTTTCCATGGAAGGTGGTTTTTGTTAACCAAATGTAATCTCATTAAAAAAAAATGATCAGACAAACTTTATTTTTTGTTATAGTTCTGGACATTCTTTTGTCTGACTTCGTTGTTGAGCTCCAAGAAAAGTTTAAAGTGTGAACTATCTAAATTCCAATCGGTAACAGTCATTCCGAAACTCTTGCAAGGTCGATGATATCCTTGCAACAATGTGACAGAAAACTTGAGTAGAACCATTTAAACTATGGCCTTACTGGTAGAGGAAATCGCTAAAAAATGCAACATAGAGTGTATCTCATTACAATAAAGAATTTTCCCTAGCAACCCTGCCATATTTTGGGAGTCAATATTGTCATTTCAATTAATCAATGTAGGAGTAGGGAAATTCTAATGTTTTACCAGGAAGTTGATGGAAAATATGGGGTGGAATAATCTTAACATTTCTCAACTTAACACTTGTCAAACACACAATCTCACCCAACTCTTCAGAGAAATTGGATACTTGGATGGCTTTTAGTTGAAATGGACTGGGCCGGAGGGGCCGGGTAACAACTAATACTAGGATCTAACCACGTGTATAACAAAGAGTTACAAAAAAATAATGTTTACAGCATGGTAAAAAAAAAATATATATATATATATAACTAGCATAACTGCTAAAAGTAAAGAGTGAGCGGAGAGTGAAGGAGGGAGAGGGAGTGAAGGAGGGAGAGGGAAGGTAAGTTTGGGGCTAAGAAAAAGAAAAGAGAGATTGAGGACATACCAAATAAGGTAACTACCATACCAAATACAGTTGCTCAGCCCGCGTACCTACCAAATAAGTATTGGAATAACACATACCAAATTCCAGCTCCTTGGGTTTAGGAATAATCTCTAATAGTCTATAACTCAGTAACTCTATCTTTCTCTCTTTTGTTTTTTGTTATTTTTTTCTTTCTCATTAAAAGCAGCCACGCAATATACAAAAAAATGTGTCGATCTGCATTTTCTACAAACTTAGGTCTACGTCTGAATGAATATTTAGCAAATAATCTTTAAACCTCTAATATAATTCTACTAATTTTTTTCCTCGACCGCATCAACATCTTTTTTACTAAATACTTATAACCTCTGATAGGCCCCTAAGTTAGTCTAAATGATTTTTTACCAACTAATTTTTACACCTCTAATATATATCGACTAGTTTTTTATCGAAGTGTTTTATACTAAATATTGTTTTATTGAAAACAAAATAGTTATTACCTACAATAGGCCTTATATCACGCCTAAGCCTTAAGTCTTAATGAATATTTAACAACTAAACTTTAAATCTCTAATATAATTATATTACTTTTTTTTTCCTCGACCGCATCGCATCGAAGTCACTTTTATTGAATATTCGTGTATTGAAAACTAAATACTTATGACCTACAGTACACCCTAAGTCACACCTACGTTAAAGAATTTTTTTTAGCAACTAACATTTACACCTCTAATATAAATCTTATACTTTTTTTTCCTTGACCGCATCGAAGTCTTTTATTTTTACTAAATACATTTTTTACTAAATATTTATTTTTCATTGTCATGTATCATTTGAACTTTTGAAGTACACTATAATTTTTTATTTTTTAATGGTCAACATACAGACAGGAGATGAAACTCTCTCCCTTTTTTGTTTTTTTGCTATTTTCTTCTTATTTTGTTCAGACACAAAATAGAATGAGTTGTGGTTTCTCTCTTGACCTATTTGCTATTGGGGGGAATCGGGTATATTTGTGTCTTTTATACCATAAACAAAAATAATTCATATGTTACTCCCAGGATAATTAGACTTATATTATGTTATGCTATGGTTTTCGTTAGAAAATTGGTTCTCACCTGAAATTTGTCCGAGAGAGAGAGATTAAAAAAAAACGCTGAGAGTTATTTACTTATTTTCACTCGAAAATGTTTCGTCTTTCTTCTCAAAAAATCAAACCCTCCATCTTCAAATCCTATTCTCCTACACCCCCACCGCCACCACCAAAACCCTCATTACTACCCAGTTTTATTATGTTTAAATCTCAAACAATTCAAAATTTTATCTCTCAATCCCCATCACTAACCCCCCCCCCCCCATTAAACTCCCCATCACTGAACCCATCTTCACTCAACCCCCATCGCATTTTATGCGTGGTGTCATAATTTGTGGAAATGGGTTAAAGTACCGACCTATTTGCTGTTGGGGGGAATCGGGTATATTTGTGTCTTTTATACCATAAACAAAAATAATTCATATGTTACTCCCAGGATAATTAGACTTACATTATGTTATGCTATGGTTTTCGTTAGAAAATTGGTTCTCACCTGAAAATTGTCCGAGAGAGAAAGATTAAAAAAAAAACGCTTAGAGTTATTTACTTGTTTTCACTCGAAAATGTTTCGTCTTTCTTCTCGAAAAATCAAACCCTCCATCTTCATATCGATGCGGTTAAGGAAAAAAAATCATATCGATGCGGTTAAGGAAAAAAATTTGTATAATTATATTAGAGATTTAAATATTATTTGCTAAATATTCATTAAGACGTAAACTTAAGTTTGTACAAAATGCAGACACATTTTCGTGTATATTGCGTGGCTGCTTTTAATGAGAAAAAAAAAATAACAAAAAACAAAAGAGAGAGAGAGTGTACTGTTAAATATTATATAGAGTTACCGAGTTATTAGAGATGTATCCCTAAACCCAAGGATTTGTACATTAAAGTAGTTTAGACCTAAGCATTAAGTCTTAATGAATATTTAACAACTAAACTTTAAACCTCTAACATAATTATATTGTTTTTTATTTCCTCGACCACATCGAAGTCACTTTTATTGAATATTCGTGTATTAAAAACTAAATACTTATGACCTACAGTAGACCCTAAGTCACGCCTACGTTAAAACAATTTTTTAGCAACTAACATTTACACCTCTAATATAAATCTTATACCTTTTTTTTTCTTAACCGCATCAAAGTCTTTTTCTTTACTGAATACTTTTTTTTTTTACTAAATATTGATGTTTATTATTTGTAATTTTTTTGTGAGTTTTATTTGTCTTTTTTTTTTTCCGGTTCCATGACTCTGTTACTAACCATGCATGCTTGAATGAATTAATCGTGAGTACTTAGCTTGTAGTTATGATATATGCAGTCCATCATCTGTTACAACAAATATTCTTTTTCTGTTATGAACTACCTCATATTAGTCTTTATTCATATCTACCTTACAATCGAAACTCGTGTGGAGAAGAAATGCGAGAGATGTTGCAAATAAACTATTGTGGTTGCTTATACTCTGACTTTCTCTCATACGTGATACTGAAATATAATAAAGTTTATTGTTTTGATTGTAGAATTTGAAGAAGCTAAACAGAGGTCTTTCGAAAATCATTTATCTGAGTCCATATGCACTCACATATGAGACTGGAAATTATCTTTACATAAAAGTATAAAACCATGGAAAAGAGACTTGGAAGATACAATGTTGATGGATTATGTCCGTAGACCTCAGGATGTGAGAGACATCTTAGCATCATATAGAGTACTTGATACTCCGTCAGAGTTTAGTAGGCGATCGAGGTATGAGCAAAACATACTCTTTTTATTTTATTGTTTGGCGGCTATTTTGTATACTAAATATTTATTACGCAGGGAGTTGAGGCATTCGTTTGCATCAACAATGTGGTTTCAATTGTTTTGCCAACAGTAGATTAGTAGGTTACAATAGGTTAGGGCGGTGGTTATGTTTTGAACATATTTCTGTGAGAAGATTGGTGGTGTTATCGGTGGAAATGGATTAAAGGACCAACATATGTGATGTTTGGGGGAATCACATTGATAGCGGTATATTTATATCTTTTATATATACAATGAGCTCAACTAAATGATGCAGCCCTTATTTATAGCCTACAATAAATGAGTTTAGAATACTAAAGTCTAATGTAAATTTATATGCCACTATAAAAAAAGAGTATGTTTTTATATGAAATCAATATTCTTCAACTATTATGTATTTTTGTAATAAATATATACGTCCTATACATGACTTGGGTTTGGATTAACAAACACACATCTCGGGCTGGACTTTAACATAGGATCCAGAATAATACGGGTATATGGGTCATACATTTAAACCAAATAACCCGGCCCAAATATTTCCTCTTACTGTCTTACGTCTCTCTCGATTCATTTTGAGGATGCTCCAATTTTCTCAACATTTCAAACACTAAACAAAAGCGCGAAAGAGAGAAATGGAAGAAGAAGAGCTCAATGTTGACGTCATTCGCAACAGAACGAGGGATTTGGAAGGCATACTTAGAACTTCAAAAGATTCCCATGTTGAAGAATCTTCTTCTCATGTGAAAAAATTGTTTCAAGAGTTCACTGTATGTTTTTTTTTTGTTTATTTAATAACTTTTTTATATGTTATTTGTTTTGTGATTATAATTGTTTGTATATTTCTCAGAGCAAAATTAATAAAGTGGGGTTCTTGAATTTCAACTCATTGACGTCTGAGGAGCTTGGTAAATTTTATCCCTTGGCCATTTATTAGTTTTTTTTAGTATACATTCACTTAATACTGTTTGTTTGGTGTCCCCAATATTGATTTACAGACACACACACTTAATTTACGAGTTTAACCACATTTGCCCCCAAGTTGTGACATGTTTAACCTTGTGGAAGAGTAAAAAATGTAAATTGTATGAGGTAAAAGACTTGTAAATTGTAATGATACATACGGAAATCGGAAAATATAATGCGACGATAAAGTAAGAAGCATGGAAAACATAGAGGAATAGTGGCATGGTATCACTTAAAGTTGTGTCTCAAACATTTGTTACTAAAGATGAGCTTTGGTAAGTAGTATTTGAGAATTGAGATACATAGATGAGCTTTGGAACCTTGCTTTTATTATTTTAAATTGCTTTAATTGTTTTCCATATTGATGTAGATGCCTATTTGAAAGATGCAAAAGAGCAACTGAATGAGGTTGAGGCTGAAAACGCAAAAGATTTCTGATGATATAAAGGTTCTTAGAAGTACTTATGTTGAAGGTAGTTGGTTGTTCTGGTGTTAGTGAGTTCAAGACATGCTAGTAGTTTAGGTCTACAGGGGGTTAATTAATTTTTTTAGTTTATGCAGATACTATTCAGTTGGAGAGAGATTATGAAGGTTTAAGTTGTACACTGAAGCTTCTCGAATCACAGGTTGAGATCTTATTTGCTAAATATCATCCTTCAGTTCATTTTGCAGTGAAATCCACAACAGTAAAATATATGATAGACACATTTTGCTGCATGCATTGATATCAATAATATATTTGTTAATAATTTTATATCAATAGACAATTTTTGACTCCTTAGAAAAATAAGCTTGTGAGAATTGATACTATTATTTCTTTACCTAATTTTTTGTAGGGGTTGGACAAGTTACAGTTAGGGACAAGTGCTGAATGCTGTACATTGTCAACTGGGAGTGTGGTTAATCAACATGAAGACTATAAGTTTGAGGTCTGTAATTTCATAATAATATTTCCTTATACAGTATTTCTTCTTTCAGTCTGATCGAGTTTGTAAGCATGGATATAAAAATGATTAAGTGAAGTTTAAGAAGAAAGAAGAAAAAGAAGAAGAAGAAGAAGAAGAAGAGGGAAGAAAAAGAAGAGAGACTAGTAAAGGAGAGTGCAAGGATTAATTGTCGTATGTTGCATCTATCTAGCAGTTATATTTACAGAGTGGTCTTAGTTACGTCCACTATTCCACTACGTACTACACCCACATGCATTATGATTATCTAACACTTTAGAAATCCAACATGGGTGAGATATACAGCCAGCAGTCTGCTTATGACTTTATATTTCTAGTGTTCTTACCTTCCATTTTTCTAGGAGCTGTAACTAAGACATTTCTTGAAGCTTTAAGCTGAGATATTAGATGCTGTGGTGTTGTACTTTGCTATCTTTGTCATGTTTTAGTTCCACTAAGATTTCGTTTTATTCCAATTATCTTGCACTTATCCTTTAGTGACTTCATAAAGATTGAAATTCATTTACTGTAAATCTTTCAGCTTTTGGAGCTTGATCGTCAAATTGAAAAGAAAAGAAACACTATGAGTTTGTTGGAGGACCGCAGTTGTATTCTTAAAAGGTAGTTTCTCGTTGTGGCCTTGTAGGTCAAGTATCCATGTTTGTGTTTAACTGTCTTTTTATGATTTTCAATGCATTATAGGATTGAAGCTGTGGGTCAGATTGAGGATATGTTCACGGGTATAAAGGTTGTTGATTTTGACGGGAGTGAAATTAGGCTCTCCCTGGAGACATTCATTCCAACTTTGGATGACTTCTTTTCTCAACAGAAGATGGTATTCACCAGTGATCCTCCTACAGTAAATCATGAGTTGTTTATAGAAGTTTATGATGGGACTCTGGAGCTTAAGAATGTGGAGGTAACTTTCTCAACAAAAATAAAATATCACGTATACTGTATAAGTCAGTTTACTATATTAGCAATGTACCATCTTTTCTCATTCTGACTGAACTATATGTTTTTCTAATTCCCAAACTTGTGGCGTGTCTTCATTTCAATGTTAATTTGTTTGAGTAAGAGGTACATTGAGAAACCAGGCCACCAACTGTTTCTTACCATTCAGCTTACTCCCATGTCCTTATACTGCTGTTGTACTTCACCAACTTGTACAGTTGTACACCACCTCTACTCTTTTCATTTTATACTCTTTTTGCTCCATACACTGTATCAAATTTTTTAGACATATCCCAGGCCCATCTAAGCAGTTGTCTTTTAACAATTCAATTTTCTACATGAAATGAGAATTGAGCTGTTGTGATTTCTATCGGGATCTCAATAGTAAAAATCCGAATAATCAAATTTTGAAGGACACACAAGAACAACAGTATCCTGCGTGCACATGCACTGGTATACTTAGTTTGTTAATTCTTAATTATGAATCAAATAGATACTTGATTTTGTTTGAGACATCGTGATGTAAATAACAGTTGCTAAAAATAGTAACTCCGAATATTACTATAATTAGCAACTGTTTTTTACATCAAATTGATTGGTTCACTAAAAAAGAATCTCCTAAAGTTTAACTTCATAGCCTCCCAGTTAGCCCTCATATAAAATCCTGGTTCCGCCCTTGTTCCCTTGTTTTTAAGTTACATGTATGTTATCTGTGAGAATGATTTTGTGTCATCTTTTGTTTTTTTCTAGGGCCCATGTAGAAACTGTTGTCTTTGAAAATGTGATAATCTTTTGTGATCCATTCTTCTCTGTACTCTAAACTTCGCTCTCCAAATCTTCCAGATTTTCCCAGATGACATATTCATGGATGAGATCATCAAAGCTGCAAAGTCTTCTAGGTATGCAAACTCGTTAGCGATAACTGTAACATATACAAATCACCTCATATTGTTAATTACATATGTAAATCTGGATTTTTGGTAATAATCCTTATTCTAGCATCCCAATGATTTAATCATGATCAACTCTTCCAGGAAGTTCTGTTCATCATTGCCACTTCAAGGAGTACTGCAGTGGCTTGTACAAAAAGTGCAAGATCGAATTATTTTGTGCACTCTGAGGCTATTGATAGTGAAAGATGCAAACAAATCCAGGTAAAGTTTCTGTCTTCAGCAGATGCATTGTTGAAATGCTCTTAAGTCTTAAAGTAAACAAATTATGTAAGAGTGTAAGACTAATGTTCGCATTTGTCGGTTCACATGTCTTCTTGAGTTAAACTTGACCTGTTGTCAGACTCCTTCCTCATTCATTGGGTTAACTTGGATATAACCGAAGTGTTTGCTCTAAGATATTAGCTACCCTGAAGGGATGCTGTTTATATTGTTGACACACTAAAGTTGAAGTGTTATCTTTGGCAATCATCTATTGCGCAACATTTATAAATAAAAGAGTTTAGAAGTAAGTATAAGCCTCTAAAATTTTACACCTCTAATTGTTTAATTTTTTCATTGGGACTATATAGGTGGTTATGACATGTAATGTGCTATCGTCATTGTGTAAGATCTAGTTAAGTGGATTGTAAGCAACAACCTCTATATCGATAGAAAATAACCTAAATCCCTATTATGGCCATATCCTCATGTTGTCATACTTCTTTTTAAAGATTTTGTGATCTGTACTATGGATGTTTGTTTCGATATGCTAACGCTGTTTACATTGCAGGCACTCGTTTGAGTATTCTGATAGAGATGAGACAGTCATAGCTCATACACTTGGTGGAATTGATGCTTTCATAAAGTTACCACATTATTGGCCAATAGTTAACTCAATATTGAAGCTGACCTCTCTCAAATGCCAAAATAATCGCAAGAAGAAACTCTCTTTGAGCTCATGCCAAGTGGAGGTGAGGTTTAAGTTAGGTAGATATGCACCCTAGGTCTTAAAATGGAACCTAACAGATGTTGGGCTAAACTCATGGCGCTACCTTTTATAGCCTTTAGTCTCCACCCTGATTTGCATCATCTGAGTTTTTATTCTATCAATATCAATGACTTGAGTTGTTTCTGTTTGCATTCTGTAGGAATTGTTGAGCTCCATGGATGTACAAGCACAACAAAATCTTTTGAACTTTGTGGATGCCATTGAAGAGCTACTTGCTAAAAGAATTTGATCATATCTTCGTCAACAATGACAGTTCTGCCTGATGTTGTATCATAGAGAATTATGATGACAAATGCAGCCTTGTATGAAGGACTGAATTTGCTCGAAAAATTGCATAGTGTCAATCTGATGATGACATGATCACTGTTAAAATTATGAAGTTATTCGATGAGATGTTACTGTCGCATATGTGCAACTGTGCAAGTATATTAAATGTTACATTCCTTGAATGCAATCAATGCCATAGAGTAAAGTATAGTCCGAGCATTATTTGAACTTGATGTTTCCACTAGTGCAATGGCAAAGACAGTGTTCATATCTACACTATATTATAGCCGGGTCTTCCCCAATACCGTTCCCAATATTGAGTAAGCAATTTAAGATCTCTTTATTTACTTAATTTATAATAAACCCCACTTTTATTAATATAATTTGAACAATGTCTCTTTTTTTATTAATAATTTATAAATACCTCTCTAATGTCACTTAAATTAAATAATTACTCCCATTTTCCACATTGAAATTAAAACAAGCCCTATTTTATTATTGATAATTTAAAAGAATCTCCTCCTAATATCACTTAAATAAACATAATTATTTTCTATTTTGTTTTTAAAAAATAAATAGACGGTCTCTCCTACATAATTACAATTACCATTTACAATTATAATCCAAAAAAAACCATACTAACTATTAATCTCGAGACACGGATTTCAAGACCTAAAAAAACCGATGGGTAGTACGATTTTGACACAATACTACATGAGTCTTGTTCTTGCTAGGGGTGTTTAAAATTGCTATAATAATATATATAAGTAGAGGTTCAATGCAAGATGGTCTTTGATCCATGGTTGGATGAAGTAATGAACAAAAAATGTGAGTGGGCTTTTGGGCTTTTGTTTTCCTACTAAAAAACGAACTAGTTGAGTGTCTGTGTATAAATAACCGCTGCAACTTCCACAACTCATCTTCTTCTTCTCTAACATTCCAAAACCAAGGTAAAAAAAAAATCTTCCCGCTAAATTTTTTCACTTCTTCTCTTCACCGAAACTCCACACATTTTATATCTTCTCACAATCATAATCACAATCATAATTATAATCACACCAATTGCCATTGTTGTACGGGTCGGGTCATAAAAAAGTTATATTGGGCCAGTCAGAAATAAAAGCCCACATAAGTTACAGAAGAAGAAGAAGAGGAAGAGGAAGAGGAAGAACGGGGTTTAAGGATTCTTCTGGAACATCCTTTTTTCTCTCTAAAGTGTTGAACCACGTTATTCATTCATCCAAGTATGTTCCTTTTTTCTCTTTTAATTCTGGCTTTCAACTTGCAACACACGTAAAGAAACATCTTTGTATTGCTAGTGAAGATTAATAAGAGGTTAATTTGTTATAAAGTGTTTAACTTTACGTATATTACTTGTTTTTTGATGTAGTTATCTAAGAAAAGGCCATGGATTTGGAGCCTTTGGAGGATATATTTTCCCAGCCCGCTGTTTCTAATGGTATGCAATGCTTCTTTATCATTATTTTTTTGTGTTTGGCTTTTATTCTTTGTTTATGGGAGGATGCTGAGTGAATAGTGATCAATAATTTTTGCAGCTCGGGCTGGGGGGAAGTTTCAACCTAAGGCAAAACCTCAGCCCAGAAAGGTAAAGCATGTCACTGTACCCACAAATCCTACCAATGCTGGAAAGGAGAGCTCTGTCATCCACCAAGACATTGTACATCCTGTTTTTCTTACACAGGTGCCTGACCGTTTGCCATATACGGCCCCTTTAACTGATTCGTTACCCAGACTTATTCAGAATCAAGAGCTGGTTAACAGCACTGAAGTTTTCCATCCAGGACTGCCTCATGGCGACAAGCATTCTGCACCAGTGGACATTATGTCTCAACATCTCTCGGATAGAGAGTATTTGGGTTCCAGAGATACTTTACATTCAGAGTCAACAATCTCCATCTCTCATGGAGACTTGCAATCAGGTTTCACAAGATCAGGAAAAGAGGTATGGAGTCATAAATCTCATTCCTGTGTCAAATGTCAATAATTGTCTTTTCCAGTTTTTCCTGTTCTGGTGCCGACTTTAATGTGCTCTTGGTAATTTAATTACTCTCAGACTGCAGAGATTTTTTTTGGGCTTGATGACATCATCCATGAATCCAGAGCTGCAGATGGTAAGACATGAACCGACTTTCCATTTTGAAGCTTTACATATATAGATATATTCTAACTTTATACCACTTTCAACATATGATATATGTTATCAGCAGTGAGCACTGTGAGAAAATTTCAGCCTAGGGTCAAAGTAAACACGCAGCCAAAAGACAAGCTTCCTGCCTCACATGCTATTTCTGTGGCAGCAGAGGGTTCCATTAATCATGATGAGGCTCCCATGGACTTGGAGGGAGGACCTGGACTTGCATCACTTTCAACTTTTGATTGTCCAGCACTTAGGCGTTGCAGCTTTGTCCCCACTAACAGTTCCTCAGAACTTCTCTCCCAACAGACACTAAGCAACAGGGAGACTGGTTGTTTTGTTTACGAAGAAGACTTTCTGTTTGATGCTGAAAGCTTGGAAAGAGAGGTGAAGATCTGTTTCATTTTCAATTCTACACCCCCTTCCCCCTCTCCCTGGTCATTATCTTGGAAAACATATTAAAAACTTTGTATCCTTTCAGGAGCAGCCATTTCATGGCTTGGAATCTCTTAATGTTATTTCTCAGACCACCACTACTGGTAAGTCAAAATGTCTATTCTGTGTAATCATTCCTTTTCTCACATTTCTTTTTCAATGGTGCACTTCCTGCTGGAAATCGGTGGAAATAGTAGTGTAGAACCAAAGCCGATGGTAGGAAATAATGCTCATCACTCATACGTTAATCCAGATACTAAAGTGTGCTTATTTTGCAGCTGGTGCTCAATCGGATCCTTGTGAAATTGAAAACATGGATGATTACCTGCATCCTGTAGCTGCTGATCATGATTTTGTTGATTTGTCAACCATGAACGCCCCTCATCCTGCAGTACCTGATCATCCATCTTATGTTCCCTCGAGTGAAGATTTGACACACCATGTTGATGCTTCTGGGTCAAATGTTTCCACACTTCAAGAAGTTGTAGAACCACTGGCTGTGCCAATAATCTCTGGCAAGGAGGTACAGTGGTTATTCTCTTACTGTGCGTGGTTGCATATTTGCGGCAGTTGTGTGTTACCTATGGCCTACTAATCATTTGTTTTCTCAAATGCAACCAAGTGGTTTGATCTTTATATATCGTTCTGATTCTCCAGTTCTGCTTTTATCAGGCAATTAGAAGTAAGAAAAGAAAAGTATGTGCAAGGAAAGTTAATTCCGAGAATGTTGAAGAATTCTCTCAAGAGGCCCTGGATAAAAGAACTTCAGTAGCAGCTGATAAGGTAAATGAATATGGTAAATCATCAAGGCGGCTGAGAAAGAGGTCAGGTGCTTCTTTACTTGTTGACGAGCCGGATGGAAGTTCTGAAGAAAATGTTGACGTGCTTGCTGAAACATCCAACTATTCATTAGTGGATGAAGATGACCAGAATGATGTTGATGAGGAATACAGGGAAGAGACAACACATCATAATAAGACAGCAAGAAAATCTAAGACAGCAGTTCAAAATGGGAAAACGGGTCGAAGGCGTAAAAGCTCATCTGAAGGAAAAGAGTCATCAAGCAAGGAACCTCCAAAAAAGAAGTTCCCTCACTCTACTCGAAGAAACAGAAGACAAGGTACCTCCAATTACTAAGTCCCTAAATTCATTCAACTCTATGGTGTTTAGAGATGCTTTTTTCATATTACACTAATTGACCTATGCATTTCTAGTGAACAAGGTGTTGCTTGAAACCCCAGAGGAAGAAATTGATCCCCGAAAGCTGCCTATTAAGGATTTAATCCTTCTAGGAGAGTTAAAGGAACAGAGATTGGTACATATTCGTTCCCACCTCATGTTTCACTTGTCCTTATATACTAGAGATGATTTATGTTTTGTCTATAAGTAGACATTTAGTTCATATTTTCATTGTTGCTAGTTCATATTTTCATTTGTGCGATTCTCTTACTGAAACCTGTCATTTTCTTTTTTGCAGAAGAAAGGTGCAGCGACTAAACAAAATTCACTTCCCAACCGAAGGTATTGACTCCACATATTCTATTTTTGTTTCATTTAAAGATTTCAGTAATCTTACAAGTGAAAGAGTTTCTGCTTTTATATTCTGTGACATAAAGCTTTTCTAGGTGACGTCTCCGTGGTAGCTCCTGATTATTATCTGGGGCTGGAACAAGCGAGTGTTTTTAATATTGGAATCCCTGTGACATTAATTTATCACCAATTTGCCAATGTTACTATTAGTGATATTGTTCAGACTCCACAAAAGATTCTGACAGAATGATTTTTTTTTTCTATTTCTTTTCCTAAGTAATCTCCAGGTTTTTCTACATACAAAAACTATATGTATAATAAATAAATAAATAAATAAGTAATAGAATTGCAGATTTTTTCCTTTTTGTAACACTGAAAGTAGCATATAGACTACTAGTCAATTTTTCAAATATAGTGGTTAAACTTATCTGTGTCTCTAATTCATTTCATTTTGCAGTGGCACTAATCCTTTTGCCGAGGATGCTCCTTATGATAAGGACGACACATTTTTGTCAAATGATGGGATGAACCCTGATGATGATGATGAAGCAGCTCCATATGCAAGTTCTTCAAAATATAATTACCATTCCTTCATGGAACCACATAAAAAGCGTAAGAAGAGATGGTCGAAAGAAGATACAGAGCGTTTTTATGAGGTGAAGTTGCTTTTTATTCCTTGTAATCATATGAAATGTTGCCTTTTGAAAGTTTTAAGGTACATGTGAAATCTATATTGTGTTTTAGAATGTAAAAGTGACTTCAGAGAGTTTTTCTTTTTGTTTCATTTGGTTTTGTCCTAGTTAAAACGGATTTAATTATATTTTTGGCAACTTGGACAGAGTTAATCCACTCTAGTTCTGGTATTTCTTAGCCAAGTCAATGCTACATATTAAGTGGTCTAATCTTCTTGTTTAGTTGTAGTGATGCACACACCGAGTATCTAAACCTACCATTTTAAAGAATTGAGGATTTTCTTATGATCCAATAGAAATTTCCAATTGCTGGGTCAATGACTGGATAGTACCCATTGAAAATTGTCTTTTTCCCAAGATATCAGAAATTAGAAATCAGATTAGGATACTGGAAGGGGCACTGGTGCAATGAACAGGAATAGAAATTATCCATTGCTAAGGTCAAGAACGCGGACAATGAAGTAGACAATAATTGGTCATGACACTTTCTCACGTGAAGTATTGCTGTATACAAGGTTAAGGACGATGTGCTGAGAACTTGTAATTTCGAAGTTACATTTAGGTTGCACTCAGTACTTAAACCTTTAACATGTTTTTTTTGGAGTATGTGTTGCATTTGTTAGTAACTTTGTTGTTTTTATTGAAAGTTGCTGGCATGTTTATATGGTGTATCCTGTTTTTTAGGCAATTCGGGAGGTTGGGACAGATTTTCAAATAATAGAAACATTATTTCCTGGTCGCGATCGCCGTGATGTGGTGCTGAAATATAAGAATGAAGAGCGTCGACATCCTATGAAGCTTCATGATGCTTTAACTAATCGATCCAAGGGTAAGTAGTGTCTTCCCTGATAAAGTTTCATCTTTGATTTGATGTTGCTCTGTATATATTCAATCATTGTCAACTATTATGTCCCTATGAATTCCATTTTTGCGCAGTACGTTGTATATTAGTAGAGTACTAGAGTGTCTAGATATATGTTTTTATTTTTGACAATTTGACAAAGTCGTTTTGGTGTATGAGTTGTAATTGTATAGATGTGGGTCCACACCAACATGATAAGTTCTGCGTGGGAGTTATTTTTCACTCTTTCCACACATATATACACAACAAAGGAGAAGATATGGGTAAAAGCAAGAACTGCGTTACTTGTCAAAATAGAAAATTAGAATGCATATTGTTGTAGTGATAAAGCCCTTAGAGTCTAGATCAATACCACAATGCTAATGAAGGTGTTGGTGAAATTAACACAAGGTTACTGATTATATGAATATGGATAAAAGCATATACTCCTTTACTCGGGGACATAAACACACTTGTTTGTACATCACTGTGGGGCTTTGTATGAAGAAAGCAAAGTAAGCAGAATTTAGCGAGTGGTTTATCTGTGGATATCTTCCTAGGAATTAGCATACTTGAAACTTATTGTTTTATGTATACATTATTGTTCTCTTTTCTTTTCTTGCAGATCATTCTGAATTTGAACGGCTGATAGAAAAGCTGCAAGTTGCTGCTCAGACAGACCAAAATTCTGACAGAGACATGGAGTCAGTTGGTATATCTGGCGAGGCAGAGGACAACTCTCCTGAAACAAATGTAGGGCTTGTCATTGTTCCTGATTCTGTTTCTATATGAATTTTTGAAATTAATTTTAATACTATATATCCTTCAGAAGTTCCTGCAAGTTCAAGTACCATTATTCAAATACGGTATTACAACATTAACATACTGATCACACATACTTCGAACAGCACATCTCAGAATATTTAGAATTTTAGAGTAACATATTTAGAATCCAAGTCCTACTTCCTAGTTAATGACGTGTTATATCAAGAACATGAGTCATTCTGTTGAGATCTAATTCTGGGAGTGTGTTATTGTGTTTCCACTTTCCAGGAAGTAGAGAAATCCGACCAAAATGCAGAAGTTCTTAGTGATTTGGCAACTGCAGAGGTTCCTGAAGATTGCAGTCCTGTGAAAAGTGCTCATGAAAGCGAGGACGATGCCTATAAATGGAGTCCATGTAAAAGTGATTATGACGACTATGTTGCCTACTAAATGAGAAACTAATTAAATAATTTATTGGCTACTATAAGCATGCAATTTATTGGCAATTTATTCGTTTCCTAACATGTAACAGTTCCATTTCAAAAAGTTTTGGAGTTTCAATGATATTAGGCTGTGTTTGATAGCCCTATTTGCCATGGCAAATGCAAATAAATGACACTATTCATTTGTTTGCCAGTGTTTGATGTGCTTTTTTGACCCATGGCAAATATTTTTGGATTTGCCACATGTTATGATTTGCCATGATTTTGATGGCAAATTTTACTCTGGGGAGGTGAGTAAATTTTGCCACAACAAATTAACACACAAATTTGCCGAGGATTTACCACAAACCAGAAGCCCGACAAAATCTCACTCTCTCTCCCTTCGTGAAGAACAACAATGGAGTCGCCTGCAGGCTCCAATGGTCTCTCTCCTTCTCTTCTCCTCTCAGGTATGTTCATCTCTCTCTCTCATAGGTACCATTGTATGTGACCTCAACATCTTTTTCTAGCAAAGGGAAGAAGTCAGAAATGAAGGTTCAAGAGATAGGTCACTGAATCATTTTAAAAAGTACACTCTCTAGTTTCTCCTATTTTCAGTACATCACCAAGGTTTCATGTTCGTAAATTGAGTGAATCAGCTGAAATTGAAGCTGCTATTTTTTTTCGGTTTTAGTTTTCTGGTATGAGAAGTTCCTGTAGAAAATCAATGTATGGTTGCTACTTTTGGTCATCTTTATAGGGCCAAAACAAAAGTATTTTCAGATCTGAAGAAGTGCTCTTTCAAGTGATACATCGTACTGACATAATATGTGTTGTATTGTTCTTGAAATTGCAAGCAGTTTCATATTGAGGATCTGATGTCTAATTGGAGGGGAGTTATTTATGAAGAATCCAACTACTGGGTTGAAGAGTTATTCATCCCTCCTTTGTGATTTCTTGTCTGATTGTTCTGACTTCTCTGTTTTCCTTGAAAATCAATTTTCCTGACTGTAGAAACAAATAAATCATTAAACAATGGACTGTAGAAAAGCCCATTGGTTGGGGCTTATACAATTCGGTTTCTATGTTTTGTGTTCGACTCATGCAGCTAGAAGAGGATGCAGCAAGGTATATCCTTCCATTAGGCTTTCTATTGTAACAATCTTATTCTGGAAGACATAAAACGAATCATGCCTAAAATGAAATGCTTAATCCAGTTTTGGTGCAGAGATCCATCATCGGCATTGAGCATGGAACACCTGCTCCAAACTAGAATTGACGCTGCTATAGATTTGCGTAGGTTCTTGGGGCTTCCCTCCATACACACAAATGCTTATCGTCTTGTGAATAGTGAAGGAGACAGGTGAACTTCCTTATTTGATTTCCTGAGATTCCTTACTTATTGGTTATGTCTGCCACTGTCATTTAACAGAAGCCTGTATCATTTGGAAACCACATGTGGAAACTTCAGCCATTATGAACTTTACATCTGTATTATTTGTGTTACGCGGGAACACCCCTGATTCAATAACATAGTTTCTGCCACCCAGTTCCTGTAGACTCCAATTGAAACCATAGATCAGTACCAGTACTTAGTAAGTAGTAACTCGGCTGAAAGATCATAACCCGTACTGATATATAGTGCTAAACTTGTGTGCGTGTGGATGTGAAGGGGCAGGGGGTATGGTAGTTCCTAACTTTTCCAAGTGTAGAAAAAAAAAACACTCAGCTAATGGCTAGAAATCAGAATTTAAACATTATTTTTCGCATGTGGGATTGCGGGTCCTGTAAATCAATTTGGTCATAACGGTCTGTTACTGATTCACTGGCTGATCCCAGTTGACTAAATGATGCTCTTTTTTCAATTCTGCTATCTAATTGGAAGGAGAAATAGTGTTTTCCTCAATGTGAATTTTATGTTCAGTTTCTGCTATTGAATCACAATGTCACATGTTCCATATAAATGCAGATATTCTCCATTTTCATTATAAACTCCCCAATCCACATAACCTGAATTTGGTTATAGTTCTTAATTTATGAGTTCTGCTTTTGTTTTGACGGTTATCTGAACCCTTGGGCGCATCATCTGACACGCTGTAGTTTTCACTACAAAGGAGTGCAGAAACTATTAATAAACATCATAAGTTATGGTATTCTTTTTAAAAATGTTTGTCATAAGGATTATAAATTTTATTGTGGACTTTATATGCACCCATTCTCTTCCCTTCATTATATGTCGTAAGGCTCTACTGAATATGCATGCTATTAACCCCCTTGTATTTTGGTTATGTTTTAATGATTTCTTTCAGGCTGTCAGGGTTACTAGTTGATGTTATGGGAGATTTGGCTGTCATAGCATCATCTGCTGCTTGGGTTGAGAAATATAAACCAGTAATAGCGTCATGCATCAGTAGAATCGATGGCATCAATCATGTGAAATGGAGACCGTCAATTGACATTCTAAAGGAAGAAGGATTAGAGTTGTCAGACCTTGATGGCTCATTTGTCTGTCTCTAGAAACAGTAAAGGTAAGAATCCTCTTACATTATTATCAGTTGCAAATTTCTAGTTGTCGTTTGTAATCTTTAGGCTCCCCTAACTTTTGGTAACAACTCTTGTGTCATGACATGACATGTCATTATGACATGAATCTAAGCATTGTCGCATTATTTCGCCAGGTTTTGGAAAATGGAATATCATATTCAATATAATTGGATGGTCATAACACTGGATTTTATGCTGACCAGCGAGATAACCGACAGTTTATATCCTCAATTGCGCAGGGTCAGAATGTCCTTGACATGTGCTGCTACAGTGGCGGTTTAACTCTAAATTCAGCAAGTGGCGGTGCTGAAAATGTCATTGGTAACAGATTGCTGAGTTTTATTTCCTTCCATGTTTTTATATTTCTTCAAAGTGGCGAGTTATGGCTGTTTACTAAAATGTAGAGTTGTAGACAGATATGACTAGGATGAAAATTCTTAGG
This sequence comes from Coptis chinensis, assembly GCF_015680905.1. Classification (NCBI taxonomy): domain Eukaryota; kingdom Viridiplantae; phylum Streptophyta; class Magnoliopsida; order Ranunculales; family Ranunculaceae; genus Coptis; species Coptis chinensis. The sequence continues at coordinate 169,520 of NW_028238191.1, forward strand.
ACAGAGGGACGACTAACTCTAAATCTGAAAGATGGCATTCACCTAGTTGAATGTAATTCACAATGAAAAATCAACAACTTCTGGTATCACCACAAATTATGGAGTTTCAATATTAAGAAGCTATCTTATTTTGAAGATTATCTACCTAGTAGACATGCGACCCGTCCAAAAGACAGCTAATGTGTTGTTGCCTGTTGCTGCTGGGTGTTGTTGCTTGCTGCTGCTGGGTGCCTGCCTGCTGCCGCTGGTACCTGCTGTTGCTGCTGGGTGGAGTGTGTGCTGGGTGTTGTTACCTGCTGCTGCTGGGTGCCTGCCTGCCGCTGGTGCCTGCTGCTGCCGCTGGTGCCTGCTGCTGCTGCTGCTGCTGGGTGGAGTGTGTGCTGGGTGCTGTTGCCTGCTGCTGCTGGGTGCCTGCCTGCTGCTTGGTGTTGCTGCCGCTGGTGCCTGCTGCTGCCACATGTGCCTATTGCTGCCATGGACTTGCTTCCCTTTGGTATTTGTTTTCTTACACATGTTTGTTACTTGTATGTCAGTTTGTTGATGTACATAAATATTTAAGATATTGGTTAGGCTTTGAGTTATCCCTTGTGTATAAAAGATAATTAGTAATAAGATTTTCTCAAGTTAGCTTTAAACTTTTGAAGTTTTTACCGAATATAAGCTTGTTATGTGTAGCCCCTTGTTTTCCATCCAAAGCAAGTACATCTTGAAGCGTGCCTAAGGATATAAGCCAACATTGTTGAGGCTTTTTAAAAGCGTTTAATACGGTGTCAATCTAACTATCTTTAATAGATAGGGGTATGCCTAAAAACTTATTTGTTTATGTACTATAATGACTTTCTGGAATTTCTTATGAATGATTGAATGAATGAATTTGATGCCTGTGTTATGACACAGGTCATCCTTGTCCAAAAAAAAAATCAATGTGACGATTACCTTGATTGATGCAAGTTCCATTGGCATCACTAAGCAACATTGTTTACAGACTTTTCATCTTGTGAAATCAACTACCTCCATGATTTTTCCCTTTATCTTTTGTTTAGGTTTCACAAGATCTAATGAGCACAATCACTTGGGTTTTCTGACATCTGCTCAAGAACAATTATGCTCCAGGAATATCAATCCGTTTCTTAACCAGACCTCATTCTTGTCACATGGATTTCAAAACTTATCCTAAAACTAACATGAAACACTAATGGGCGAATAATGTCTAACACCCAATATATTTATTGATAGTTACGCTCGAGTGCTTTAGCTATATGCCTTTCAACATGCATAACCAGATTCGTGTCTTGAACATGCCACACAAGACACATCCACTAGAGGGACCGAATCATCAAATGTAGTCTTCAACCAAATTCAACCATATTTTGATACATTTTATGTTTTCATTGCAAGTCTTTATAATCTTTTTTAGTGTGATATAGGTGAAACCATATACAAATAAGATAAATTTACAAATAAGAGTAGCTATAATAAGAGTAAATCTAGTGTGCGTCAGGAGAGAGAAAAAGATAGTGAATCTGGGCCACTCATACACAGAAGTTGAGGGTGTATTGCATGGCAAGGTACTGGATCTATGTCCTCTTAGGCATGCGCACGAGTACACCCTGCATATAAATCTTAAATATTTTAAAAACACAAAAAGTGAAATATTTGCCGCGGCAAATTTGGACAATCAAACGGTAGCAAATGGTTGAATTGCAAATAATGGCAAATGATATTTACCACAGTATCATTAAATAGTGACAAATTTAAATTTACCACAAATTATTTGCAATTGTCACATAACAAATTTGCCAGTGACAAAATTTGCATTTGCTACAGCTCCTATCAAACATAGCCTTACTCTTCATTACTAGTTATAATTCAAATGTATAATAGTACATTTATGAGAATGTACGCCATGAACTATGAACTTGGTACTGGTATAGCTCGCACGCCCAAATTACATACTTGCGTCTGAGCTTGTTTGAATATTTGGTCCAAGACATTAAGAGGATCAGACTTACTTCTATTAATGACACAAATGAAAGCTTAACCAAGTGAGAATGTTGTGCAAATAAAAGACACCAAGTTAATACGGTGGAGGGATTGCAGATGCATCCCATATAGGTGTATTTTCAGATCGTTTATTCCATTAGTTCAGAATGAAAATTCTCAAGTTAGACACCATTATACCACATGTGTGGCAGCTTATATTGAAGGTGAAATCTATTTTGATTCCATGGATATGTTCCTACAAAGAATAAGTGAATAAAGAATACAAAGTTTTCGCTGGAACAGACTACTGCTTTGGAGCCGCTCACTACATCAAAAACATGCATTTCTTTCTCTCTCTCAGATGGATCACTGATTATGTACATATGTGCATTGTCGATGACCTGATCAATTGCTATGGATTGCACAGCAGCAATCGCCTTGGCAGTTAAATCAGTTGCAGTGCATCTTTCTAGTCATGCCATGGATTGGATAGCAACAATCGCTTTGGCAGTTAAAACAGTTGTAGTGCATCTTTCTAGTCATGCCATGGATTGGATAGCAACAATCGCTTTGGCAGTTAAATAAGTTGCAGTGCATTTTTCTAGTCATGCCAGAATTTCTACATCCGCAGACTTCTTTATACGATCCAATGCATTGTCAACCTACATACACAGGGATCATTAATGGTGTTTCAGTACCAGTTTATTGCTCAAATCAAAATGTAATGGAAAAAAACGAAAATTAGTGTAGCTCTGTTACCTCAGTTTCCCAATCTGTCATAACAAATAGAGTGATCAGGACTAGAGTTTGTAGGAAAAATCCACATATCATTCCACACCAAATTCCCTGCAAAAAGAACAACATGAGTCAATATCTAATGATGTGGATGAAAGATTCAGAGGTCTGTATCTTAGCTTTGCCTTAAGAGTTGAGATTAGTATACTTACAGCTACACCCATACTTTTCATGAAGCTGAGACCAAATCCTATGGTGAGACCAATAAAGTAGTAATTACAAATATAAAAGCAAGCAGCAAAGCCTGGTCTTCCAATACCATTTGCCACACCTATGTAAAAATATAAAATAAAATGTGTGAATAGAGATGGTAGGAACAACACATGGTACAGAAACATGAATAAAGATATAAAAACACGAAATACGTGTCCAAAAGAATACCTGAGAGGATGGGCTGAACTCCATTCAATAATACTGAGATTGTAAGGAAGGGAATCAGAACTGAAACTGCCTTGCTAACGTCGGCTTTATATGTAAAAGCCATGGACAGTGCAGCGCCACAAATCAAAAGAAGTGCACTGAAAATTATACTGATGAGTATGCCAGTCACGTTAACTACAATAGCTGAGAATCTTGCAACCTTTGGATGGGCATCTTCCAGCTCCATACTCACTCGGATTCTGGAAAAACAATGAGATAGGTTAACTTTAATGGCGTCCAAGTAATATGTCCAACAAAACTTCAAAAGTTTCAGTCACTATACAACATAAATAATGTATAAACAAACTAATTGAATTGTCACTTACCTTGCTGCTTCACTCATGCCCAACATAAACATCAGGTCCCAGTTCAAACAGTTCAAGCTGAAATGGACAGGAAAGAATGTGAGTAAGGAGATCATAATCCTGTAATAAAGTGGCAGGAAAATTAACTCAAATGTTGGAAGGTTTTTTTCACTTACCAGATTGAAAAAGAAGCGACGGAGACTATCGGATTAGCAAAGTAGCCTACTGTAAGCACAAGTCCCATGCTGTACCATAACTCAAAGCTGCATTTACAGAACCAAGAGGTCAGTGAAATATTTATAACGGTGGTCATGTGTGAGCTGTGAGCATATATAGATATAGTTAAGAAGGAAAGTTTAGAACACACCTTAGCATACAAATTGATGAAACTGATAACTTTAGAAAAGACCACAGCCCTTTAAAAGCATTGGTAGAGAAACCAGTCCAGGTTTTCTGGCAAGAAGGGCTTAAAATTATATAAAGCCCAGTTATGATGACTAGAAGCCACCAAGAGAAACTCAATGTTAGAGCTGCTTCCAAGAGTCCGTATTTCAACACATCCACAACCAACCAAGTGAGAAGCAAATGCAAGAAAAAGATCCCAGTAGCTATGTAAGCTAAGGGGTTGACAATGTTCTGTGCTTGAAGAAACCTCTGCATTGGCAAATTCAGAGCAGAAGCATAGAGTTGAGGGAGCATGCAGCACGTGTAAATATCTGGGTTTGATCAGCTATGGCTGCTCCTAGGCCCAATGCTTGCAAGATTGTGCTCGAGTACCAATATAGGAAGGAAAATAGTACTGCTGCTCCCAAGTGCAAAATTATGCCCTGTTGGCAAATGACACCGAGTGATGCGTACTTCTTTGCTCCATAGGCTTCGCCACAACTAATTGTAACCGCAATAGCCATACCAGACTGTACACAAGAATGAATGTTCTTAGGAACACAAGCAACCAGAGAGATAGGTTACCTATACAATGATGAAATTCATTAGCTAGAAGACTTAATTACCATAATCCAGAAAGCAAGGCCTTGAAGTTCAAGAGTAGCCATGGATGCGCCAGCAAGCTCTGAATCTCCAATATGTCCAACAAACATCTGGGTGATTGAACTAAGCATCATATTCAGTATAGAGAAAATGATATAAGCTCCACAAAGGGACCATAGTTGTCTCAATTCCCAACCAACAAGTAGTGCCCACCATTCACAAGGTATATTCTCTTGATTGAGAAACTCCTCAATTGCATCAGAGGACAGTTCTCGAAACACATTCTTTTGTGAATTCTTTGAATCCCGATGATGCTTCAGCAAAGACTCGGTTAGATCAATGACCGTGTCTCCGATGCCCATGCTGATTTTGTTAGAACCACAGTAGTGATGTTTACTTAGCTCTAAGTAAGCTCAGTAAGGTAGCTATAGTCTAGAGAAACTCAGCTCTCACTATATTTTCAGTCAGCAGAGAGAGTTTCAATGTTCAAGGAAAGTACTATGATGGAATGAATGCTCAAGGATGTTTGAACGTACACCACTATATATAGATGCCCCAAGTCCCCAACTAAGTTGGGAATTCATTTAGAAGTTAGAAAGCACTCAATTTTTAAAGACAAAATAATTAAGAGTGAGTGTGAGAGTGTATTGTTTCAAAGGTGGTTGGCTAGCTACTCCATACTATAGTGCATGGATTTGGAAGGTGCAAACCTGGACCTACAATGCACAAAGTACAGTGCACTTTTTACTGAGATAAGATTTTCCCATTTTCCATGGGCCCTGGAACGTATAGATATTCCAGATTTGACGACATACATTTCTTTCTAGTTTCTAGCGAGCACGCAAGAAGTTTAGTTGTACCATGTGGGAAATTTCTTAAAATCCACATCTAAGTGGACCTGATCCCGAATTTTCAGTTCGGTCACTGAGTATCAGAATCAAATCTTTATCTGTTCTGTACTTTATTTTGTTCTTATACTAAATCGTGTTTGTGTCATTAATTTATAAAATAAAATAATGGGATCAAGATCATATCACATGTTTTAATGGCTATCTATAATACAAAACAGCTCAGTTTTTAAGTAAGTTATAAGGGCTTAAGTGATGGTCCTGATTTCTTCGGGATTTGTAACAGCTTAGTTTTTAAGCAGGGCTTAAGTGGTGGTTCTGATTTTCTCGGAATTTGTGCTAAAAATACTTTGAGAGCCCTATTTAGATATTACTAAAAACAGGTTAAACCAAAGCAATCCTTCCGGATTGAAACTCTTTCTACCCAAAAAGAAAAGCTAAGCTAAGTTTTTAAGTAAGTTATAAGGGCTTAAGTGGTGGTCCTGATTTCTTCGGGATTTGTAACAGTTTAGTTTTTAAGCAGGGCTTAAGTGGTGGTCCTGATTTTCTCGGAATTTGTACTAAAAATACTTTGAGAGCCCTATTTAGATATATTACTAAAAACAGGTTAAACCAAAGCAATCCTTCCGGATTGAAACTCTTTCTACCCAAAAAGAAAAGCTAAGCTAAGTTTTTAAGTAAGTTATAAGGGCTTAAGTGGTGGTCCTGATTTCTTCGGGATTTGTAACAACTTAGTTTTTAAGCAGGGCTTAAGTGGTGGTCCTGATTTTCTCGGAATTTGTACTAAAAATACTTTGAGAGCCCTATTTAGATATATTACTAAAAACAGGTTAAACCAAAGCAATCCTTCCGGATTGAAACTCTTTCTACCCAAAAAGAAAAGCTAAGCTAAACCTGGGATTTGTGAGAGCCCATGTTAAGTCAACGTACCAGGTACCAAAACAATCAAACAAGCTAGAACAAAATCAATAACTAATTAAAAAATCAAAATACTACATGCATAATAACACCTTTCGAGTCACACACTCACACTACACCCACCACAATAGTACATTGCCAACCAGTCAGCTAGATCTACTAGATTCTAGGACAATTAAACTAACCACAATTACCAAGTCTACTAATGTCATCCACAATTTTCCTTAAACCCAGTTAACAGGCACACCCAACTAAGCTCCAAGACAATTAAACTACAAACAAAACCATACCTTAAATATCAAATAAATACATCCACAATCGACCATATAGAAGTAAGGCATTTATACAATTGGGTTGTGAGTGCAAGTTAAGTCTATGCTTTGGTCATTTAAATAAGTTAAAATCGAGTTTAGTTAGAAAAAATATCCCACAAATGTTTCTAAGGAATTTGTGGATGTTTAGAGGTGTCTTTGAGGCAATAGTGGCGTAGCCACAGATTCCACGTCATAAGGTGAGACGTGGTCGACACACCCCCTAACCATAGCCACTCAAAACTCATGGAGGGTGAATTAAAAAGTTTTTATGGGATGAGTTAAACAGTTTTTTCACCTCACCCACCCCCACACAAAAAAGTCAACATTGGACAAAAATTTTATGAGTTAGAATCTTTTATGGGCTTGAAACTATGAGCATGGGCTCAATTAAAAAAAAATGGTAATAGTGGGGGTAAGCATCCAAAAATCAGCCAAAAAAGCGGGGGCTTATAAACCGCCGGGCCTCCAAATTTGACATGATGCTTTGACAATTGGTGACCCAATTGATGTTATTGGGCTTATGGATAATGGGCAATTGGGTTGGCCTTGCGCCGCGACGAGTTGTTTCGCGCCGAAGACGCACATACATTGTTTCGCGTCGGCGTTAAACGCGTGTTGTTTTGTGCCTAAGACACGCCGCGTTTAAGACGCCAGACGTCTTCGCTAGACCGGCGGCGAACGAGTTTAATCGCGGGTAGTGCGGCAGGTGCGTTGAGGTCTCACGGGCCGTAGGCACGGGCATACCCTAGTCTTCTTCTATCTAACAAAACAGGGAGGAGTGGGAGGACATATTCCACATCATAAGGTGAGATATGGTCCACACACCCCCTAACCATATCCACTCAAAATTCATAGAGAGTGAATTAAAAAGCTTTTATGGGGTGAGTTAAACAGTTTTTCTCACCTCACCCACCCCCACACAAAAAAGTCAACATTGGACAAAATTTTTATAGGTTGAATCTTTTATGGACTTGGAACCATGAGCATGGGCTCAATTAAAAAAAAAATTGTAATAGTGGGGGTAGGCATCCAAAAATCAGCCAAAATGCTAGGCTTATAAATTGTTGGGCCTCCAAATTTGACATGGTATTGCACAATTAATGTTATTGGGCTTATGGATAATGGACAATTGGGCTGGCCTTGCACCGCGACGAGTTGTTTCACAAATAAGACGCCACATACACCTAGCGCGCGGAAAGGGCTGGCGGTTTTGCACCGCGAAGCGCGACGTGTTGTTTCGTGCCGAAAACACGCATACGCCTTGCGCCAAAGGCACAACGAGTTGTCGGAATAGCGCGGCAGGCGCGTTGAGGCCTAACGGGTCGTAGTCACGGGCATACCCTAGTATAAGAGTATGGGGTGCAATTTTGTCAGTGTGTTCTTTTCTTCTTCACATGAATTGTACTTCACTGAGTTCACTCATTGGATACAGTATATATGCAATCTAAACTCGTATCTTCGTAAGTTCTTGGTCTTTGCCACAAAGCCCAAATAGTGATAAGTGATACATATTTGCAAGATTAAATTTGCCTATATATATTGAAACATATCGATCAGATCATCAGACTAACGTTCACGTCAGAGCAATCCTCTCCAATGCCCAGTGGGGATCAACTAATTATACTAAAGTTGAATATCCTTAGAAACATGCAGTCATGCATGAATATCATCAAAATTACATGTACTTATGATTCATGAATGAACTCATTTGTTCAGAATATAAGTGCTTGTTTTGTAAGCATCAGGGTAGCACAGTGGGAATTGATGTGTAACACTGTAGCATCTAACATGTGATAGTGATGGTTCTGCTGATGAGTCAAGTAAACATGCTCCTTCATTAAAAAACAAATAAACAGTCTGGTGCACTTTTTGACTTTGTACAAATTTTCTTTGTTCCTTATTCTAGGAAATGGCCTAATAGACAAGGAAGAAAACTGTTTCGTCGTTTTTTTTTTCGCTCTCGGACTTCTCGTGCAGCACATACTGTAATGTTTTGCTATTGATGATACAAAAATACAAAATAGATAAACTGGCCGGTAGCCTTATTATATAACAATAGTGATGATTGATCATTTCATTTTTATAAGTTTTCCAAAAACGTGCTACAAGGCTAAAAGTACATTGCATCCGTCTCCTTGCAAGTTGCAATGACCTTGGACGAAGATTTAAATGAAGTCATCAAGATATGGCCGCAACTTAATCCCTCTTAAAAGCTCTAATAAGCTCGATGTGATTTGACAATTTTGTCTAAATCTTAAATGGAACTAGAATTGTAGTTAAACAGCTTCATTTGCCATTGGTTCTAAACTTAACTTATAATTGTTTGAAAATCAACATTTATTCGATTCCACGTACTCTAATCAGAGGTTGGATTAGTTGCCGAAAGGTTTAATAATTCTCCATCGTTCCTAGCCAATCTATTTATTTTTATTGCGCGCTTATCTAAGAGTCACTGTGTTTGTATATGGGTGAAAACAGGAATGGGAAATGTAATCACTGGCAACCATATAGTTTTCACTTTTTACCTATAAGCATAGCTACTAATACTCCGTTTTATATCCATTTTATACACATTTTATACGTTTTTCCGTATAATACGAATAATAAGGCGGACATTTCAAACTTAAAAATTAATACTCGAATTCTATGATCTAGGCTTATAATTGCCGAATAACAAAGTCCGATTTTTTTTAAATGAAAAAAACACACTACAATTTGGGCAAAATATTACCTTCTAAACTTATAATGTAACAAAATATGACCGATTTTTTTTCGTTTTTTTGGGCCAAATTTTTAAACAAATTAGAATCCAAATTTTCGGATTTTTGACAAATAATTTCTATACCGAATTTTTGCCGTCCACGAATTTACTAGCTATGCCTATAAACTAAAAACACCATTATTTGATGGAAATATTTTATCTGCATGCATATATTTTTGAAAATAGTTAGTTTATTACTCAGGTTTCTTAAGCAGTTGATTAAGGTACTAAAACTCTAAAAGTGAGAGATGACGAAAGCAGTTGATTAAGGTACTAAAACTCTAAAAGTGAGAGATGATGTAAGCAGTTGATTAAGGTACTAAAACTCTAAAACTCTAAAAGTGATTAGTGAACAATTGTGTTTTTTTTTCGATAATCATTAGTGAACAATTGAACATCTATATCTTCCTTAATTCTTTTTTCTTCGGATAACGTCCATGATATGTAATTTAACCATATCTGCACGCTCATTAGCAGCCACTTTTGTTTCGACAATAATTTACAACTATATTTTGATCTTTGTATAGTTGTATGTATGTTTATATAATTATATATTGCCCATCCGAAAGCGTTCGCCAATGGATATATGTTCTACCTCATGATGAAATATACAGCTGAAAAAATGGTTTCACAATATATGCATGTATCTCTATTGTTGGACGAACATGTTCAAAACTTCAAACAGTAATGTTTCTTATAATATCGGGTTCTAAGTTCTAACTATACAATATTTTTTGCTATGTTATCATCATTTATCTGAACAGATAGATGAAGCTTACATCACTGGCTTTGGATTTCTGTTTCCTAAGATCATGCAATGGCCTACAAACTTAAATAAATACATTGGAGCACGTTTCTGAATTCTGATGATGTATATAAGGATCAGTAGTTAACACAAGTTGATTAGTTTATATATGTTTAATTACTATAGACTAATTTGTGACTTTGTGTATACCTGGAATAAAAAGTCAGTCATCTCCACTACACTAGGAAGTTAGTACGAAAAAGCCAGTGACACTGAACTGACAGGCCAGGGCCAAAGCAACTATTAAAAGGGTAAATTCATGATTCGGCTATGATAATGTCATTTTGTTCTTAATCCGGCCATTGTTAGCAACTCATTGCAAAAAGTTGCTGACATATCTACTAGTTGGTGACTGAGTTGCAATTTGTAGCCGAATTGGAAATACATTGATATTATCATGGCTGAATTATAAATTTACCCCTATTAAAAATAGGGGCGTATTCAATTGCAAAACCGTTTAATAAATAAATTTGTTTTTGTTGTATTAACATTAACTGCTTCTTTTGGCTTGGTTTATTGCAATTCTTCTTACGAGTTGGAATCCCATTGGCGCCCTCATCAATTTTTTTTCCCCGGCTTGGAGGTATGCAATGATTATGAAGGCAATTGCCTGGGGATATGAATGCTAAGTTTTCCTGTTGGGTTGTTTTTATATTATCCAGCCTTATTCTTCTTCATGGGATAAGCACTCTAGGTCATATTCATTTGTAGCACGTTTCTGAAGGTTGATGACAAGTTGACAACATTAATAGTAGAAATACGTGTGTATATAACTATATATATATATTCATTAAATCATTACTCATATGAACTTTTTTTATTCATATTATTAAATAATATTTAGTTCACTCATGTTTCTTGTGCATACATGTTGATTAAGACGATTATCAAAAAAAAAAATACATGTTGATTAAGCTAAGGAATAGTATATATAACTAAGATTTGATGAGGTATTGCACTATTGTGATCGTGATGTTGTGGGGTCTAACATATCTTTATCAAAACGAGTTTATAATAACTATTTAGTATCATGAATTTTCATTTTTTTTTTCTAATTGGTACTCGAATTTCTTTTTTTGCCTATTAGTACTACGCACTCTCAATTTGTTTTAATTTAGTACTTTAGTTTATTTGTTGTCTCAATTTGTTTGATTTTCATAACGGCGAGCTCACGTGATTAAGCATCTTCCATAATAGTTGTGTTTTGTGTATGGATTATGTTGAAATATTTTAGAATTCAGTTCGAATTTTAGCTATTGAATGTCTTGGAGTAATGCGTTTATAAATCTTACTGAAATTTTGATGCATTGTCGTGAAGTTGGACTTGCCATTATGGAAATCAAACAAATTAAGACGGAAAGTGAACTGAGGTACTAAATTGAAGCAAATTGAGAATGTGTTGTACTAATAGTTGTACTAATAGACGATAAAAAAAAATAAGGTACCATTTATGAAAAAACAATGAAAATTCGTAGTACTAAATACTTATAAATTCTTGTCAAAAAAAGAAAAAAAAAAATACTTGGTCCAGTCTATACACATATGGCACCACCTACAGTTTATGTCCGCATCGATGAGACGATGAGATACATACTTGATTACTATACACCACTGTATGATGGAGAAGGAACGTTAGGAGATGTTGAGCAATGTCTTTGGAGTTTAGAATGAAAGATTGTGCATTTCTTTTCTGAGACGTCAAATTTTGTCAGTTGTCATCAGATCAGAGAGTAAACACTTAAACAGTTACTTGAATGTCAATATATTTTGGTAATTGAATGGAAGTTGGAAATTGGGCTCGCTGAAGTTGTTGGGCAACTTGGGCCAAAAGCTGAGTCCAATGGTTTTGACGAAACACCACTTGATCATCACTACCAACTTTACCAAGTGTGCAACTCAAACTGATCAGCAGCAGCATAACAACAATGGCAGCATATATCCCTCCACATAAGAGACATTCAAAAGACACAAACACCCCTTCACCTTCTCCATCTCCATCTCCATCTCGCTTTGTTCCAAAAACCAGTGGGGCAAAGAACAAACAACCACAGGGTAGAAAGATTGTTTATGCCAAAGACTTTATTTCTAGATGGTTTATACTTCCTTGCACAACTGATGATGATGGAATTGGTGATGCCCAACTTCCTTTTTCACTTAAATTACAACCTTTTTACTTGGAGCACAGCAATGGACCTAAAAGAATGGTTTTAGCTCGTTGCAGTGGTGATCATTCACAAAAAGGTTTGTTTTTTACCCTTAAAATAGCATGTTATCAATTATGTATTGCTTGAAACTTTGATCATATGGTTCTATGTCTATTTAAAGTTTCAAACTTGAGAGAAAAGTGCTAGTTGACAACTTGAGAGAGAGAGAGAGAGAGAGAGAGAGAGAGAGACTTACCAAGGCCATCTCACTGATGAGAGGTCTTTGAGATAAGTGATAACGCAGAAGGCCAATGGTACATCAACTTCATTGGTAAATACTGAAAAAGATAACGCTCTTAGATTATCAAATTCATTTGAGCTGCTGGAAGAGGAAGGTGAAATATTAGATGGTGAATGAATTTATTCAAGGTGAGAACAATAATACAGCTACGACGGATAGTTAGGAGGGGTATACTGATTTGAATGTGTCTGAAGTGAGAACTAATGGAGTTGACTCCGGGGTTCATGGAACTAAAGGTGTGATTAATACCTAGAATGTTGAGATAACTGTATCTCAAGATATTGTATAGGGACCTGAGGGAAGAAGCTAGAAAAGCAATTAGCCCATCAGGGTAGTAGGGCAGTTTGCCTGAAGCTTGACGAAAACTGGAGGAGACGCAGGTTCGCGTCCCCTCACTTGCAATGCTGCTGAAAGTGACTAATAAAGAGACGGGTGTGATAGCCTACTCCCCTGGCTTACCCTGAGAAATGCCTGGTGGACTGGCAGGACTCCGTGGTGACTAGGACCACCCGAAGGGCGGTGAACACCACGTTAGGAAAAAAAAGGGGGGGGGGGGGGCAACATCGACAGATGAGTTGGAAGATATTTCAAAGTCACCAAAAACAGATCAGATGAAAAGTGCTTCAGACGGCGAAATTGATAGAAGGCCGAATGAGGGTTGTCATAGAGAGGTTGCATCAGATAATGAAGATGAAGTTCCTATAAGTTATGTTGATACTGATAATGAAGAGCCGAATGAGAATGATGTGCAAAGAAGAATAAAACAGACACTTGAGTATGCTTCGCTTCATTGTGGGTATATAGCTAAAAGCCGTGTGGTTACTGGAAAAACATCATCTTAATTCTGATGGATAAGTCAGTATTAGTATGGAATACTAGAGGTGCGGCAGGTGATGATATCTTGCATCACTTGAAAATGTTTAGTATGCAAAAGATTGGAATAGTTTTTCTGCTTGAACCTTTTATGGAACAATGGCTTGGGTGGATACCAAAATCAGATTGCCTTTGTTTTGCTCGAATGCACATATGGGGGGAAAGATTTGGGTTTTCTGGAACCATTTGTATACTTTTTCGCTCATGTCGTGCTTAAATCAGTTTTGGCACTGTCATGTATCGACAGCAGGGATCATTTTAGCTATGGTGACCACGCTAAATGTAGAACGGTGGAGAAAGGAGAACTTTGGGCTGATTTGGCCCCTATTGCTACACAAACTTCAGGAAGCTGGTGTGTGTTAGGGGATTTCAAAGTGGTGAGGTCTCAACATGAGAAAATTGGTGGGAGGCCAGTAGATAGAAATGCTATGTGGGATTTTGAAGCGATGATAAATGATTGCAGTCTTATTGAAGCTACATTATGTGATCAAAGTTCACTTGGAGTAACGAACAAGAAGGGAATGAGAGAATATGGGCTAGTCTGGACAGAGTTTTTTAAAATGTTGATTGGCTCAGCTAAATGTGAAACATCTTGCTAGGCATTGCTCTGATCATGCTCCTATTTTACTTGGTTTTGGTTTCGTGAAATACTCAGGACCTAGGCCTTTTAAATTTAAACGAATGTGGTGTTTGTGTGCTGATTTTTTGGAGGGAGTTAAACAAGCTTGGCCGGTGGATGTCTTTGGTTCTTGCTTACATTCTTTTGCTTTCAAGTTGAAGAAAATTAAAGCTCATCTCAAGGGATAGAATTAAACAGTATTAGGTAATGTTTTTCAAAACATTCATATATCTGGAGATTCTATTATTGCATTGGAGCATAGCCTGCAAAGCAGTTGGTCAGACTCCATAGCCGCAGATTTGATAGTAGCAAAAGAAAACTTAAAGAATTTACTTTGACAGTCTTACAGGAAGAAGTTTTCTACAAATAAAAAATCAGGAATTAAGTGGTTAGGAAAAGGTGATGAAAATACTAGGTTCTTTCACGCTGCAGTTAAAGAACGAAGGAAGAATAATTTCATTGCAGATTTTGTGTTATCGGATGGTTCAATTTCTTCTGATGTGGGTAAAATACATGAAGCCGCAGTTAAATATTTGGAAGAAATCTTGCAGGTGGAAGATGTTGTCAGCAGTAACAACATGCTAGACTGTACACCAACATTTTATCATTGATTTTTGATGGTAGCCCCCCACACCCCTACTCCCCTAGTGTGTTTCTCTAAAAAGAAAAAAAAAAAAAAACAAAAAAAAAAAAAACAAGTAGAAAAGTGGATGTGCTTTGAAATATGGTTTGGTGAATTTTTTAGGTTTCTTTGTAGTATCAAACTTGGAAGAAAAATGCTAGTTAAATAGTTGTGTTTTATGGTTTTGCATGTTGAGATCATTAGAATGTTGTTTTTGTTTTAGGAATATTGGCTCCTATGTTAATGCTTGTGCTTTACTTGTAGAGAAAAATGAGATAGCCAGTAGCTTTGCCAAAAGTCCATGGATCACTATAGTAGAGAAGATACAAGAAGACCTGCTAACTTCTTTACAACTTGCGAGGATTGAAATGTGTAGTGATGGGCCTGAGCTAATTCAACCTCGCTTTGTAGTTAGATTTGGTAAAGTTCTCTTTAATGAGTAAGTGTCTCCTATGCCAGAATATTTTTGCTTCACATTGGCATTTTGCAATTAAACTTGAGTTTGTATTTGCAACATGTTGGTCCCAGCTCATCTATCAACGTAGATAATATTGCAAAGAGTTCAGATGTTGAAAAGGCTTTGAGTGGAATAAATAAAAGATTCTATACGAACATTCCCAACTCATTTGCCGAAGCACTTCTTGGTGTTGTCATTCCGAGAATCGGAGTAGATTTTGATAGGGAGAAAGAACACTATTATGTGAAGGTATTAGTTTCAACATTGTACCTAGTGAATGATATAGCTTGCATGAATCTAATAACTCAGCTAGTTCTAATGCTTTATATTATGTTGTCTAGGTCGTTGACAAACACCGACCAGGTGCAACTATATCGTGCAAATGCCGTATAGTCGAGGCTGTGGGAGAGCTGGATCTTTATAAGGCAAGTTTTGTGCTTCTATTCTTGAAGTTTGCACTTAAAGTTCATCATATGAAACTAGTAATTGCAACTGCATACAAGCCTCGGCATCCAATTCATTCTGTCCAAACTAGACTAATCTCTAGAACTTCCGGGACTGCAGGTAATACTTTGGCAGTTTGGCATGCACCCTGACACTGCGTTTGGCAAATACATTTGTTTTTGATGATGATGATTTTACGGGGAAAAAAGAAAAATAGATACTTTTACTTTTACATGCTTTGTACCCAAAGAATATTTTTAGATACTTTTACTGAATTCCATAGCCTAGGAGGGGAATTTTTAGTAGAAAGTTTCGTGGGACTGCAAAAAAGGGACCACCCCCAAGATCAATTATGATGGGAAAAATTACATTAGTAAATAGAATCACTTCCATAAGGGAATTTGAATGCCATTTTGAACATTGAGGATTTACTGGAGATAGATATACAGCGACATGGCTAAAAGACTTTATACAGCTCGACAGCTAAAAGACTTCTTCTTCTTCTAGTCCTCTTTGTCTCCCTATAAATTGACTAATTTAGAGAAGGGAACAAAAGGAAATGTATCCCTTAGCTTATGAATCTTTTCAACCATGTTTAGGGAAACTGCATTGAGGTTCAGCGTCCTTTATAACTTGAAGTTGATTGTTTCTCAATATTTGCTTGATCTGGATTATAGAGATTTCAAGCCATAATTACATTTTATTTTCCTGTATATTTTTGAAATCATTCTTGTATCACCGTTGGAAGAGCAGTCTAGTTCAAGTAATCTGCACCATATGTCAAATTATGTTCTACACCATATGTCAAAACATGTTCTGCGATATCTTGTAGGTTGAACTGAATGAGGTGCGTCACCTAATTGTTGATATCTCTTGCGTTGAGAAGAATCAAGACCTGAGGCTGTTGCTAAGCTCCAAAAGGATTTTGACTGATCTTAATGTGAGTTTCTTTCATTTACTTCCAAGTTCCATTTAATGTACTTTAGTTGATTTTTACTCAGAGCTTCTCTTTTGAAACCACATACTTGTATTCTGTGACCTTTCGGCCCATTCTTCTAAAATTTGGAAAGTCGAAGAATCTCCTTATTTATTACTAAAGATTCGGGATACATTTGGAAAGTTGTCTTGTCACTGTATTCCTCTGTTTTTTTATAATATTGTTAAGGTTTTCCTTGTCAAGTATCCAAGAATATAAAGTTTTCATGTGTTGCAAATGAAAAGTTTAATGCATATGCATATGTTTTATCAGGACGATGAGAAGCATAGCTTGAACAATTTGATAAGGTATGCAGTAATAGATTCAGAAGTGAAAGGTGGACTGAGATGGCCTCTGGGGAAGGAATCTTTGGGTGATAGATATACAGTTGTTGGGGTTTGGCATACCAAAGCTAAAACTTTCAAAAGTTCATGTTTGAGGCTCAAGTTAAGACACGCTGATCGATTTGATTTTATGACTTCAATTGGTGAAGTTACCCAGGAAGCTAGTCTGAGGATACCAGAATTAACCAGGCAATTAAAGGTGAGTTCTATTTTTTCTTTTTAAATTTGGTTAGGAATTTTGAACTGTAAATTGATTTTTTGAGACCATATAGACTTGTTCTCATCTTCAAGACCTTTGATTAAGACTGTTATCCTGCTCTAGGACAAGCAACTTACAGTTCTGAAGTTCAGAATGTCTTTTCAGCATTGTATTTTAATATATATGTATGTCTTACAATATCTTATGATCAAAGCATTTTGTTTTCTAGAATGTCTTACAAGGATGGTTGGATGACCTAGCTAGGTCTATAATCTAAAGTCAGCATTTCCTAACAAATAAGTTCATCCTTGTAAGTTAGACCATTGATTGAAAAAGTTTGCTCGTCCGATTTGATGGTAAAAACATACAGTTAAGAGTGAGGAGTACAGTCGGCAGGGTAAGGAAGTCCGCTTCGTCTAGTTTTTGTAACTTATGTTTTTAATTTTTTTTTCAGGATGTGACTTCCGAGCTTAACCCTTTAACTGACATGCTGCGGGACACACTAAAATTGTTATGGGACCATTTCTTGAGCTAGGAGACCTTGTTTACTGGAAGTAGATGCTGTAAATCAGTTTCTATTATTGTCAGTATATATCTGAAACTTAATTTGCAATGTAGCCCATCAGGATTCAGGGCCCCTTCACATTAGACATACCTTTGTATAACTTGTTTTATGTAGTTATTTCATTTTGAATTTTCCAGTTATCTTGGTGTCTGTTACATAGGATTATAGGAATTTTTGCATTATTTGGAGGGCACTTGTGCAAGGCTATTTTACAGGTAAATTGAATATTACGTAGTTTTTGTGTTCATGGCACTCCACTTGGTGTGCAGTCTGAGTATTAGATCACAAGTTCAAAGTTTCACCTAAAAAGGATGTTCTGAAAAATTTTCAATTTCCTTTTCTTATTGTCAATTTTAAGGACGAAAGTAACCATCGTTTAAAAGCATTCCCAATGCAAAGGTGATTATTATGCAAAGGTTAGTTGTGTTCTAAATTTAGAGAGATCAATCTCTCCTTATCATTTGCCATATAGTATTAGAATAAAAAGACATAAAGAATCAAAAACCCATTTCAGTTAGAGCCAACAAGATAAGGAAGAATCTCTTGAACCCAGCTTTATTTCTACTCCACCATCAAAGGTGAATATGCCAACACGGCAACACATGAATTAGCATTCCACCATGATTGATAGCCTTTTTCAGATTTTTTTTCCTTGTTTTGTTCCAGCACCTCCATCAGTATATTCTATCCATTACTAATTATGAATACACTATACAAAGATTTAAGCAACCATGTTCCATGTTAAAAGCTATTCAATAGCTTTTTTTGATAAAGTGGTGTAAATAATTCAAACCAAGATATATGAGAGAGATCAGGTGAGATTCCCCCCTTTCTCTGAAGCACCCGCACGTATTTGGCAAAGCATGGATTCAACACCTCGTGCTTAAATGTAACCAGATGTGTCTAGCTTACCACTAAGCTTATTATGCATACCTTGTCCGCCAACTCTTCAAGCCACATGCACACCAGCAACTAACAACTTAGATAGGTCAAAAAACAAAATATTAAGGTGGCCATGAAGACAAAAAATTTGAAAAACATCATATGACATCAAAACTACTAAAGTACCCCTAACCGTTAAAATTTACTCAATTACCATTAATTCATTTCGATAGTATTACAATTTTGGCAATAAAAATGTATATTTTATCAATGAAAATGAAAATAAACCACAATAAGGCGAGTTAGGGCCTAAGCCTCAAATTTGAAAGGCCCCATATTTCCTAATTTATCCACATATTTGTTTATTATTATCTAATTTTATAAAAAAAAAACCCAAAAAAAAAAAAAATATGATAGTCAATTTGTTTACAAATGAGTTTTCTATCCACGCACTAAATTTCGGAATGAATTAATGTGGAGTGTATACAATCCAATAGTCCACAGCACAAATGACATCTCGATATATTAATATGAATCCGGCTACAAGCTAATGCGTAGTAATTTCAGTTTTTGTAGGATTGTGCTCATTTAATCAAATTGTTTCATTATAAGAATAAAAACAAGTGGAAATCCCACATTTAGTGAAAGAATAAATCCATTGGAAATAAATTGTCTTAATTAAAATAAATCTTTCTCTCTCATTTGTTCTATTTCACCAATTTCAAGTTTAACCATTTGTCAATTTAACTTTTGAGTTCTAAACATTTAATCATCAATTCGTCATCTAATACTCACAGTTTTTGTGAAATTTGATTTTTTTTTTAATTTCAATATAAATCTATTATTTTATTTATTTATAGTTTTAAATCTATTTATAGAGGTCTCCCACCTCTTCAATATTGGGATGATAGAGTTCTATACTCATCTAATATTAGATATGATAGAGTCATATACTCATCTAATATCTGATAGGATAGAGTCCTATACTCATCTAATATCTAATAGGATAGAGATATATGCCTCAGTGGTTTATCTTATCTAGGTGGGCGTCCTATCCAACCTTATTTCCAACATATTATATCCACAAAAAATTATGGTTGAATTCAAACATAATTTTTTGTGTTATGAAGCACTTACCATAAATATCATCTCCACAAGATTTAATTAACATGGATAAAAATTGTTGTTATATTTAAAAAGATATCTAACAATCTAGAAATGTTAAGTTTTTGTAATCATTTTTTGCCAATGTTAGAGGTTTCCCCAAATGACTTGAAATTTTGTAGAAATGATCTTTATTGTAGGTATATTATATCTAAAAAAAATTATGGTTGAATTCATTTTCTAGGTGAAATTTTACTTACGTACTTATTTTAAGTTAACTTAAGTAGCTACTTTTTAGAGAAAGATTGTATATATATATATATTTTTGAGTTCAAGTTAGAAATCAACTCTTTTGAACATTTCTAACTCTACCAAAAGTTGAGTTCAAGTTAGAAATTTATGTGACCGTCCGTAAGACTTGACACATCCGATTGAATTTTTTGTAACCATGGGTAGGGAGGTAATATCTAGCAAAAATTTGATAAAGACAAGTTAAACTTTTGGAGATTTCATTCAATGTCATAAAATTATATTAGGGTTTTAAATAATTGTGTAAGTGAAATTGTGGGTGTTTTAGATTTGGTACTTATTTAAGGTCTTTTTAGGAACGGGGATATATATATATATATATATATATATATAACTCGAGCAAAATTGTTCTTAGTTTAACTCTCCATAATTTCGAATGTGTTTGAAGAAAGAGAGAAGAAGTGGTTTGGTTTACTACTACTACTTTTTTTTGGCAACTGTTTAGTACTTCTTCTCTTCTCCGAGACTCCGAGAGGAAATGGGAAATTACATATTTTGAGTTTTTTATTTTTGGAAAATTGGTGAAAATAAAGGGAATAAAATACAACTGGAAAAAGAGGAGACCTAGCAGAATCCTGAATGATGGTGATGTATGATTGATTGAATAATCTACTTTTCTCTCAAAACTGTCATTTGAAGATAGCATCATAGGCATTCTTCGTGTATTGCGGTTATTCATATTTCTTGTCCTTTATTAATTTGATTTGTTATTGTTTCGGTATTCTTTAAACAAAAGTTTGTACCATCTGTATGTGGGAAGAAAAGGGCTCCACATCCTTGTATGTCCACAAATTATTACTAAGCAGCCTTCCCCTTCCTGGTTTTGTTGGGTAATGCAATACAATATCATTCTTTTTCAGTGGATATAAAATAATATCAAGTTTGCTGGTCTATCTATGAAAACTTTGACCTTAATATCTCATTTGATAGGATTTTTTTAATGAAAATTACACTTATTTACTAATTTACAGAGTTTTATTTTCAGGTATGGGTTCTACGATGAATGCTTGAGAAAGTACGGAAATGCGAATGTCTGGAAGTATTTCACTGACCTTTTTGATTATCTACCCCTCACAGCCCTCATCGAAAGTCAAGTATGAGACTGAAGATTATAAGTTGAATATCATTTCAGTATCTCATTTTGTTTTTTTAATGAAAATTACACTTATTACTAATTTACAGGGTTTTATTTTCAGGTATGGGTTCTACGATGAATGCTTGAGAAAGTACGGAAATGCGAATGTCTGGAAGTATTTCACTGACCTTTTTGATTATCTACCCCTCACAGCCCTCATCGAAAGTCAGGTATGAGTCTGAGAATTGTGAATATCATTTCAAACAAAAAAAAAATGAACACGACTGATCGGTATGTTTTGGGAACTTGTAGGTTTTCTGTTTGCATGGTGGACTCTCCCCATCTGACACTTTAGATAATATAAGGGCATTGGACCGTATACAGGAGGTACATTTCTTGTAGTACAATTTGCCTTTGGAGGGGTAAAAGTGAAATTTGCTATAACTTTTCTGATGACTATTTGTTTGGGCTTTAGGTTCCACATGAAGGACCAATGTGTGATCTGCTGTGGTCTGACCCCGACGATCAATGTGGATGGGGAATATCACCTCGTGGACAGGATATTGCTGCTCAGTTTAACCATACCAATGGGCTTAGCCTCATTTCAAGGGCCCATCAGCTTGTTATGGAAGGTTACAACTTACAACTGGTCTCAGGTGGGTGAACTCATATATCCCTGTACTGTGAAAACGTCAGCAGATCTTGGTTTATTTTCAAGTCTATTAAGTTGTCTTGCTCAACTTTTTGTAGGAGAAGAATGTGGTGACAGTATTTAGTGCACCAAATTACTGTTACCGTTGTGGGAATATGGCAGCAATCCTGCCCCTCGACAAATTGAACCTGACACGACACGCAAGACTCCCGACTATTTTTTGTAATTTTCATATCCGCAATGCCTGTTGGTATATGTTGTTCCCCACTGATTTTATGTAGATGTTTTCTAGAAACGAGGAGTTTTTGTGTCAAGTTGAGAGAGTCTGAGATGATCATTCTTTTGTTTGAAGTTGTCCTACTGTTGTTGCTATGCTGTGCCTAGGAACTTTCAAAAGGCTTGTATTCTTCGGAAGCAGCAATAACAAGATATATCATGTTTTATAGTGCATTTTATTGTGGATAACAAGATTTGAATAGCAGACTAGACTATACTATACTCCAACATTGTATTGTCTCTGATTCACATCTATGATATACTGTCTTTTATCCATTGCAGCGGGTTGCTCTAATTTAGAACAGGGGTTGTTCAATTGGACTATTTGTGTCCTGAGATTACTTTCAGCTTGTTTTGCAATGGCAATGTTAATAACTTAATATGCCACCGTACCTGGTCATAGCATTGGTTTTAGTCAACTATTGCGAGTAGCATACATGAAGCAGCGTACAGAAAAGAAGATTGTAAATTTGCTGGATCAATGAGGAAAGTATCTTTTCCATCCATTACGAATTAGCGAATGTGGACAAAGTTGCTACACTCGCCCTTTTCTTGATTATTTATTCGGATCTTTAGGTTTTACATTACACACAATTAAATAAAACCATCTCACTGACTTGAATTGTTTTATGTTTATAGGCAGGTCACCTCTAGCTGTTACGTAGTTAGTTAATTACAAATTGTTACACTGTTGCATAACATTTGTGATTTTCTTACAAAACAACTGTAGTTTGATTGATGTTTGTCAAATATGGTTATGTATCACTATGATGGTGAAGATCTGGATAAATGTGTTGCAGCTAATGAAGATGATGATCGTTAGAACTTTCATGACTCATTCTTCTGAACATATGAAATATTGGCTTGAAGTTTTTCAAGCAGTCTACATGATTAATATACTTCCCTTCAGAATACTTCTGAATGTACTTGCTATCTTTCGTTGAAGCCATATACCAAACATAAACTAGAATTTAGGACAAACCCGTGTTTTCATAGGCCATGCAAAGGGTATCAGTATCAATGTCTGGACATACAAACAAGGAGAGTCTGCCGCTAGCCGCTAGTGGACCTAGGAAATTAAACATGTGCCACCATGCGAACCGTGAAAGCTAAACAAATGGAAATGGGATCTAACCACACATGTTCTCTGACTGTAGTCGGATACTCAAACTATATATTCCATGTCGTCCACAGTAACAATTCAACCACCCTCTCCTTTAAACAGATTGTTTATATGAACGACCTGATTATACTACCGAAATATCTAGCGGAATATCCAGATTCTGTTAGTTCGAAATCACGAACTATGGCCAAGAGTTGTTTATGACTTGGGGAGTTCTAAAATGGCATAGTACTATAGGCGTATAGTACACATACATAACAAAAAGCGTTTGTTCCACTGCAAAAATGTTGTGTCATGCATATTGCTCCACATGTGTCGCTCACTGCCGCGCTCGCAGTGCATCTAAAAATTGTTTAGAGAAAGAAATGTCGATTACTGTTCAAGAATATGAAGATACAGCTGCTATTGCTGGTTTTGGATCGGGTAATTAATTAACTCGGGGTGGTACGTCTAAAAGATGCAAGAAGTTTGTTAATGCCTGGGATCTGTATTCCCTTCACCATATGTTGGCAGAACAAGTGCGTTGCCCTTCACTCATCCAACAAGGGTTGTCTCAACGTATCTCCTATCTTTTGGCCTATATAATTTGCTCGACTTCCTCGTCGTTGCCACAGATAACTCTTGGTTTCTTATGTGGCATAGCCTTGTGGCATGACCCACGAGCTAAGGGATTGGGGATTCCAGAAAACAAAAAATGCCGTTACTTATTTCCGTTTTCACTTTCTTATTGAAACTGGTAAAAGAGATTAATAATTATGGCCAGACTTGGACAGGGGAGAGTGAACATCCGAACATCCACTCTTTTAATAGTCTGAAACAAAAGAACACGACCGTTTCTGTCAACTTGCGAAACAAACAGTTTCCATTGAATCCATTCCCATCAAATAGGAAGTACCACTAGATGATAAAAGTATGGGAAAAAATGACTTGGGCTAGAACAAAATACGAATTACACCCAAGTACTGAAGACAGCTCCATAAAATACTCATGGGTCATCATTTTAAATCGCACAGTTTTAGGACTGGATTTAAAGCCCAACAGAATTGGAACCAGAGTTCTACCCATTTAAATGTATACTTACTATTACAGCATATCTTGTGAATTAAAACCTGACAAAGTCACTTGTGTTCAACCCATTTAAATGCATACTTATTATTACAGCCATATCTTGTGAACTAAAATCTGACAGAATCACTCACAAGTTCCGTACTTAGGCCGAATTTTCAGATCTCCGCTTTATAATACCATCCACATATGGTTGGATGATTTTTCCTATGGTTACGAGGTTCAACACAGAAAACTGCATAAAAAGTATATTAAACAGAGTTAACTTGGTATTATCGGGAAAAAATAATAACTTGCTATTATTGAAAAAAAAAAGAGTTTACTTGCTCAGGAAGCACTTTTAGCATATCGCAAAAAAATTAGTATATTGTAGAAGTAACACAAAACAGCTGAGTAATTTCCAACTGTAGGCAAGGATTTCATTAGAGATAGTAAATTCAACGAAAATTAAGAAAGTCGGTATAAATTTATAATTTAAAAAAAAAAAAAAAAAAAAAAAAGGTTTAATATTGTTTATAAATTTATAAATTAGACATAACTTTTTAAAAAAATGTGCGGATGATGTACCCATAAAACAAACAGCAAATAAAGATGTGAAACAAACGAAAAATTCATCCAAGATAATTGTGATCTCAAATTCTAAGGCATATTTGTCTCCTTATAATGCCGAAATAGCAAAAAAATTAAATTTAAGATCTAAACAACAGTAACATGGTGAACGACAAAGTCAAAAGAAATTGGTTGGTAGAAATGTCCCTTATTAAAATAAAGGATGACATAGAATCCTTACCCTCATTCTCGGTCTTAGTACTAACCGAATAATCCGGAAGCAGTACCAGAACATCCTGCAATACTGCAGAGAAACAATCTACATACGTTAACAACGCTTTAACTTATAAAATATTTAATAAATCATTCCTAAACCAGGAATACACTAACATTTAAGCTTATTTAAGGTTTCCATATCAATTTCAGCAGCAAATCCAAATGGCATCGCACACCAAACCATGTAGATTTTCTCTTTTGCTTCATCTTCACTGATAAATGTCAAGAAAATAATTAACAGATTAAAAGGGAATAAATTAGTGGCTAAATAAATAAACGGACTGAAAACTCAGTGGAAACTAGGGTCCAGGGGGGGGTGATGATTTGTAAATATAACCCTAAATCAAATAAATTAAAACAATATATTGTTGTACATAGCCCAACAGTTTCTCCCACTTACCTTCCAATAACCTCGGCTAACAATCTAACACAATAACGAATACATTTACTGTAATTTGATAATACACATTCAGGTTGCTTTAGATGAACAAGCCAATGATCAGATTTGCACTCCATGTCAGGTTCAGGTTCAGACAGAAAGTGATAGCTGTAGAGATCATTATAAATGATACCATCCTGACAAAACGCAGTAAATTGAGCGACTGGTTGGACTGCAAGAGAGGAAACAAGTTCAAAATCAAAACTGATAATAGTTCCAAATTAAGAACACGAACTCGAGCAAAATACAACAAACAAAATTAACAATAAACAATAAACGCAAAGCTGACTGACAAATGGAGGGGGGGGGATGCCCCTGTAACTCCCCACCAACCAACTGGGTTTGGGTCACCGCAACATCAGAACAAGGGTGTGGGCAACCTAAACTCTGACCAAATCATGAGGCTCAAGGCCATGGATCCCACTAATGCCATTATAAGCTGGTAAGACGCCTAGCCCAAAGGGGTAAATGCTGCACAAACGTTTAGTCCAACGCATGTTTGGTTACGTATGAGACCTAGGTACACAAGTGATTTAATAGCTCCACTTAGTCCTTCACCGGTATGGTTATGTGCACTCCATTTGTTTTATTGTTCTTTTGGATCAATATAAAGCATTATATCGATATAATTATAAGAAATACAAAAGCACCACCAGACTAACCTAGGCCAGTTACCAGGACCAATGTACGGTGAATGTATCACACCCCATTACACACAGCCCTAAATGAAACCATGCATACAAGACATACTAAAGAACCTCAAAGCCCATCACCAAGCTGCCCCCAGCATCATCCAGACCACCATCTTTCAACCACCAACAGCTCAACACCCTTCCTTCATATCCACCCTATTTGTTTCTCCTTAAACATCACCATCAATCATGATCAACTCTCTCTCCCTCCCACTCCATGTGTTAAAGATTATTAGAAAATACACTTACGAAAAACGTTAGTTAGTCAGCACACTTAGTAAAATAGTAAAAGCTTACCACTGCCGTCCTTGATCCGAGCACTATAGTAGCAATCTTTCCTGATAAACTGAACTCCTCCGCATTCTATAGAGGAAAATATATACAATTAGCTTTAATTGTGAAGAAGCCATTACATACATGAGATATCGAAGTCAGCACCAACTAACCTTCAAGACATTTTTTGGTAGGCTTCATTGACCTCAGCGCCAAAACCATATGGCCACTCACACGAAACAAGGTAAATTTTCAGTCTTGCTTGTTCGCTGTTAAGAAACACAAATAATATATAATAAGTTGGTTAAGTTAACATATTATGATGATAAAAGCAGGGTATAATAATAATAATAATAATTTTTATTACATGGGAATGCCAAGAGTTAAAGTTAATGTCCAAGCATAATAATCAAACAATTCTTGCTCTGACAAGGAGTCTAAATCAAAGCGTTTGACGCTCTCCACATAAACAAGCCAATGATTTTTATCTCCAAGTTTAGGGGGAGCTTCTAGTGCCTCATCCATCAAAGATCCAAAATTTTTAACCTTTAGAGGATTCCAAACATAATCAGACTTGTTGAAGTGATGGTGACCAGTGATTATGATATTATTTTTTTTAGTTTTATCAAGAGAAGAGTAAGGTGCAGCAGCAGAGTGACGAGCAAGAATGGAAGTGAGAAATGATGTTGTTGTTGATGTGGATGAAAAAACTGGACTTTTGGCGGAGAAAAGGGAGCTTCTTCGGACAGCTCTCATTGCAGCAGCCATTGCAGCAGCCATTGGTTAGGGTTACCGGTTATGGAGGCCTTCGGGAGACATATATTATATTTTTGACACTCACGTGGAGAGCCACTGCTCTTTTTAATCCTTTCTCCATGTGCACCGATTTCTCAGAGTTCATTATCAACTTCCACAAGAACAAAACAAATATTGGCTGGGAATCTTTCCATATAGCCAATAGTAAACAATTAAATTTTAATTTTTGATCCATCACAACAACAAAGACTTTAATTCTAATAGTGGATGGACAAAATCAATTATTTGTAAATCCCACACACCATTCATTTGTTTTTTGAAGGTCTCCCAAAGGCAAGAAAAGGATTTTTGTTTATCAATGGCTCACAAAATCCCTCCAACCCCATAACTGAAACTTCAAGAACCAGAAACAGGTCTGTGTTTCTTTTTTAAGCTTATTCAATTGATGGGGTCTTTCTTTTCACGAGTTAAGGTTTTCCATCATATTGTGTCAGAGATTTTAATGAATGGTTTTGCTATTGACTCGATAGAAGAATGGTTACTCAATAGCAAACAAAAAAAATGAAACTAAAAGGGTATTTTGAAAATAAATTACTACTAAACTTTAGCCCTCCAAATTTTGGGTTTTATCAAACTAGTAAAATCATCATTTTTTTCCTAGAACATATTGGTTTTTTCGTAATAAAAAACCTCATTTTTCAAAACTTTTTTTAAAACCTTTTTGTGTCTTTTTATGCTTTTTGCTTAGTGTTTATAATTAATCATTTGGATAATTGAGAATTATCAAAATCTTTTTTTAACTGACTATTTAAATCCGGTCAAAAATTAGAAGCAAGGAAATGGGAAGAAGAAGAAGATACCATAAATCCTTAGAGAGATGCTATCATCCTAGATAAAGCATCAGAGACTAGAATAAACAAATAAGGGGAGAGAGGATCTCCCTGTCTGAGGCCTCTACTAGGAGTAACAGACTCTAAAGGAGCACCATTAAGCAAAACTTTAAAAGAAACAGTAGATAAACATTGAGAGATAAGCAATCTCCATTTTTCATTAAACCCTAATTTTTGAAAAATATTATCAATAAAGGACCATTCCACCCTATCATATGCTTTAGACATATCCATCTTCAAAGCAACAAAACCCTTTTTTAGTTTTCATCTTTTTCATCGTGTTAAAAATCTCACAAGCCAAAACCTATATTATCTCCTACACTTCTACCTTTTATAAAAGTTCCTTGAAAAGAAGAAACAATTTTATTTATATGAGCCTTTCACCTAATAGCAAAGATCTTTGCTATAATCTTGTAACAAAAATTGCAAAGGCTAAACAAAAATTGCAAAGGCTAATGGAGTATCTAATACCATTAATTTACTGCCACCGATCTAAAGTACCCCTAACCGTTAAAATTTACTCAATTACCATTAATTAATTTCGATAGGATTACAATTTTGGCAATAAAAATGTATATTTGATCAATGAAAATGAAAATAAACCACAATAAGGCGAGTTAGGGTCTAAGCCTCAAATTTGAAAGACCTCATATTTCCTAATTTATCCATATATTTGTTTATTATTACCTAATTTTATAAAAAAAAACACCCAAAAAAAATATGATAGTCAATTTGTTTACAAATGAGTTTTCTATCCACTCACTAAATTTGGGAATGAATTAATGTGGAGTGTATACAATCCAATAGTCCACAACACAAATGACATCTCGATATATTAATATGAATCCAATGGCTACAAGCTAGCGTGTAGTAATTTCAGTTTTTGTAGGATTGTGCTCATTTAATCAAATTGTTTCGTTATAAGAATAAAAACAAGTGGAAATTCCACCTTTAGTGAAAGAATCTCCACATTCTATGCATTTTCTTTTTCTCTCTCTTAATTAAACTGTCTTAATTAAAATAAATATTTCTCTCTTATTTGTTCTATTTTACCAATTTCAAGTTTAACCATTTGTCAATTTAATTTTTGAGTTCTAAACAGTTAATCATCAATTCGTCATCTAATACTCACAGTTTTTGTGAAATTTGATTTTTTTATAATTTCAATATAAATCTATTATTTTATTTATTTATAGTTTTTTGGTTACGTTCTTGTTGTTTTTTCAATTCGTTCGATTTGAGTCTATGATACGCTCTTAATTTATAATAAAATTGTAAATATATAGTGAATTTTTTTTGGTGATTATAGATGGCCTAGGAAATAAAAGCCTCGGAAATAATGGCCTAGCCTAAGGCCACATTTTGGCTTGAGCCGTCCCTGACAATAACAAACAATTGTGTCAGGAATTCACCTAAATGATGCGTGAAAATTACCGAATTACTACCCTTAATTCGAAACATTACAATCCCGTTTTCTTAAATTTATGTTAATTAAAGACTTAATTAAATAGAAAAACCCTACAAATTTTGCAAGGGCATGTAGTTCTAGACTTCTAGTCTAGCCTAAAATTGTTTTAGGGAGAGCACACTGAGTTGGGTTCCAGACTTGGATTTTACAGTTGCTGAGCCACATCCGAATTGTCAAAGAAAAAAGTATCTGGCCCTGACGTTGTATTTGTCGGGAATTGTAATCGGTTTATGGGAATTTCAAAAGCTTGCAAGAACGCGCGTGACTGAGCATTTAACAAGCAAAAAGTAAAATGCAGTAAAACGCTTCATGCATAAAACTACCAACTCAAAGTCTCAAAGTCTCAAACACAGGCACTCTGCTAGTCTGCTTAACAATGGCCTACATCCCACCACACAAGAGACATTTGAAAAACACGCAGACTGTTTCACCAACGCCATACTTATTGGTCCCTTCAAAACAAAAGAAGGATATAGATGAAGTTAGACTGGAAAGCAGATCTCTTGCTGGCGCTAAAAATTTCATATCTAGTTGGTTGGTAGTTTCTTCCAATGAGTCAGATGATGATCATGATGCCAAACTTTCTTCTACATTCCGGCTTGAGCAATTTTCTTGCGAATATATTGAGCTTCAAGATGGTCGGAAACCATTGATTTTAGTGTGTGATATTCATCCACAAAAAGGTTATTTTCTTCTTCTTTTTTCACCTTCTTTTCTTACGTAGTTGGGCGTGTTTAATTCATTCTTTTCAGGTTATAGATGTTAATCTTAATGTTTTTTTGAACTCTTGCGTGGAAAATATGAGTTATGCTTCAAGATTTTGGTACAAGCTAGGTCTATGAGGTTATGACCAGAACTGAATGAGCATTACTAAGAAACACCTTTTATAGCATCTAAGATCTATAGAATAGCACCGTTTTGCATGGTGATCTCAAATCAAGTCTATCAAATTTGTTGCTGATATGATCATGCTTGTTTTTATATGCAGATGTCATTGAGATGTCCAACAGCTTTGCGAAACCTCCATGGCTGTCTATAATGGAGAAGATACACCAGGAACTACTTGTTTCTTTTCAAATCGCAAGGAGAGAAATGTGTACTGATGGACCTGTGCTAAAAGTGCCTCAACTTTTGTTTAGATTTGGCAAAGTCCTCTTTCGTGATCGTGGGTGAGTTTCCCTTCAGTTTTTGGTTTCCTTTCAGTAATTAAAATGAAAATTTGAATGTGGGTGCTGTGGTCAACAAACTTCTCTCTGTTAGTAAACACGATACCTTCTTTTAGGAATGTAATTAAGTTTGCATTCGTCTTGCAGCATTCAATCGCTCATATTAGAAAACACTACCAAGAGGTTAGATGTTGAGAAGGCTTTGAGTTGTGTAGACAGAGTATATAGTACAAATATTCCCGAGTCATTTGTGGAAGAAATTCTTAGTGGGATCATTCAAAAAATTGGAGTTGATTTGGCTAAGGAAAAAGAAAGCTACCATGTGAAGGTATTCAAGTTGCTCGGTAATGATGGCTTTCATATATGGATTTGATAACTTACTGGCTCTCTGAAATCATACGTACATTCTTATAATTCGTACAGATTAGCAAGTATGGATGGACAGGAGTGCCAGCTGACTCACATATTGCATGCCAATGCACTGTAATTGACGCTGCTGGAAAGCTTGATCTCTGTAATAAGGCAAGTTTGATACTTTCTCAACAAATTAGTTATATGTTATCCATGCACTATAAAGTTCAATTTTGAGGTTATGCTTTGCGCTTTAATATTTTAAGATTACACATTTTGTACAAACGTAGCATTATGCATATTAACGAAAGTAGCTTTAAACATCAAACATGTCAAGATGTCTTTGCCGCATTCCCAAATGAAAAACTAAGTTTTTTCGTAGCTATGGCTTGAATCTGCTGTTATTCAAGCCATAATTTTTGTTTGGGATTTGTTGTAGGTCTTACTGAAGCAATGAGTAAACATACTTAGATTTAAATGAGTCCATCGTCCAAGCACCAATGCAAGCTACTAGCCCAAGGAATATTGTCATCGTAAGGCAAAATGATCGGTACTACTAAGCTTACTAAGTAGGACAAATAGTAGATAAAAATGGTGATATAGTAGATAAAAATGGTGATATTTAAGTTAAACTAATACTTTCATCTTTAGTTACAAAAGGTTCCATGGTAGTCTGTACGTCAGTCGATATCATCATAAACAGGGAAACCAACAAAAAGAAATTTATTTATGTCGTTTCAAATTTCAATCACATAAAGGTAACTTTATCAAGGATCTCTTAAAATTTGTGTTGACATATATGAGTCTCTAATATATTAATAGAATTGACTCTTCATATAAATTTGAGTTTATGGAGAAATTGGCAATTTAACATGGTATATTAGAAGATGTCCCATCTTCTACGTGTGTATTTCAACATGTCGGAAAGTGTTGACATATATGAGTTTCTAATATATTAATATAATTGACCCCTTCACATAAATTCGAGAAATTGACAATTTAACAACTTGAAACTTCAAAAGATTGTTGGACTTAATTGTAGAATTTTAAACCTTACATTTACTTGTTTTTTTTGTGGGTCCCTTTTATCTCTAGATGCATTCTTCTGTTTATTTTACAAGAGCAAACTAGGTCAAGAATATTGCAGCATATTGAAAACACATGTTCTTGTGTATCTTGTAGTTTGAACTGGCCCGCAAGCGACATCTGGTGGTTGACATCTCTTGCCTTGATAAGAATCAAGACCTGAGGCTGATGCTATTTTCGAAGAGGATCTTAAACTCTCTGGATGTGAGTTACTGGTTCCTTTAATACATCTGCAAATTCTAGGATTATACATTTGTTAATTTCTCTGCATTGCACTTCTTTTGAATACTGGATCCTATGAGTTTTTTATGAACGTTAAACAAATGCTAGAATTCCAGTTTTCAATTGATTAAATTTAGTACAATGTTTATATGTGTACAATTATCCATGTTTTCATTCGGTTATTCCTTCGATATTCTGTCCTTTTTTAAAAATTTTGAAATCTTTATTTTGATGCATTGAAGACTTTTTCCATTATATACTTAGAAAACTTGTAATGCCAAAACATTTTACTTTTATCAGGAAGAAGAGAAGCATATTTTGAATGATCTGTTACAGTCTGCAGTAATAGATCCCAAAGTGAAGGGGAGGACTGGGATGGCCTCAGGGGACGGAGTCCGCAGATGATAGATTTTTTGTTATTGGTGTCTCACACACCAAGTCTAAAATTTTCAAAAATTCATTTGTGAGGCTCATGATTAGACATGCGGAAAGATTTGATTACTTGGATGGAACTGGTGAAGTTGCTCAGGAAGCTAATCTGAGGTTTACAGAATTAAACAGGAAATTAAGGGTGAGTTGGTGCATTAAGGTAGTTTTGAATTTTGTAATGTTGGTTTGTTTTTGATAGATTACCATTCATTTTTTCAGGATGAGACCTTGGAGCTTAACCCCATGACGAACATGGTTCGTGACGCTATGGAATTGGTATGGGATAAATTTTTATGCTGAGAAAATTGTCTGGCTTGGAGGCAATGCTGTGTATCATTATGATGTTTCGTGTCTAATGTAGCCCATCGGGAATTCTAGAGGGAACATAACTTTGTTGATTAATACTGTGTTCTGATTACGAGTTTTAGTATCACCCCCAGCCTTTTTATTTTACACTGAGAAATATTTTGCTGCTTTTGATCATGTACGGTAACTGCACTTGTAAGTTGTAACTCACTTTAGTCCCCTTCAGCCCATTGCAGGCTCTCTAGCCTGAAACAGTTACTACAAGGAATACTCCCATAAATAGAATCACGAGCCTAAAAATCAAATCTTCCTTATTCAATTTCCCTCACTGATTTTCTCCCAGCTACTTGTTTGATCAAGGTGTACGGGATCCACGGTCTAGGCTTTTTCTCTTTGAGATTGGGCCTTTCAAATTATGTTGCCACGCAAAAAGGTTCCTACAAGACTACAATAGTATAACCATGAAATTTCCACCGGCTCATGCACATGCATTCAAATATACCATTATTACTACAAAAACACGCCTAATGTACTAAACCATAGACAAAAGAAAATGTACGGTTTGACGTAAAAATACTTAATTAAGTATAAATGATATTATAAAGTACCTACAAAATTATATATAAAATATACAATTTTAGGCACTTATCAATCAACAATAAACAATGTTAATCAATTTCTATTTTATTATATATATATTTTAATTTAAACTAACATATATTTATATAAAATAAAATTTTATTTATATTAAAAAAACATATTACGTTACATAGTCATAGAAAATAAAATGATTAACCACTCTTAATTTTTTCCATTACAGCACCCAACCACTCACAATTTTACACACACTAAACACTTCAATAGATTAAGACTTTTTCCTTCAAAGTTCGTGAACTTTTTCAGTTTTCTAACACCATCACAACCATTTGGGAATGGTAACTATACATAGGGGCAATACCTATACTAATTATCATACTCGCCACAACACGTGCATATTAACAAATTGTCTCTATATATATATTCCATACCAAGACATATATCATATACATGCATTTCAAAAAATTTACTTTTTCACCATCTTCCTTACAATTTATATGTATGAGCATATAACCTTGACAATGTGGTGCTTTAGGACACCTTGCATTCAGATACTTGCATGATAACGTAAAGTGTTTTCTTGAGGTGCAAATTTGGCACCTCTCTTGATCAAGTATATCAAAATAACATGATTGTTGAGTTGAATTGCCAACGTCGGTATGTTGGCTATTTTTTTTTGCATAATGAATAAGAAGTCATGGTAAAATAAAATGGTTGTGGAGTGGTGGGTGAGAATGAAATAATTTGTAAAATTCTCGACTTTCTACTCGATGGCGCGTGCGCGACAGTGGTACTGGCGCGCGTGGTGGGTCTACAATCAATTTTGTGGTCGATATTTGCGACCACTTAGAGTTAGTCAAAATTTGCGTCTAGATTCTTCAAATTTCGTCTTCAAATTTGAAGAGTATATTACCACCACCTAGAGATGCTCTTAGTGCGTAAAGTATTACTCACCACTGATATGGCTAGAAACAAACTAAATTGCTGCACAAATGTGTTCTTTACATAAATAAGACAAGTTTACTAAATTGATTTGACAAGACTAATTGTTCTTCTGGCAACACCTGGTGAAATTTGTTTTCGTAGGAATGCATACAGTAGGGTTTGCTGCATACTTGTTTGTACCGCTACAGCGTGTACAAGTGGACGAGCAGACATGTAGATCTAGGGTAGCAGTTTGTATTCTAGCCTTTTTGCTAGAGTACAGCGTGACAGACTGTTCGCTTTGTGGGAGGGCGGTGCTACTACCGCTATATTCATTTGCGTTACAGAGATAATTTATTAAAATTTTGGTTTTATTTTCAAACTAGAATTTAACCCTTTCTTACTTTTAAATTCAAGACAGCAGTGAACATGCATAAATATAATAGACAATCAATTGAATCGATTACCCACCAACAAAATAAAGTATAACATTGAAACGAAGTATAGTATTTACTCGGTCTGCCATGATGTAATTTTATTCATTCAAAATGGTTGTTAGATACTTGAAGTTAACAATATGAATATATATTTGTGAAACATACACAACTAGGTAAATAAAAAATAGATATTCAAAACTTACTTATATTCAAAATCAGAATATGGTGTATCTTGTGGATTTTTTTTATCTTTTTTTACTTTTTCAATTTGGCGCGACAGTGGGAATGTCACGTGTTTTTTATTTATTTATTATTATTATATATTTTTTACACTTGGGGCGACATTAGGAGTGTTGCGGGTGGTAGGTCCTACTCCAAATTTGCGACTATTATTTCCCTCCACCTAGAGTTGGTAAAAATTTGCGGATACTTGCCTCAAATATGCAGTTGATGCCTCCACCACCTAGAAATGCTCTAAATATTTATTAGTTTTCTATACACCAATAATAAACATTAAAAATGATTGATGCGGTCGAGGAAAAAAAAATGTATGTTAGAGGTGCAAAGTTTAGTTTCTAAGACTTTAGTTTAACGTTTGTATGCCACAAGTATTTAATTTTCAATACACCAATAATCAGTAAAAAAAAATGACTTCGATGCGGTTGAGGAAAAAAGTTAGTAGAATTTTTTTTAGAAGTTTAAAGATTAATTACTAAATATTTATTTAGACTTAGGCGTGATTTAAGATCTATTATATTGTAGGCTATTATATAAATAAAAACAATATTTAGTAGAAAATACTTTGACGCGGTGGAGTAAAAAATGTTATATTCATATTTGGTGTAAACATTAGTTGTTAAATAATAATTTAATTAGGCTTAGGCGTGATTTAGGGCATATAGTGTAGGTAACGAGTATGCGAACTGTGCTACGCATCGGTGTTTTTTCAAATCTTTAAACATGTCGCTCTAACATCTCTCTGATAGTATGATTGTTTGAATTCTAGTTATAATCTAAAAAATAATATAAAAACATTAGGAGGGGTTGAATATAATTTGAGTGACGTGAATGAGGTTTTCTAAATTATTTTAAATAATATGAAGCTAATTCTAATTTCAATAAAGTGTGAGAGTTTTTGGTAAATTGTTTAAAAAGGAGGAAGCTGATTAGAATAATTAAGGGAGGTGGTTCTAAAATCATAAAATAGAGAGATTACAAATATACAGTTTGGTTGAGAAATTTTCCTCCTAAAGATCCGACTAAAGTGGGAGAGTTTTTGGTAAATTGTTTAAAAAGGAGGGAGCTGATTAGAATAATTAAGGGAGGTGGTTCTAAAATCATAAAATAGAGAGATTACAAATACACAGTTCGGTTGAGAAATTTTCCTCCTAAAGATCCGGCTATCGTATAGTGTAGAGATAAGTATTTAGGGGCTATTTGTTTTTTTGGGTTAAGTTATAAGAGGGTCTTATAAGACCATGTGTTATAAGAGGGTCTTATAAGATGGTCTTATAAAGTGGTTTGTTTTTAATTTTAAGTTCCTCTTATAAGCACTTGTAAAAATAGAAAAAACAAATACATGACATCTTATAGATGGTTATTTGACAAATATAACCCTACTTTACATCACATTTAACTTGAATATATTAATTTGAAATAAACGTATAGTTTGATTTTCGGTTTCAAATCAATTTTGATAATTAGAATATCAATTTTAGGAAACTACCTTAATTGGCGGTGGTAGTGGTAGTGGTCTTAATAGCACGGTGGTGGTGGTAGTAGAGGTGATGATATTGGTTTTAATATCATGGTGATAGTGGTGGTAGTAAAAGTAGTGGATGTCTTAATAACACGGTGGTGGTGATAGTTTTAATAGTATGGTGGTGGTGGTAGTGGAAGTGATGATATTGGTCTTAATAGTACGGTGGTAATGGTGGTGGTGGTGGTTTTAATAAATCTCACCTTGAAGGTGGTGGTGATAGTCTTAATAGTTCAATGGTAGTGGTGGTGGAGGTAATGATGGTGGTGGTAGTGGTGGTGGTGATGGTGGTGGTGGTGGTGGTGGTAGTAATGGTGGTGGTTCTCTGTAATGGAGTTATTTGGAAAATAAAATAATGAAAATGGAAGAAGATATAAATGAGACTAGGGGGTATATGGATTAATAAGACTTCCAAGAATGTTTGAGTCATTTTTCAAGTTATAATCTTATAGAATTGAAGTAGATCTAATTTTGGTACTTATAGAATCGAGCCTCTTATAAGACATTTACAAATGCCTCTTTAAGAGGCAAAACAAACCAAAAAACTGTCCAAAAAAACCTGCCACATCTTATAAGAGGTTATAAGACCAAGGTCTTATAAGAGGCAAAAACAAATAGCCCCTTAGTTTCAACACACCTGTACATTTAGAAAAAAAGACTTCCATGGGAGTGGGAAAAAAAAAGTATTAGATTTCTATAAGAGGTGTAAAGATTAGTTACTAAAAGATATGTAGCCTGGGAGCCCTAAATATATAGCAATAAGTGGGGGCCTAGGCAGTGGCCTTTGGCTGCCTACCCCTCAGAGTCGGCCGTGCAAATGATTTAGAAATGACACAATGAAATGCTCACATGGCCAAACCTTACGTCATCAGTATGATTATATAATATATTTGACCAGGGCCCCCGAAGGCATGTGCTGATATAAAGCCCCTATATACAAGGCCCCCAAAAAATAATATTTGTAGAAAAAATGCCTATTTGGCAAATCACAAGCCCAAACCAATCAAAAGCCCAAAAATTTAAAATTTCACAAATCACAATAAACAACGGAAATATTCCCTCATATTTTCTTTTCCTCATTAATTATTTTCAAGAAAAAAATAGAAAATAAGATATATAATAAATTATCAAAAATTGAAAAAAAGAAAAACATATCTCTTCTCAACGACTAGATATCTCTCTCAACGACTAGATACCTTATTAATTATTTGCCTAAATTAGTCAATTACTCAAATACAAAAAAAATGAATAAAAAAAAAAAAACCCATTTTGCAGCCAAAAATCCACGGTTGAAGGGAAATATTTCGATGATCCTTTGTGTCCATGGAAGAGTATTGGAAGAGGGCTACATTTCACTGTTTGCACAGGGCCATTGAAAACTCAGGGACGGCCCTGTATTTGACTGCAAGAAGGCGCTTAGCTTTACACGTGGATAGATTGTTTCAATTTTAGGCAATTGACTTGAACAGCATGCATAATTTAGTTATGAACATTTCAAAAGGGCACGAAATTATTAACTTTGTGCTACATATTCGTAAGGCACCATCTCTGTTTTGCATAGGAACAAAGGATAATGTAACTTTTTCTCAAGTGATTACTCTTAATCACCACCAAACATGTTTATTTTGGTGTCCATTTATTCACAGAAATTGTGGATTAACCACTCTAGGATCAATGGCTCAAAAAAGAGTACAAATAGTACACCAAGAATATGCCACATATAATATTGAGAGTGAAATGTGATGATCATTGCATAATATAACAAATCACATCTTATACATTGGTAAAACTTATAAGACTATTGGATCTTTAGATGTGAGCGGTAGGAAGAAGACCATATGACTTCAGAATTTGGGGGCAGATGGGTAGTGGTATTTTCGTAACGAATCCCAAAGGATTGGCGAAACGTGTATTGGATGTAATGCCATTGTTGTTGGTGACAAGAACGCGAGCACGGTCAAGACCAGCAACGACTTCGTTGCAGTCATCCCTTGGGCTGTTAACAAGGATTACTTCACAGATCTCGTCCTCATGATCTCCTTCTACCTCAAAATGGTAGGCACCACTGGCACCACATACACTTTCGATGGTCAATGTGACATTCGCTGAGTTAACACGATCTCTGCATTCCAATTTCACATTGGCACCTACATCAACACATAAGACGTTCATAAGGTACAATATATTGAAACATGCACCTATTTGTTCTAGTGGCAATGCTAGATTGACATTTACACATTCCAACTCGCAAACGAACATAAAATCTGAACAACATGAACGGCATTCAATGTAAGACATAGAATCAATAATTACCGTTGATTGATTCGCTGGCTGAGGTCTCGAACAAAGTGCGGCAGGTATCACAGTAGACCTTGCCGTGAACTTGTATTTTGTCATGGCAGTAAGCAGCACCTAGGAAGGATAGGAAGCAAAGAGAGGCGATGAGGGCTACAAGCTTTGCCATCTTAGAAGCCTACTCAATTCGCAATTCCATTGAATAGGGTGGATTTTATTTATATATGAAGAGAAGGGGTGCCTCTGTTGTTGGTAAACCGTTTAATTTGTGAGGCAAGAAATTGGAATGACCTTTTCTTAGCTCTTTGTTCAGCTATTTACGGGGAATAACAAATTGAGTGGTTTTTTGCTCCCACACGTATCACCAGTTCCACCAAAAAAAAGGAGAAGTTAAAATTTTCAAAAATTTCAGTTTTACTGATTTGTCCATCTTAAAACAAAATAAAATACGGAAACGGGGCAATGGAATACAAAAAAGAATTGGAACAATATGTGTACAAATGCTATGAGCTTTTTATGAACTTAAACAAATGCTAGAATTATGAGTTATTAAATAGTACAGTTTTCAATTGATTAAATTTACTTAGTCAATGTCTAAACCTATGTGTGTACAATTATCTCATGTTTTCATTCGGTCCTATGTCTTTGGAATATTCCTGACCCTGTCTTTTAAAAAATTTGAAATCTTTATTTTGATGCATTGAAGGTTTTAAAAAATATACTTAGAAAACTAGTAATGCCAAAACATTTTACTTTTATCAGGAAGAAGAGAAGCATAGTTTGAATGATCTGTTAAAGTTTGCAGATAATAGATTTTTTGTTATTGGTGTCTCACACACCAAGTCTAAAATTTTCAAAAATTCATTTGTGAGGCTCATGATTAGACATGCAGAAATATTTGATTACTTGGGTGGAACTGGTGAAGTTGCTCAGGAAGCTAATCTGAGGCTTACAGAATTAAACAGGAAATTAAGGGTGAGTTGTGACTACTACTACTTATTTATTCTACAGACTAAGAGAACTCTTGAGATTCTATAAAGATTTATACAATTGTACAAAGGAAAACAACTTTTATCTATAACAACCCCCTCCCCACCCTGCGTAAGGACACAAAAGCTGAAAAGGACCCAAAAATACTGAGTTGACCCGTATGTCTACATATGCAAGTCGGCTTTTGTTTGAGTGCATCAGTGCATGCATATGATGTATTGCAGCATTTGTTCACATAGGTTGCTGTCCAGCTTTGGCATTAATTCTTCAGGTTGGTTAGAATATTTTGAATCATTAGCATATCTATTTTGGTTTGAGGCCATTGTGAAGCCTTTACTACTTCAACATAGCCTCATCAGTAAGACCCTTGAATGGTGACTGCCCTCCCCATCTAACACAAGCGACTTCCAGGAAATTTCTGTATGAAACTCTGCGTTAGAACAGTGAGTGTCGAACATTAGTAAAACTTTCAATTTCTAAAGGATACCGAGGTTATGCAGCACCTCGTGTAGACCACATTGAAGTTTTTGAGTTCTGACCAACCGAGATTGCTCTTTAATATGATGGTGAAAAATGAACAGTAAATAGATAATAAAGAGCGGTTGGTGCATTAAGGTAGTTTTGAATTTTGTAATGTTGGTAACATTTGTCTTTGATAGATTACCATTCATTTTTTCAGGATGGGACCTTGGAGCTTAACCCCATGACGAATATGGTTCATGACACTATGGAATTAGTATGGGATAAATTTTTATGCTGAGAAAATTGTCTGGCTTGGAGGCAATGTTGTGTATCATTCTGATGTTTCGTGTCTAATGTAGCCCATCAGGAATTCTAGAGTGAACATAACTTTGTTGATTAATACTGTGTTCTGATTACGAGTTTTAGTATCACCTAGTAGGGGATTCTATATATCTGGAGTCCAAGGGCATTGTAAATCAGTGTAACTGTGGAAGTTTTTTTACCAACAGAGTAGTTCTCTGTGTAACCATACAAAAAGTAAGTTGTGATGTCTCGTGTAGAATCTGCACCATAGATTGTCGTTGTTGTTGATGATGTTGTTATTATTACTATTGTTACTGTACTACATTACCATTTTTTATAAAGAAGGGTGCATGAGTGGACTCCAAATCAAAGTTCACACAATTATTAAACAAGTACCCAATAGCTCATTTGATTGTACTGAGTTGTATAGTAGAGAGGTCTTGGACTTCAGTAAGTTAGGTGAAAAATGTTTTTTGATTGGAACCTTGGCTTTGAACTGTTTGAGAATGAATCGGCCTCTTACTGAGGAGCAATGAATCTAAGTGCCAACCAAGGTACCTTCTGTAGGAGGCTCAGCTGAAAATGGGAAGTTTTTCTTCCCTTGCACGTACTGAGAGAAGGAAAGTATGTTTTGTCTCAACATATTGGCCTCACCATGTAGGTATACATTGCATGGAATAGTTAGTGACAAATGTGCTAAAGTGATACACTTTAACATGTTCCTTGACCACAACCCTCCATGTATGAATTGCAATTTAAATTTGAAAGTTCACCTTGATGATGCATTTGATATGAGAGATCAAAAGTGCTTATTCATAGTAGCACCTCAGCTTTTTTATTGCTATAACCTCACACCTTGTTATTATTTTCCCTGTTTATTCAAAGTTCTATAAAGCCTTTCAACCACCTTGTTTATTCAGGTACGTTCTTTTCTTTTTCTTTTAATTTTGGGTTTTAACTTGCAACACAAGTAAAGAAACATTTTTGTTAGTGAAGATTAATAAGAGGTTAATTTGTTCTAAAGTGTTAAGATTTATCTATAACTGTTTCTCAGTTCGTGTTTCTGACAACGCCCATTGTTCATAGACTTTGTGTTTTTTGACGTAATTATCTATACTGTTGATGGCTGGGAATTTAGAACTGTTAGATTATTGAAGAAACAATCACTGAAATTAGAATAGCAATATAGTTATTATCTGAATTGAATTTG
The DNA here is from genome assembly GCF_015680905.1 of Coptis chinensis. Classification (NCBI taxonomy): domain Eukaryota; kingdom Viridiplantae; phylum Streptophyta; class Magnoliopsida; order Ranunculales; family Ranunculaceae; genus Coptis; species Coptis chinensis. The sequence continues at coordinate 211,566 of NW_028238191.1, forward strand.
ATTATGGAGTGAAGCATTGTTTAGAAATTAGAATACACAATAGTGGTTGATGTGATTAATGTTTTTGACTTGGTGTTTAATCCCAGTTTGTTCTCCGTCTGTCCATGAGTTCCAATGCTGGAAAGGAGACCTCTGTCACAACAAGCACAAACCGCCAAGACACTGTACATCCTGTTTCTCTTAACAGATGCCTGACTATTTGTCATGTACCACCCCTTAACTGATTTTTGCCCAAGACTTCTTCAGAATCAAGAGCTGGTTAACAACACTGAAGTTTTCCATCCAGGACTGCCTGCCTCATTGCGACAAATATTCTGCACCAGTGGACGTTACGTCCCAGCATCTCTCGATAAATAGATAACATTCAGAGTCAACAATCTCCAGAAATGGATAGAATCAGGTTTCACAAGATCAGGAAAAGAGGTATGGAGTCATAATTCTCATTCCTGTATCAAATGCTGATTATTCTCTTTTTCAGTTTTTCCTTTTCTTGTATTGACGTTAATGCATTTTTGGTAATATAATTACTCTCAGACTGCAGAAATTTTCTGGCCTTGACGATATCATCCATGATTCCAGAGCTGCAGATGGTAAGACATGAGCCATGTTTTCGATTTTGAATCTTTCATGTATAGGTTACTTTTACCACTTTCAATCATATGATATTTGTTATCAGTAGTGAATACTGCGAGAAATTTCAGCATAGGGTCAAAGTAATTGCGCAGCCAAAAGACAAGCTTCCTGCCTCACATGCTGTTTCTGTGGCAGCAGAGGGTTTCATTTATCATGCTGAGGCTCCCCATTTTCATGCCTCAAATGCTAAGGACTTGGAGGGAGGACCTGGACTTGCATCACTTTCAACTGTTGATTGTTCAACAATTAGGTGCTGCACCTTTGGCCCCACTAACACTTCCTCTGAACTTGTCTCCCAACAGACACTAAGCCACAGGGAGACTGGATGTTTTGTCTACGACAGGAACTTTCTGTTTGATGCTGAAAGCGTGGGAAGACAGGTAAAGTTCTGTTTCTTTTTCACGTCTGCACCCCTTCCCCCTCTCCCTGGTGGCCTGGTCATTATCTTGGATACCATATCAAAAACTTTGTTCTCTTTCAGGAGCTGCCATTTCGTGGCTTGGAATCTCTTAATGTTAATCTTCAGACCACCACTACTGGTAAGTGAAAATGTCAATTCTGTGTTTTAATTTCTTTTATCACATTTCTTTGGTTCGAGGGTGCACTTCCTGGTGGAAACCGGCGGAAATAATAGTTTAGTACCAAAGCTCAGGGTAGGAAATAATGCTCATCACTCGTGCATTGATCCAGATACCAAAATGTGCTTCTTTTGCAGGGGATGCTCAATTGGATCATTGTGAATTGAACATGGATGATTATCTGCATCCTGTCGCTGCAGATCATGATTTTTCTGATTTGTTAACCATGAACGTCTCTCATCCTGCAGTGCCTTATCGTCCATCTGATGTTCAACTGAGTGAAGATTTGACACACCATGTTGATGCTACTGGGTCAAATACTCAAATGTTTCCACACTTCAAGAAGTTGTAGAACCACTGGCTATGCCCACAATCTCTGGCAAGGTGGTACAGTGGTTTTTTTCTTTTTCTGTGCACGGTTGCATATCTGCAGCAGTTGTGTGTTTGTACCTATGGCCAATTAGTCATTTGTTTTCTCAAATGCAACCATGTGGTTAGATCTTTATATGTCGTTCTGATTCTCCTGTTTTACTTGTTATTAGTTTATTAGAAGTATGTAAAGAAAAGTATGTGCGAGGAAAGTTAATTCAAAGAATGTAGAAGAATTTTAGAAGAATTTTCTCGAGAGAGCCTGGATAAAATAACTTCAGTAGCAGCTGATAAGGTATATGAATTTGGTAAATCATCAAGGTGGCTGAGAAAGAGGACAGGTGCTTCTTTACTTGTTGACGAGCCGGTTGGAAGGACTGGAGAAACTTATTGACGTGCTTCCTGAAACATCCCACTATTCTTTAGTGGATGAAGATGTCCAGAATGATGGTGATGAGGAATATAGGGAAGAGACATCACATCATATAACATATAAGACAGCAGGAAAAGCTAAGGGAGCAGCTCAAAATGGGAAAACTGGTCAAAATGGAAATATATATAGAGGACGTCTAGGGTGCGCAAGGTTTACTCGTGTGCAGGCTTCTAGGCCCTTGGACAGTACTTTGTGGAGCAATACACCAGTACCTTAGATAAAAATAACAAAATTTAAATTGATCCAGGCAGATCAAGGGAGAAATCGAACAACTGGTTTACTATCAGGATATGATTGAAGAAGAGATCAGTGAATCATACTTACAATTAGTATTCTAGGAGAAAATTTCAATCCTTGTTTTTGAATTCTCAGAAGCACTTTCTCTAATGCACGCACTTATGAAGTTCAATCCTTGTTTTTGAATTCTCAGAAGCACTTTCTCCAATGCACGCACTCATAAAAAATAATCTTGTTTAGTAATGCCTTTACATATTAAACAATAATCGAAACACATTCAGTCTAAGGAAGACAAACATTTCAAGAAAATAAAAAAGGTATTGTTATATACTGTTGCAGGCAGAAGACGGAGCCATGAATCTGAGTTTGGGGTGGCAACTGGTGTTGGGGGGCAAACATTTCTTACAGCATTTAAACTAATTCCACAAGTTCACTTTCTAATCAAAAGGTACTTTTTGGTAAGACATATGGTTTTAGAGTTGTAGACATAAATATACCCACTCACCCACCTATTATTTGCTTCCACCTAGAGGGTAAAAATTTGCGAATACTTGCCTCAAATTTTGGCTTCAAACATGCAGTTGATGCCTCCACCACCTAGAGATGCTCTAAATATTTATTAGTTTTCCATACACCAATAATAAACATTAAAATTGACTTTGATGCGGTCGAGGAAAAAAAAAGATATATGTTAGAGGTGTAAAATTTAGTTTCTAAGAATTAGTTTAATGTGTGTTGGCCTATTGTATACCACAAGTATTTAATTTTCAATACGCCAATAATCTAGTAAAAAAAATTACTTCAATGCAGTTGAGGAAAAAAGAGTAGTAGAAATTTTTTTAGAGGTTTAAAAATTAATTACTAAATATTCATTTAGACTTAGGTGTGATTTAAGATCTCTTATATTGTAGGCCATCGTATAAATAAAAACAATATTTAGTAGAAAATACTTTGATGCGGTCGAGGAAAAAAATGTTATATTTATATTCGGTGTAAAGATTAGTTGTTCAATAATCATTTAATTAGGCATAGGCGTGATTTATGGCCTACTATAGATTATAAGTATTTAGTTTCAATACACCTATATATTTAGTAAAAAAGGCTTCGGAGAGGTCGGAAAAATAAAAATAAAAAAATTAGACTTCTATAAAATATAAAAGGTGTAAAGATTAGTTGTTAAAAGATAATTTTGGTGTAGGAGTGACTTGCGGCCTATTGTAGGTCACGATATATTCAGTAAAAAAAACTTCAATGTGGGGCCGAAAAAAAAATGTTAGAGAATTATGTTAGAGGTTTTAACTTGTAACATAAGTAATAATTAGTTTGCAATAACACAATATTTACTTATATTTAGTAGAAAATACTTTGATGCGGTCGAGGAAAAAAATGTTATATTTATATTTGGTGTAAAGATTAGTTGTTAAATAATCATTTAATTAGGCTTAGGCGTGATTTATGGCCTAATGTAGGTTATAAGTATTTAGTTTTAATAATACCCTATATATTTAATAAAAAAGACTTCGAAACGGTCAAACAAATAAAAATAAAAATAAAAATTAGACTTTTATAAATTATAAAAGGTGTAAAGATTAGTTGTCAAAAGATCATGAGTGACTTTCAAGCTATTATAGGTCACAATATATTCAGTAAAAAAAACTTCAATGTGGAGCCGAGAAAAAAATGTCAGAGAGTTATGTCAGAGGTTTTAACTTTTAACATAAGTAATAACATAAGAAAGTCAAGGAGCCGAAGCCCGAAGACAAACCAACAGGGCAAGGTTCCATTCAAAATAGATGCTTCAAATGTGGGAAGATATATTATGATAGTGGAACATACAGGAAGCACATGGACCAGCACAATCAGAGTTGCCTTTGCTAGGTAAATTCATCAAACATCTCACATGCCTTTATGCTTAGATAAAAAATATTTAATTATACAACTATGGGGATTACTATTACTTTATTGAACTGTGTTGAATGATATTTTAATTCAGTTGTCTAGTCAAATAACATGAAATTCTTGATAAATGGATATCAAATAACATACTTTCTGTATCCTATGTAACCTATATCCAAATAACACGAAATGGATATTAAATAACATACTTTCTTGATAAAAAAAAATCAAAATTGTAAAACATGAAATTCTTCCCAAACAAACAAGATGTTTCAACCAATTCAACCACCAAATCCTTTCAAAAGTTGATATTAAACAGATACAACTCCAGTAGTCCAGTATACAAAATGATGCCTACCAAAAATCCTAGTTGTCTCCGTTGTCTTCTTGAAGTTTTGGCCTCGAGAAAAAAAAGATCAAAACCATATTTGAAACTTGTCCTTTCCTCTGCAACAAAAAAAAGAAAAAACAAATACCACTCAAATTCAATCAATCATCACAGTAAAGTACCAATTTCTGACACAAAACACTAGAAACAATTTTTTAAAACGGAATTGCTAGTGGTGGTGAATTGGGGATCTGAGTCTTCAAGATAGTAGGCTATTTTTTTCTTATCTCTTTTGGTCTGTGTGGTGGTGTAGACACAAAGTATACCCACTCACCCACCTACAACTTAATTTACTACACAAGTAACGTCTCACCAAGAGACCAACGATGATAGACTATTTTTTTTTTTTTTTTTTTTTTTTTTTTTTTTTCGCTATAGGCAAACGATGATAGACTAACACTTGCCCAAGTTATTTTATCAATTTCAATATTAAACTGTTTAGGTCTTTAGGAACTAATTATTTTTGGGATTTTTTTTTATGCCATATAATAACTGTTCTTCAAAAAATTTGTACCTGCTCACCCGTGTCAAGTAAACTAAGACATTTGCTTGTCCAAGGGATAGGATGACAAGATTAAACACCATTGGTACCCTCCCAAAAAAGCTTTCCAAATTAGAGGGATAAGGTGCCTGAAGGATGTCCAAGAGAAGATGTACCATCTCTGATACACTCTGCACATTATCCCCAACTAAACTCTTGTTAATAACCACAGCTCTTGGAAGGCCTGAGTAATACTATACCTACTAAGAAAATGCACCAACAAGTTGTACCAAAGAACGTGGCAAGCCTTTTTTTGACAAAGTAATTCTGCCAAGAACCCAACTAAGAATATAAATAAATAGCTAGAAGATAAAAATACTAACTAAGAAAGCCCAACTAATAATTTACAATGGAAAGATTCAAGTTTAATAACTCAAAATCTTACAAAATTAGATTTCAACAAATAACCAAAAAATCCAGCTTCAATCTTTATCAATCAGTGACAAATATCAATAAATCATGTTTTGGAGCATTTCGTCTCAATTCAATTTTACAAGTTTGGAAAGAATCGGTTATCGCCGGAGAATTTGATGAATGGTGAAGGAAAAGACTTTGCAACTGATACGGATGGAAATGGAGTGAAAATAGAAGGGGACTGATTGCGATTTGGGAAAGCTATTGAGCAAACAGTCACAGTTTGACTTTGTCAAAAAAAATGTTTGTCACGTCCTTTTGGTAGAATTTGCAGGTGGGCATGTTTAGTAAGTTTTTTCTCATTTCATTTAACAAAATAGATGTCTTAAATTAGTATTGTTTTACTCTATATAAATTCATGTTTGGGCATAGGAAAAACAAACAAAAATAAAATATCAAAGTCTCAAACTTCTCTCAACAAATATTTTCCAACCCATCCCACACCAAATAAAAAAGCAATTAGTTAATTTATCTTTTTAACTAATTTTGGGTACTAACTAAGTGTGTTTAATAGTTGAAGAAGCCATACGAACCAGCGAGATCACCGATCCGGGTGGTTGATCGCTTCCTCGAATCTTTGGGTTTGTTTGCTTACTGCTTTATACTGTAACTGCAAAGCCACAATTGGACGAAAGCGCATGTAGGTCTAGTCATAACAGTTTGTACTCTAGCCTTTTTGCTAGAGTACAGCGTGACAGACTGTTCACTTTGTGGGAGAGCGGTGCTACTACAGTTGTACGCATTTGTGTTACAGAGGTAATTTATTAAAATTTTGGTTTTATTTTCAAACTATATTTTAATTTTTGTTACTTTTAAATTCAAGACTCGTTCGACAGCAGAAAACATGCATAAAAAGACAATCAATTGAATCAATCACCCACCAACACAATAAAGTATAACATTGAAACGAAGTATAGTATTTACTCAGTCTTAGAATATGCCATGACGTAGTTTTATTCAACCAAAATGGTTGTTAGATACTTGAAGTTAACACTTTGAATATACATTTGCGAAACATACACAACTAGGTAAATAAAAAATATATATTCAAAGTCAAAATATGGTGTATCTTGTAAATTTTTTTGTTTATTTTTACTTTTTCAATTTGGCGTGACAGTGGGAATGTCGTGTTTTTTTTTTTTTTTATTATTATTATTATTTTACATTTGGAGTGATATTGGGAGTGTTATAGGGTGGTAGGTCCTACTCCAAATTTGAGACTATTATTTACTTCTACCTAGAGGGTAAAAATTTGTGAATACTTGCCTCAAACATGCAATTGATGCCTCCACTACCTAGAAATGCTCTAAATATTTATTAGTTTTCCATACACCAATAATAAACATTAAAATTGACTTTGATGCGGTCGAGGAAAAAAAAAGATGTATGTTAGAGGTGTAAAATTTAGTTTCTAAGAATTAGTTTAATGTGTGTTGGCCTATTGTATACCACAAGTATTTAATTTTCAATACACCAATAATCAGTAAAAAAATGACTTCAATGCGGTTGAGGAAAAAACAGTAGTAGAATTTTTTTTAGAGGTTTAAAAATTAATTACTAAATATTCATTTAGACTTAGGCGTGATTTAAGATCTCTTATATTGTAGGCCATCGTATAAATAAAAACAATATTTAGTAGAAAATACTTTGATGCGGTCGAGGAAAAAAAATGTTATATTTATATTTGGTGTAAAGATTAGTTGTTAAATAATCATTACGTGATTTATGGCCTACTGTATTTAGTTTATAAGTATTTAGTTTCAATACACCTATATATATTTAGTAAAAAAAAGACTTTTATAAAATATAAAAGGTGTAAAGATTAGTTGTTAAAAGATCATGAGTGACTTTCGGGCTATTGTAGGTCACAATATATTCAGTAAAAAAAACTAGGCTGAGAAAAAAATGTTAGAGAGTTATGTTAGAGGTTTTAACTTTTAACACAAGTAATAATTAGAGGTGGACTTGGGCGTTTGAGTGTCGAACATTAGTAAAACTTTCAATTTCTAAAGGATACCGAGGTTATGCAGCACCTCGTGTAGACCACATTGAAGTTTCTGAGTTCTGACCAACCGAGATTGCTCTTTAATATGATGGTGAAAAATGAACAGTAAATAGATAGTAAAGAGTGGTTGGTGCATTAAGGTAGTTTTGAATTTTGTAATGTTGGTAACATTTGTCTTTGATAGATTACCATTCATTTTTTCAGGATGGGACCTTGGAGCTTAACCCCATGACGAATATGGTTCGTGACGCTATGGAATTAGTATGGGATAAATTTTTATGCTGAGAAAATTGTCTGGCTTGGAGGCAATGTTGTGTATCATTCTGATGTTTCGTGTCTAATGTAGCCCATCAGGAATTCTAGAGTGAACATAACTTTGTTGATTAATACTGTGTTCTGATTACGAGTTTTAGTATCACCTAGTAGGGGATTCTATATATCTGGAGTCCAAGGGCATTGTAAATCAGTGTAACTGTGGAAGTTTTTTACTAACAGAGTAGTTCTCTGTGTAACCATACAAAAAGTAAGTTGTGATGTCTCGTGTATTAGAATCTGCACCATTGATTGTCGTTGTTGTTGATGATGTTGTTATTATTACTCTTGTTACTGTACTACATTACCATTTTTTATAAAGAAGGGGTGGACTCCAAATCAAAGTTCACACAATTATTAAACAAGTACCCAATAGCTCATTTGATTGTACTGAGTTGTAGAGAGGTCTTGGACTTCAGTAAGTTAGGTGAAAAATGTTTTTGATTGGAGCCTTGGCTTTGAACTGTTTGAGAATGAATCGGCCTCTTACTGAGGAGCAATGAATCTAAGTGCCAACCAAGGTACCTTCTGTAGGAGGCTCAGCTGAAAATGGGAAGTTTTTCTTCCCTTGCACGTACTGAGAGAAGGAAAGTATGTTTTGTCTCAACATATTGGCCTCACCATGTAGGTATACATTGCATGGAATAGTTAGTGACAAATGTGCTAAAGTGATACACTTTAACATGTTCCTTGACCACAACCCTCCATGTATGAATTGCAATTTAAATTTGAAAGTTCACCTTGATGATGCATTTGATATGAGAGATCAAAAGTGCTTATTCATAGTAGCACCTCAGCTTTTTTATTGATATAACCTCACACCTTGTTATGATTTTCCCTGTTTATTCATAACAAGATTTTCCCTGTTTATTCAAAGTTCTATAAAGCCTTTCAACCACCTTGTTTATTCAGGTACGTTCTTTCCTTTTTCTTTTAATTTTGGGTTTTAACTTGCAACACAAGTAAAGAAACATTTTTGTTAGTGAAGATTAATAAGAGGTTAATTTGTTCTAAAGTGTTAAGATTTATCTATAACTGTTTCTCAGTTCGTGTTTCTGACAACGCCCATTGCAAGTTCATAGACTTTGTGTTTTTTGACGTAATTATCTATACTGTTGATGGTTGGGAATTTATAACTGTTAGATTATTGAAGAAACAATCACTGAAATTAGAATAGCTGTATAGTTATTATCTGAATTGAGCCGAGGTTTTGATTATGGTGTGAAGCATTGTTTAGAAATTAGAATACACAATAGTGGTTGATGTGATTAATGTTTTTGACTTGGTGTTTAATCCCAGTTTGTCTCTCCGTCTGTCCGCAGAACACAACACATGAAGCTTACCAATGCTGGAAAGGAGACCTCTGTCACAACAAGCACAAACCGCCAAGACACTGTACATCCTGTTTCTCTTACACAGATGCCTGACTATTTGTCATGTACCACCCCTCTAACTGATTCTTTGCCCAAGACTTCTTCAGAATCAAGAGCTGGTTAACAGCACTGAAGTTTTCCATCCAGGACTGCCTGCCTCATTGCGACAAATATTCTGCACCAGTGGACGTTACGTCCCAGCATCTCTCGGATAAATAGATACTTTACATTCAGAGTCAACAATCTCCAGATCTCATGGATACTTGCAATCAGGTTTCACAAGGTCAGGAAAAGAGGTATGGAGTCATAATTCTCATTCCTGTATCAAATGCTGATTATTCTCTTTTTAAGTTTTTCCTTTTCTTGTATTGACGTTAATGCATTTTTGGTAATATAATTACTCTCGGACTGCAGAAATTTTCTGGCCTTGACGATATCATCCATGATTCCAGAGCTGCAGATGGTAAGACATGAGCCATGTTTTCGATTTTGAATCTTTCATGTATAGGTACTTTCTAACTTTTTACCACTTTCAATCATATGATATTTGTTATCAGCAGTGAATACTGCAAGAAATTTCAGCATAGGGTCAAAGGAATTGCGCAGCCAAAAGACAAGCTTCCTGCCTCACATGCTGTTTCTGTGGCAGCAGAGGGTTCCATTTATCATGCTGAGGCTCCCCATTTTCATGCCTCAAATGCTAAGGACTTGGAGGGAGGTCCTGGACTTGCATCACTTTCAACTGTTGATTGTCCAACAATTACCTTTGGCCCCACTAACACTTCCTCTGAACTTGTCTCCCAACAGACACTAAGTCACAGGGAGACTGGATGTTTTGTCTACGACGGGAAGTCGGGAACTTTCTGTTTGATGCTGAAAGCGTGGGAAGACAGGTAAAGTTCTGTTTCTTTTTCACTTCTACACCCCCTTCCCCCTCTCCTTGGTGGCCTGGTCATTATCTTGGATAACATATCAAAAACTTTGTTCCCTTTCAGGAGCTGCCATTTCGTGGCTTGGAATCTCTTAATGTTAATCTTCAGACCACCACTGCTGGTAAGTGAAAATGTCAATTCTGTGTTATAATTTCTTTTATCACATTTCTTTGGTTCGAGGGTGCACTTCCTGGTGGAAACCGGCGGAAATAATAGTTTAGTACCAAAGCTGAGGGTAGGAAATAATGCTCATCACTCGTGCATTGATCCAGATACCAAAATGTGCTTCTTTTGCAGGGGATGCTCAATTGGATCATTGTGAATTGAACATGGATGATTATCTGCATCCTGTCGCTGCAGATCATGATTTTTCTGATTTGTTAACCATGAACGTCTCTCATACTGCAGTGCCTTATCGTCCATCTGATGTTCAACTGAGTGAAGATTTGACACACCATGTTGATGCTACTGGGTCAAATACTCAAATGTTTCCACACTTCAAGAAGTTGTAGAACCACTGGCTATGCCCACAATCTCTGGCAAGGTGGTACAGTGGTTTTTTTCTTTTTCTGTGCACGGTTGCGTATCTGCAGCAGTTGTGTGTTTGTACCTATGGCCAATTAGTCATTTGTTTTCTCAAATGCAACCATGTGGTTAGATCTTTATATGTCGTTCTGATTCTCCTGTTTTACTTGTTATTAGTTTATTAGAAGTATGTAAAGAAAAGTATGTGCGAGGAAAGTTAATTCAAAGAATGTAGAAGAATTTTCTCGAGAGAGCCTGGATAAAAGAACTTCAGTAGCAGCTGATAAGGTATATGCATTTGGTAAATCATCAAGGTGGCTGAGAAAGAGGACAGGTGCTTCTTTACTTGTTGACGAGCCGGTTGGAAGGACTGGAGAAACTAATTGACGTGCTTCCTGAAACATCCCACTATTCTTTAGTGGATGAAGATGTCCAGAATGATGGTGATGAGGAATATGGGGAAGAGACATCACATCATATAACATATAAGACAGCAGGAAAAGCTAAGGGAGCAGTTCAAAATGGGAAAACTGGTCAAAATGGAAATATATATACAGGACGTCTAGGGTGCGCAAGGTGTACTCGTGCGCAGGCTTCTAGGCCCTCGGACAGTACTTTGTGGAGCAATACACCAGTACCTTAGATAAAAATAACAAAATTTAAATTGATCCAGGCAGATCAAGGGAGAAATCGAACAACTGGTTTACTATCAGGATATGATTGAAGAAGAGATCAGTGAATCATACTTACAATTAGTATTCTATGAGAAAATTTAAATCCTTGTTTTTGAATTCTCATAAGCACTTTCTCTAATGCACGCACTTATGAAGTTCAATCCTTGTTTTTGAATTCTCAGAAGTACTTTCTCCAATGCACGCACTCATAAAAAATAATCTTGTTTAGTAATGCCTTTACATATTAAACAATAATTGAAACACATTCAGTCTCAAGGAAGACAAACATTTTAAGAAAATAAAAAAGGTGTTGTTATATACTGTTGCAGGCAAGAAGACGGAGCCATGAATCTGAGTTTGGGGTGGCAACTCGTGTGGGGGCTCCAAGGGATAGGATGACAAGATTAAACACCATTGGTACCTCCCAAGAAAGCTTTCCAAATTAGAGGGATCAAGGTGCCTGAAGGATGTCCAAGAGAAGATGTACCATCTCTGATACTCTCTGCACATTATCCCCAACAAATCTCTTGTTGATAACCACAGCTCTTGGAAGGGCTGAGTAATACTATACCTACTAAGAAAATGCACCAACAAGTTGTACCAAAGAACATGGCAAGCCTTTTTTTGACAAAGTCAAATTTACTTGGGTTGTAACCACCATCCCTTCTATTTTCCCTCCATGACTACCCCTCTCCAGCAAGAACTTAAGAACCTATTCACGACGGCAAGGCTTTGAAGAATTAAGTTTAGGTACCATTCCTTTTCTAACTCCCCATAATCATGGTCGGGGTTCTTCATTGTAAGATGATTGTTATTATGGTTACATGAATTTTGAATATAGTTTATTTTGTCATATTTTGTAAGATGATTGTCATTGAATGTAATTTTGATAGCCTAGGTCACCACTAGTTTGTGCTGCGGCTGTTTGTTGTATTGGTGGCCGGCTTGTTGATTCAAGATAAACTTTAATTGGAGAACCACTGTTACTTGATCACAAAAGCAACTCTGCCAAGAACCCAACTAAGAATATAAATAAAGAGCTAGAAGATAAAAATACTAACTAAAAAAGCCCAACTCATAATTTACAATGGAAAGATTCAAGTTTAATAACTCAAAATCTTACAAAATCAGATTTCAACAAATAACCAAAAAGTCTAGTTTCAATCTTTATCAATCAGTCACAAATATCAATAAATCATGTTTGGAGCATGTCTTCTCAATTCAATTTTACAAGTTCAGGAAGAATCGCTTATCGTAGGAGAATTTGATATATGGTGAAGGAAAAGAATTTGCAACGGATGGAGATGGAGGGAACTCATTTCATTTAACAAAATAGATGTCTCAAATTAGTATTGTTTTACTCTATATAAATTTATGTTTGGGCATAGGAACAACAAACAAAAAGAAAATGTCAAAGTCTCAAACTTCTCCCAACAAATATTTTCCAACCCATCCCACACAAAATAAAAAAGTAGCGACATTGCTGATCGATCTGGTTCGTTGACTGTTTCCCCAGGCACTGCAGGGTTTGTTGCCTATTTGTTTGTACCGCTGTACAGGTGGACGAGCAGACAGGTAGGTCTAGTGGTAGCACTTTTACTCTAGCCTTTTTGCTAGAGTACAGCGTGACGGACTGTTCACTCTGTGGGAGGGCGGTGCTACTACAACTGTACGCATTTGTGTTACTAGAGATAATTTATTAAAATTTTGGTTTTATTTTCAAACTAGATTTTAATCTTTGTTACTTTTAAATTCAAGACTCATTCGACAGCAGATAACATGCATAAAAAGACAATCAATTGAATAGATCACCAACCAACACAATAAAGTATAACATTGAAACGAAGTATAGTATTTACTCAGTCTTGGAATCTGGCATGATGTAGTTTTATTCAATCAAAATGGTTGTTAGAAAAATATATATTCAAAGTTAGTTAACACTTTTTTTTTTTTTATATACATTTGCGAAACATACACAACTAGGTAAATAAAAAATATATATTCAAAGTTAGAATATGGTGTATCTTGTGGATTTTTTGTTTTTTTTTACTTTTTCAATTTGATGCGGTCGAGGAAAAAAAAGATGTATGTTAAAGGTGTAAAGTTTAGTTTCTAAGAATTAGTTTAATGTGTGCTGGCCTATTATATACCACAAGTATTTAATTTTCAATACACCAATAATTAGTAAAAAAATGAGTTCGATGCGGTTGAGGAAAAAACAGTAGTAGAATTTTTTTAGAGGTTTAAAGATTAATTACTAAATATTCATTTAGACTTAGGCGTGATTTAAGATCTCTTATATTGTAGGCCATCGTATAAATAAAAACAATATTTAGTAGAAAATACTTTGATGCGGTTGAGGAAAAAAAATGTTATATTTATATTTGGTGTAAAGATTAGTTGTTAAATAATCATTATGTGATTTATGGCCTACTATTTAGTTTATAAGTATTTAGTTTCAATACACCTATATATTTAGTAAAAAAAGGCTTCGAAGCGATCAGAAAAATAAAAATAAAAATTAGACTTCTATAAAATATAAAAGGTGTAAAGATTAATTGTTAAAAGATCATTTTGATGTAGGAGTGACTTGCGGCCTCTTGTAGGTCACAATATATCTAGTAAAAAAAACTTCAATGCGGGACCGAGAAAAAAATGTTAGAGAATTATGTTAGAGGTTTTAACTTTTAACATAAGTAATAATTAGCTTGCAATAACACAATATTTACTTATATTTAGTAGAAAATGCTTTGATGCGGTCGAGGAAAAAAATGTTATATTTATATTCGGTGTAAAGATTAGTTGTTAAATAATCATTTAATTAGGCTTAGGCGTGATTTATGACCTACTGTATTTAGTTTATAAGTATTTAGTTTCAATACACCTATATATTTAGTAAAAAAAAGGCTTCGAAGCAATCATAAAAATAAAAATAAAAATTAGACTTCTATAAAATATAAAAGGTGTAAAGATTAGTTGTTAAAAGATCATTTTGATATAAAAGTGTAGGTCACAATATATATTCAGTAAAAAAAAAACTTCAATGTAGGGCCGAGAAAAAAAAATGTTAGAGAGTTATGTTAGAGGTTTTAACACAATATTTATTTTAGTAAAAAAAAAAAAAAGAGGTGGACTTGGGCGTTTGTGTTGTTGAACATTAACCTTGGGCTGGAATTTGGCGTTAAAAAATAGTCCAGCCCAACAAATCTGACCAAGTTTTAAAGAGAGGAGAGGGGGCGCTCTTAATTAGTTTTTTGGGCGCTTTTAAAAAAAACAGAGCATTACTCATTTTTCTTCTTTCTTTGAATTCCACACACTGTAATTGCCTGCGTCACCAACCCGAGTCTGAAAACGAGTCACCTTCTTTAAATACAACACCTCCTTTCCTTAAATACCCCTTTCTCACAACTCCTCCTTTCTTCTTCTTCTTCTTCTTCCATACATACAATCGCAATTACTTAAAGGTAATTTATTTATTTTACTCTATTTGTTTAAAATTTGCAAACTTTTTGTAGTTGTATAGTTTTTTATCTTGTTAATAATGATGGGCTATTGTTAAATTAGTGGTTTTTTTATTAGTTTTGTGCAAAGTTTATATTTTTATGCATTTATTGTGGTTTAGTTGTTTGTGATGATTCATTCATGCTACTCATTGTTTGTGGATATGGTTTTTTTTTCCCTTTTTGGCTAAATATTAACTTGTCTATGCAATTTTATCAGTGATAATTTGTAACTTGTGATTTTGTTTTGGTTTTAGGGGTTTGGACTCTTAATTTGGGATAAATATTTGATAATTATGACCACTCCTGAGGTGAGGCGTCCTCTAAAAGGGTATGTAAGGAACAATAGGAGGAGGAAGTTGCTAGATGTTGACCTCAATGTTCCTCCAGGTGAAGCTTTGGAAGAGAGGGCAGGAAATGCTGCAAATCCACAGCTGCTGCCGCCACAACCACAGAGAGGCGAGCAAGAATCAGGAGGCAGCTGTAGTTTTCCGGTTTTGCAAGAACCTGCTATGATAGATGTAGAGGCAATTGATGATGAAGTTGTCATATCCTCTCCTAGGCGTTTTGCTGAAGTATGATTTCTTACTATTTGTTTTTTGTTTGTGACACTGTGTTGATGTTAGCTTTAGATGCCTTGGTGGAACTGAATTCTTGATTTGATTACTTCAGGCAAAGAAGAAGGCTAGAAGGAACAATAATGTAGTTGTGCTTGAAGCTCCACGTGTGCACCCAGGAAATTCAGGTTTGTCATCTTTTGTTTCGAACTTACATGTTATCATATACGCTGTAGCGTGAAGGAAAGAATGTGCTGTTATAGAAATGCCTGTTGAAGAATAAGGTTAACTTGGTTTGATTACCATTCTTATATGCATGTCCTTCTCATGGATAGGTGTTTGTTGGAATTTACCCTATGAAATACTGTAGATGACTGCTAGCGGGCTACTCAAGTTGTGAGTTGCATACATATACAGTATACACAACAATCTAAATACATTGACACACACATATGTCCACATCCGTCATGGTTGCAAAGTGTCTGACACGGCAAAGTACCGAATTAAGGAATATCACATACTATTTGTGTATGCATCGTGTCAACGTGGACACTTATCCGACACAGATTATTTCTAAAATATGGCTAGGCCATGTAACATAGCATTTGAGTAAGTCTATCAAAATAGCAATATTCTTTTGTGTTTACAGTTAACTCCAAGCACCCAAAAGTAAAAAACGTATGCATCTCCTTACACCCAATATCTCATCTACTATCTTTGTCGATGTCCTTGATATTCTTTCAATTGCTCTTTCGTATATATTGAACCATATCCATGTCGACATCCTTATAATCACTTTTGTTTAGGAATTGTATACTTTCTTCCTTCTTTCACTCTAAGTTTGCAATCAAGATGGAATCTTAAAGTCTATTATTAAATTATCACCAAGACCACTTTAATCCCAAGTTTGATAGTTTTGGAACTTCTGTATTTATATTATTTTCAGCAAAGCTTGGTTTGTGGATTTGTTCACTGACTTTCATTGATTATGAAGTTTGATAATGGATATAGAAATCTTAGAGGAAAACGAACTATATATTGTTTGGTTACCATTAATTTTAGTTAATT
Source organism: Coptis chinensis (assembly GCF_015680905.1). Taxonomy (NCBI): domain Eukaryota; kingdom Viridiplantae; phylum Streptophyta; class Magnoliopsida; order Ranunculales; family Ranunculaceae; genus Coptis; species Coptis chinensis. The sequence goes on from NW_028238191.1 coordinate 228,001, forward strand.
AGTAGAACTCCTCCCTTTTGCATTGGAGATTGGTGGAGCATGAGGTGGTGGTGGTATTGCTGGGATGGTAAATTAGATTGGGGAAAAACCATAAGGATTAAGAAGAAAAGAAAGATAGAGTTCATTTTAACCAATAGGATTGAGAAGAAAAGAAAATAAACAAAAGTATTAAGAGAACACGTTGGTGGGTGTGGGGTTCAATTTAGGAGCAGTATTTTCAGAAATAATGAAATAAGTAATGTTATAAATGGGTCCGAATGTCCAATAAATAAAATGTGACCGGAAAAATAAATAGAAGGGCTTGTGGAGTTACACAATTCAAAGTTACAACTAGCAAGTTATCTGTTTTGTTTTCTAGTGCATAAGCATACATGCGACTCATTTCTTGAGTTGCCTGCTTGAATTCCTCAATATTTTACTGCCGATATATTACTGGATATAATCATTTAGGCTCTGTTTAAACTGTATAGAGTTGAACATGTGTTGTGTTGTTTGCCACGAGTGTGAACCCCTTTATATCCCCATTGTGTCTCAAACACAGCAAAAGAATGTGATGAAACTGACTTTGAAAATTGGTCTGTTTACTGCTTTTGTGTACCATATAGTGTCTTTATGTTTATGTCAGATGCATTGTAATGTGTCTCACAATTAGATTGCGCCTTTCTTGCTTATTGGTCAAGTCAGACATCTTGCTTTGTGTTATGGTATGTTTTTATGTTATACACTTACAAGTGTGCCTAGTTGAGTTTATTACTTTTTCTGGTGTGTTATTTTTCTATTTTACTTGTTTTTATGCACTTGTGGGCTGCCTAACATATAGTTTCTTTCTTTGGAACTAAATAGAGGAAGAGATTACTAGGCTCTCTCTGAATAGCTATAACATGAGGAGAAGAGTTCCACCAAACCAGACAATTATCGACTGTGAACAATACATCAATATAGAAAGCACTGTCACTGCAAAGGTAAATGGTATACAGTGTTTTGCATTTTGTATGTCCTAACTCTTAAGTTTATGTTTACACTGACTTTCAGGCATGAAAATTGTCTAATAATTACTTTTGAGTCATCTTAGCACTATGCGTGCATGTCTGCATTCATGTCTATGTAACATCAACTTTTTTCACAAATTACTAAACGATATGATATGGAAGTTTGAAGATAAGCTGATGCGTATTAATACTGCATTGGCAGGAACAAACTGCAAAGAAGTCTCAGGAGCCTGTCCAGATCATCCCACCACCAAAAGAGCCTGTCTTCACTTGCCCAATTTGCACCAATACTTTGGTTGAGGAGATGACGACAAAGTGTGGGCACATCTTCTGCAAGAAGTGCATCAAGGATTCTATATCTTTTCAGAACAAATGTCCTATTTGTAGGCGAAAACTCACTATGAAAGACATCATCAGGGTCTACCTTCCCACCACCAGTTAATTCTAGGCTCTCCCAGAGTTACTCTTGTTATACCTTTAGAAAAAGAATGGAATCTTCTGATTTAGTAGAAGAAAAGCTTTATCATTTTCAGCATATCCGTTCTGTTCCCCCACATTTCTATTTGAACATGAATGCTCTCAAAGCTGAGATCTGGTTACAAGTTAATTGATCTTTTGGATGTTTTTTGGTGCTCAAAGTATTGATTTCTTTATGTTTTGTTTTGTTTTGTACCATTGCGTCTTCTCATAGATGTACATGTTTACTTTGTTATGAATGAACGGCTTTAAATGACTTGTGCTATGCAGAACTAGGCCTGCAGTTTTACCTTTTCTTAGGAATCGGGATATAGTAGCTTAGTAATCATTACACAAACCTGGTTTAAGCTTACCCATAGCAGTTTTTTACATTACTAAACATGTGTCTGGGCATCCTAAGAAAAATGGTGGAGGTCGGAAAGGAAGTGTGAAAACACCTTTACTAGACGCATCAGCCGAGTTTTGGTTTGTAAATTGAGATATAGAGGATTTCCTCAGGGACCACAGTCTGGTCTGCAATTAAATTGAATTTCAAAAGCAAGAAGTCAATATGTTAAACCAAGACAGACACAAGTGCAACAGAGGTGATACTTGGTCTTTTTAGCGACAGAACTGCAGAAGTAGAAGAACCAAGCTTTTGCTTTCATAGTGCGCCAGCAGTACCAGCCACCAGGGTTAAGTAAAGGAAAACAAAATAGCTGTAGAAAATTTATCGATACTGACTAACTGACATTATTTTAAAAGTACCAATAAGTTGCAATCTGATTTGAGGATGCCTGACATGTCAATGAAAAGGGAAAGCTTCACATACTAGAATGAGATACAGCACGATTTAGAAGTCTGTAAAGTGGTTATGAGTTACGAGGGTTAAAACTTAAAAGTTGCATTTTTAATGAGAATGGCTACGGTTAGGAGAATGGCATGACACAATATAAAGGATAGGTATGCCACATTTTTCTTTTATCAAAGTGCGAATCCTTGGCAAATATGAAGAATATTGGCCTTGAACTCAAAAAGAAAATAACAGAAAACATGAAACTGAAAGTCACATTTGACATGGTTTCTGGAATTTAAAAGCTCTCAAATCCACGGTGAACTAAAAGATCTGGTTTTATTATACAAGCAACGCTAAAGTTGATCACAACATACACACTGGTTATATTGAATACAAAGATCAAAATGGTGGAACTAACACATCACTCAATGGACCAGATCCCTAACTGCCTAAAGAAGAACAAACGCTACCAGAGCCTGCCTTCAAAACAAAGAAGAATGGAAAAAATTGGAGAAGGTGACCTTATCTTCTAGTTTTCCTTCTCCACTCGGTTCGACCACGGTTTATTTCAAGCCCGCTGCCAGCTGATCTCAAGAAGTGTAAGAACTGGAAGCAGTCCTGCTCATCTGAACTTGTTAGGAATTTAGACCCATTGGTCCCTTGTAGATCTAAGTTCCCTCCTACACCCTCTATTTCTGGGCTAGCAAGGGAATCAACCATGTCATCTTGCTGGCATTCTCGTCTGTAATCCAGTGTAATCTTTTCCAGCTGATGGGATTCAATAATTTCTTGAGGGATGCTCTGTCACGAATGGAACAATGTTTAGATCATAAAAAACGAAAGAGACAAATGAATGCGGGAGTTGAAAATAAATAGGACTTGCTCATGGATATAAAGTACGAAAGTAAGAATGTATTCCAGCTAACCTCGAGAACCCATCCAATGTAGGTGACATTGTTCACATGTTGGTTCATGTCCAGATCGCCTCTTCTAGGCTACAAATTCCAGGGTTAGAAAAGAGATTAGACAAGGGTTTCATCAGATTGTAGAAAACTACAACGAAACAGACATATTATGCAACAAGGAGACAATCAAATCATTTACCGCAAGCCCCAGTTTAGAATACTGAGCAGGATCTTCAAGTTTAGAAATTTTCTTCAGGCTGCTATTATCCTCCTCTGGGAATGATAATCTGAATAGAAAAAGTAATTTAATGAGTACTCATTGACAACCTTAACTCATAAAATGGTTTTAAAAACATAAATACTAAATGTTGGTCCTTAATATTTTGAACTGGAGAAATGTGCTCAGTGGTATCATGGCGATTGTGGCTGGTATTAGAGTGGTTTAAGACCAGTGATGGACAGTACTTAGGTGGGCCGTGAAGTGGTGTCAGTGGTTAAGCCAGATTGTTCCGTCGCTTAGTGATTCATACATGATATTGAAGTCATAAACTTTAACGCTGATTCGATAAGTTTAAAGTTCTCCATCTGAGTCGTTGCTGCAATGTAAAGTAGCTGGTGGATAAACCATGATCATCTAACAAAAAGTATATGGTAAATTAACACTGCCATGTTGACCCAGTTCAACCAATTAACCGCTGGAAGTGTGTTAAAATGGGTGATGCAATTCACATCCCACTACCATTATCCATCAGAAAAAGGGACAACATCAAAATTTTACATGGAAAAGGACCAATAACATCCCTAGGGATTTTTTTCAAGGGTACTATGGAGTTACTGAGGGTGCATTTCAGTATCATGAGTTCATGACGTTTTCTGTGTATTTACCACACCACGTCTCTTCACTAACACAAACAGACACACAAAACACATGCTCAATGATGGATTTAGTCAGAACAGAGTCAAAACAGTAGTTGTCCTGTTATCCACCTCACTACTAATTTTAAAAAAAACTTGAAGTATAAAGTAAGACATGAGTCTATACTCAAAAACGGACCATCTTACCGAGGTGTTCGTGGACAAAAGACCAGATATTCTTCCCGAACCTCATCACTAACTTTTTGAAGTCGTCTGGTGTCCTCATTCATCATCACCCACTTGCTGCAGCCAAAAAAGTATGAAGTAATGTATAAAAGATTCTTAATAACATACAACCAGAAATAATTATTCTGAGTGCAGTCTGTTGATACTTTGCTTAATTCTAGTATTTGACGAAAGTATGAAACCAACAAGAAAAGATCAATAGTTGTACGAAGCCACAAAAGAAATACGACGGAGAAAGATATTTTATTTTCAAAAGGTGCATATCCTAAGACGAAAGATTCTTGGAATACATACATTATGTGAGAAGGGTAGGGGAAATAAAACATATTAGAAAAAAATACAAGAGAGAGACCAAAAGAAGAAACACCAAGCAAGGAAGGTCCCAAGACAACCACAAAGACAATCAAAGCCAGATCTAACTATTCAAATGGAGAGTCGACACGTGTGACGTGGCAGAAAGCTTGTTTTAGAGATTATCATTAGCCCTGTTCTTGATGTTATTTTGGATAAACACATCGCTAGTTATAGAACAGTTTTGTACAAGATTATATGTTTCTATATTCAAAATTGCACTTAAATTTTGGATATAGATTGAGTGGCAAAGATTACTAGATTAGGGTGGCTGGTGACGAAACAAATAAAAGTACCTTGTAGCTCTCCCAATAACAGTACCAGTAGAATAATCCTTGATAATCCAATCTCGTCGTGTCCCAATCCGTCCTTCACTTTGGCACCATGTCTCAATCTCAACCACATCACCCCTATCAATTGCATTTAACACCATTGACATATCAATATCCCCAAACAGGTCTAACCAAGAGTGTAAATGAAACACAATCAACTCACCAAGCGGGGTATTTGTAGACTTCAATGTGCATGCGAGAAGTTACCCATATGAGGTGCAGTTTTCTCATTGTGAGGGTCGTCGCAAACCCATCTGTTGAAAACCCAACACTCTGAGCATGGTTGCATGCATTCTCCTACATTGAGTTGGTGCATCAAACAATAAGCATGAGTGTGTAATTAAAAATCGAAACACAAGAGGGGACAAATCCTCTTGTAGCATTTGAGTAAAATACACTAGGAACCATCAAGAACTTCTCTTGGACAACCTCAAAGTGTATAGCATACACAAAAGAACCAAAACAGGCAAAACACATACATATGAATAAAAAACAATTCGTTTTTTATTGTAGTGTGAAAGTAAAACTCATAAGTTAAACTTAAATTGGAATCTTAACTGCATACTAAAACTAAAACAAATATTCCAACTAAACAGAGAAGACCAACTAGATGGCAAACATACAAATTCAAATCTGGCAAAAGAAAATTATAAGAAGTGAACCCAATTACATCACCACAGTAGTCTTGTACTTTTGTTATAAAACTACGATATTTTTCTAAAACAACAGAAAGCAGCAAATATAAACCCAAACATACAAGTTAGAAAAAAAGAGTAAAATATTTGATAAGTTGTTATCTAGCTGCCTGTGAAACCAGCATCAATAAATGACAAACATGCAAATTTAAAACTCCTAAAAATTACAGAACAAATAAAAAAAAAAAAATAAAAAAACCAATTTCTGAATTTTACAGAGATAAAAACAAAACCAGAACACAGATCTCAGAGTTCAGATTAGTTTCACATTTTTTTTTTCTAATAATAAATCTGACAAAAAACTGAGCTGAAACCAGTTGCAATACATGCAAGTAAGCAATTCTACATAAACTGGCCAAACTAAAAACAACCCATTGTCCAATTCACTGTTATAAACAATCCCAACTTCCAGATTTCAAGCAAGTCCACTATTCCAATTGATCATAAAACCAGTAACAACAATACATTCATACATGCAAAAAACCAGTAACAATACATTCAAACATGCAAATCAACACAAATTCTATAAATTAAAACCAGCCCATTGTTCAAATCAATGTTATAAACAAAACTGAAACAAGAAACAAAACAAAATTAATCTAAAAAGATTGAAACTTTAATTACCTGTAACAGATTAGCAATAGTTTCAACAGTAGCAGTCTTATTAATCCCAACTTCATAACACCTGACAATAAAATTCTCTTTATAAGACAGCCCATCTTCTGTTAAACTACCTAACCTTAGTCTATCAGCTAAACTAACAGGCCCATTACTCAACCCTTTCACTTGTTTATCAGATACAACAAGATCTGTTGCTTGTACTCTTGAAGATGAACAAGTAGTTGAAAAAACACCATTACTACGAACAGAACAAGATGGAAAACGAGTTAAAGAAGTGGTCTTTATTTTGAATGATGATAAGAAACGGTAATGAGTTAAATCTGTTGTTGCATTGCATGTTCCTTTCATCATCAAGAGATGTTTCTCCATTGCTTTCTCTTCCTCCACAGAAAAAAAGAACACTTTTTTTTTTTTTTTTTTGAGGAAGGAACTCAAAACTCAAAACTCTCCAAGTTAAAAAATTTCTGTTTCCTATTTTTTATATATGTTGTAGCTGTTGCATGTGGTTACGATACCACCGAGGTATTTGAACAAGTGTAAAATTGTAAAATTTCAATTTTCTATTTCGTCTTGAGATTTTGATTTTCTTGATATATATCAATCAAATTGGACTAGCCGACTAGGTGGCCCGTTTTATATATTCTTACGTATAATATGAATAATAAGGCGAACCTTTCAAACCTATGAATTAATAAGGTCCGTATTTTTTAAATGAAAAAAATATATTATAAAAGATATAATGCAAGAATGCAATTTCAAAATTTTAAATAATATGGAAGGTTTTTTTGAAAAAAAAGATCCACTTAAATTATAACCTTCCATAAATTATAAAATAGAATATTGAAGAACTAAAAGTATTAGTAAGTAAATATAAATGAAAAATTGAGTTGTGTATGTGTAGTTAATAAGCAATGAGCAATTATATTCCTACATATATCCTTAATAATAAGGCGCGTTCAAACACAAATTATTACATTCTAAACTTGTAATGCAACAAAGTATATTCGTTTTTTTTTAATCCATTAAATAGAACCTTTCATAAAAGATGAATTGTATGTTTGTTAGAAGTTTTTGGCTGAATTTTTAAACGTGTTATTATTCAAAAATTTATTATTACATTTTTTGTAATGCAACAAAGTATATTTTTTTTAGAGCTATGGTTGGGAAAATTTTTTGAATTTTTGGCTGAATTTTTAAACGTAATTTATTCAAAATATGGTTTTAATGCATGTTTGAAGGAATTGATGTTCTTTGTTGGACTTGAAGGGAGTTTAATTGATTGTCCATTCATGAGGGGGGATAGATTCTGTTGTAATATTCCTAGTTCATAGTTCATACTATATTAGTTTTGGTTTTCGTATAAAATTGGTTGTACCAAAGTTTGATTTCACTTTTACCTATTTTTCATCCATACATCCAGCTATTTATGGCTCCATGCATAGTCTAGGAATATTCTACAAAAATTAATACGTATGCCATTGCAAACTTACGCCCGACACAGGAAAAACCTGGACGTTTCTTCTTGTCACTTATTAGATGATGTTGTTGAAGTTGTTGTAACTCTGTAACAACCAAGGAGTTTTTTTAAAAAAATGAGTAGCAATTGCAGTACTAGTAGTTCAAATGAAATACCTAACCATAGAAAAACTATTTATGAAATCTTATATGCTTCAGTGGATGATGATGATAGCATTTTTCCAAATTGTTCTTTTTCATATTTGACCTGATAAAAGGGATCTTATGTGTGACAATATAAGTTCAGAGATTCTGTTTCAGTTTTTTATTACTGTTATTGTTAATCTTATTTCTTCTTGCAACAACTTCATTGACTCCCTATGGCTAAGTTGTTGAGATTCCTGAATAATTGGAAGATGACCAAATTATCTCCAAGCTAGAACTAGCTGCATCTGCTATATATGAGCGTGTGTTAGATGCATCACATATATCAGTAATATATATCAAAAAGCATGATCTCAAATATCACTACCATTTAGTTGCGTGGCATATAGAAAACTAATCCTACCTATATTAATATCCGTTTCTCCAAGATGTTCATAGTGAGCCACATCAGCTAAAGTTTTTAAAATAGTCCCTCTATTTGAAAAATAATTACTTGCCTTTTTACCAAACTAACCCTGAATTTGGCCTACTCTCTAATTTAATATAAATTAAAATTGTCCTTTCATGTGTTATGCTAAAACAAAAAACAAAGCTACGCATTATTTCATTATTTCAAATGGGATAAAAAAAAACAAATTCTAAAAAACAATGGATTAGTTAATTGATATGTATTAGTTATTGGATATGGATATAGATATAGATATGTATTAGTTAATAGATATGGATATGTATTAGTTAATGGATCATGATATGTATTACTTACTGGATATGGATATGTTAAACTTCTAAGTGGATATGGATATGTTAAATGGGTTTAAGAATAACAGCTTATGTTAAATATAGGCCTTTCGCATAAATATGGGTTTAAGAATTTAAGAATAACAGGCCCGGCCACAGGTCGGGCTGCATGGCTAGTTAAACTATATACTAAGAACTTTGCATCTTGAACGAAGGAGAGAAAAGCTAATGTCATTCTAAAACTGAGTTATTAGAACTTTGTGAAAAATGCAGCTGCTATATGTACAGATGCTCAAATCAGTAAGATATCTGATTTATTTCCCGAACACTTTCAATCAATGTTTTGAAAATAAGCACCTCGAGGCATTCCTTGAGCGTACCTGTAACGCTCTAGAAGCCTTGAACAAAGCGTGTAAGCATCAGAAGCGTACGCTTCACTGTGTGAGGCGTGGTTGAAGCGTTGAGGCGTTGTTGATTGAAGACTTGAAGCATACCTCAGTATCAAGGGCGTAAGCCTCCATCGCAGAATTTTCAGACCATGTTTAGTAGACATCAACTTTAAGTGATACTGATATACAAAGTTTCAGGCCTAACCACTATTTTCATGACTAGCAAATGAATACACAGATGCTCAACTAACTCAACTCCGTCGTTGTCCAAAATAATGGAGGAATTGATGTGTTATATATCTTACTGACGACACTCTCCAGTAGTTGATCGATGTAGTTCCGAAGATGACAATCAGAAAGTGTATTATATTCTCTAGAAAAAAAAAAAAAAAAAAAAAAGCTTTTATCTAGTGCGTGTCTCCCTTGACCTTAAATATCAACTAATAATACATCTCAAACATTATTCAGTAAAACTTAATTAATTATCCCTTTAAAAGAAAATGAATTGATTAAACCAAATTTTCTAACACAGGTCAAAACTCCTTTGCAGATTAGAGCACCCTTTGATCTGCCCTGTCTGTTTACATTAGTATGTAACTATGTATAGTATCAGGGAAGAAACTGGCCATCAACAACCATGATATCAAAATTTTGAAAATCAAACTCATGACAGGCCATGTTTGATGCCACAAAAGGACTACAAGAGTATCACTGAACTGAGCAAATCGCGCCATCCAAGTTTCTCAACGAACTTCTAGACAGGTAAAGGTAGCATCGAAATTCGGCCTTCCCTGACGCTGTCAAACAATGCATGTGAAGACATTGTATGTGTGTTAAGTAATATTCTAACTCTGAAGGTTTGATGTAGGAATTTCAATGACATTACTGAGGAACAATAAGTAGGAAATTAGTAGCATACCCCTTGACATAGTAGTAACAAAAATCTGCCAAGATGAAACTCTGAACAGTTTCTGCAATGAGCGCAGTCACCATCCAAAGGTTCCCATATCCTGCGAAGTATAGAAAACTTCCACGAGTCTCAATTACCTGAATTTTACAATTAAGGACGTGTAAGTACGATATCCTAGAGACGACTGATGGTGAGTTATAACGTACTTTAATTTGGCCCAGCAACAAGTCGACAACAATTACAATAACAAGAACAAAGGGATACATCTGCACTTCTGATGAGAGTCAATAATGTTATTTAGATTGAGTAATTGAAAATGATATGTCATGGGAGGCTGCAGCAAGGTGCAAGTCGATATCCAAATATTTGAAAAATCCGATATTATCCGAAAATTTCAGATTATAATAAATTTTGAGTCCTATTATTGATGGACTCCATATTATATTGGGCAGACCTAAAAAAACAATTATTACAAGTGTGTCATTGGTCCCAAAAAGTCTAAAAAAAACAATTATTAATCATTGGTCCCAAAAACGATAACCGAAGTTTGAATTTAAGTCTCCAACGATATGGCATTGGATTTGGATTTCGTTGTCTCAACGACGATATACACACGTTTGGGACTTAAGTCAAACGATGTATGATATGCACATCGTTTTAAACATAATTTTTTATTTTTTCAAATCATAAATCACAAACGCGCAGATTAGTTGGAGACTTAAGCCCAAACGGTGAGGCCAAAAATATCATTTTATATTTTTTTCAAACGGTGTGGAGATTTAGTCCAAATCGTGTGGAGATTCGTTGGGCTTGCACAATAAATCGACTTAGTCCAGTCGTTTAAAGTTTGGGGTTTTCGAATTCAACTTTTGGGACCAATGACACACTTGTAATATATATATATATATATATATATATATATATATATATATATATATATATATATATATATATATATATATATTTTTTTTTTTTTTTTTTTAATTTTGGGACCAATAAACACACTTTTAATAAATTTTTTTTTTTCTTGCCCAACACAATATGGAGTCCCTCAATAACAAATACCTAAATTTTTATGTCCAACTGGTCAATTCGGATACGGATTTGGATACTGCTATATCCGCATCTGATAATATCCGATCCAATTAAAAAAATTAATAGTTATTATATATAATTCATTCATTCATTTTTTATTGTATAAAATCATAAACTAATAATATAAAACTATATTAACAAAATAATAATAATAAATGACAACTATATATATACTAGTTTTTTAGTGGTAAATGAATTATTCAAAACAAATAAAATTTTAATTAATTTTAATTTTCAGATCGGATATTATATGATATCCAATTCGGATATCCGAAATTGGATTCGGATAATTTTTTTAATATCCGTTAGATTCGGATTCAGATACATACATATCCGAATCCGAACCTATCTATTTGCACCCCTAGCTACAGCTAGCATTATGTGAAACACATTGGAAACCAATTGACATATACCACATTAACCACAATATATGTCAACCTTAAAAAATGTTGATATATCTACTGGACTAATTCTAAGTTGCGCTCACTTTCGAATTTGGCCCAACAACAAGTCAACAACAATTACAATTACAAGAACAAATGGAGACATCTGCACTTCTGATGAGAGTCAATAATGTTATTTAGATTGAGTAATTGAAAATGAAATGTCATTTGAGGCTGCAATAAGGGGTGCAAGTGGATATCCAAATATTCGAAAAATTGGATATTATCCGAAAATTTTGGATTGGGATAAATTTTTATGTCCCGGATACGGATTTGGATACTGTTATATCTGCATTTGATAATATCCGATCCGATTTAAAAAATTAATAGTTATTATATATAATTTATTTATTTATTTTTTATTGTATAAAATATTATATAAAATCACAAACTAATAATATAAAACTATACTAACCAAATAATAATAATATAGTGGTAAAATGAATTATTCAAAACAAATAAAATTTTAATTAATTTTAATTTTCATATTTCCGATAACCAATTTGGATATTCAAAATCAAAATTTGAATAAATTTTTTAATATCCGTCGGATTCGGATTCGGATTGAGATGTCAGAATAAATTTTCGAAGTCGAATTCGGATACAGACATATCCGAATCTGAACCTATATATTTACACCCCTAACTGCAGCTAGCATTATGTGAAACACATTGGAAACTCAATTGACATATACCACATTAACCACGATATATGTCAACCTTAAAAATGTTGATATATCTACTGGACTAATTCTAAGTTGCGCTCGCTTTCGAATTTTGGTGAATTTACTGAGATAAATTAAGTCAATGTGTCAATTTGCATCAGTATAATTTCCGACGCACAGACTTACCATGAAGATCCAATATGCATAATTCAAGAACCTCGCCACGCCCAAAGCAAAAACATAAAGACCAGTAAATGGCTCAAACATCTGAAAACACAGCATGTATAACATCAGTACTCCTTAGTATGACGACACTTGTTGCATACAAACGTAGTCCAATAATGGGATTCATACCTTCGCATTCTGCATTAGAATAAGTTGAGGCAGCACTGCAATAGCTTCCAAGTACGCAGAAAATGCCCAAAGCACTGACGACAACCTAAAAGCTCTATAAGCTGGATGGATCAATATGGCAAGAACAGCAGCAGGAACTACCTGAATAAGCGATTTACAATGTGCGTAGTCAGAAAATTAATGTAAATGCCCTGGTGAATTATTACTACTAATCATTGTACCATAGATTCCACTCTATGCATGGATTAGCAAACCGACTTTAGAGATGAAGGCATGAAGCAATGACTTGGCTAAATTCTTCAATCTAACAAAATGGTGTAAGGAAACAAGATAAACAAAGGACGACACTCACCCATTTACATATGAAACTGAATTTTATGAACAAGTGGAAATGCAATGCTATATTGCTATGGAACAAATTAAGTTTTTGGAGATTAACGATAAAACACGACGTTACCAAATAATATAAGGCAAAGTTGTCGAGATCCTTGCTGTATGTTGACTTCAATTTAAACCGTATCATATATATAACCCAAGCTGTTGAGGCGAGTGTTGTAAAGTCGAGGATAATACTGATATCTGCATACACGGTGAGGCCGCAATACAACCTCACAGCTAGGAATAGGGCAGTTGCCTCTTGCGACTTGAGCGATAGACCTGAAAAAAAAAACGTATGTACGTCATTAGATGGAGAAATGGTTTTACGAGTAACCAAAAATTTAGAGGAACAATTTCTAATAAAATGTTTCAAGAAATGTACCAAAAGAATTACTAGTATATCTAATGTACAAGTATAGAGCATAATTTGCAATCTGATAATATCGCATGGCAAAATGAGTGTTCTTCTATCAACTAAGAGCATAGGGTTGCAAATTCGTGCAACAAAATTCTATGTGATTCCCACGATGTCAGCATTTACTTTTAATGTTTTAATGTTCTAATGTTTTAATGTCTGTTGGGAACTAAATACGTCTAATGTTTTGCAATTTACAACTTTTTCTAAGAGTCTAAAAAAAGTCAAAATAATTTTTCGCATACCCAATATTTGTAACGATATTGAATGTAGTACCGACATATAGATATTTGTATGACCCTAAAGTCCTAAACCCACAAACGTCAATCAAAGAAGGAAAACAATGTGACAACACATTTATTTCTTATAGATATAACTGTAAATAATTTGTGCTAATGTTACTTTGATAATTTGTAAGGAACAGTGGCCCTGTATAACTGATAACTACTCTAGATGAAGAAAAAAAAAAACGTAAACCATACATAAACCTTAAAAAGAAATGAGAAAAGAGAGATGGTAAGATTTATATGTGTACCAGAACAAGTCTTCTTTTTAAGGAGCTTATAACTCAAAATCATGATTCCAAGTGCATGACTTGCTTGAGATAAGACGAACAGATGGAAGTGATGATTCAGGGTAAACCATACTGCTACTAACAATAATATTGCCAATGAAACACCAAGAAAGATTTTTACTTTCAAAGATTGTTTTTCAATCCATCCAAACATGACGCTTGCAGTGGCATTCCTTCTTCTCCCCATGATCTATCAATGAGAAGTGTTTCAAGTTTTTTCTTTTTTCTTTGATGTTTCAAAGTTTGAGAAGCTTAATTATATTAAAGTTAAAAAATAAAAACTGAGACACGAATAACGCATGCAATCAGTGTAAATGTACTAATTTTGGAATGTTATATTTTTTACATTAAATTTTAAGATATCAAATTTGGACACGTGGATTTACAAAAGATTTTGTGAGATTTACCATCCTATATTGTGTTTGCTTGCCTAATTAATCTTCATAAAAATGATATTTATTGGCCCTCAACAACCCAAGTACCAAATAAACAAAAAAAAATCAGATACCCGGCAAATATGTACCATACAGGATCCCTTTAATTTATATGATTGTGTTGCCAAAAATAAGAGTAACAAGAACACATAACTAGTTACCAAAAAAACCACAAGAACATAGAACTCTAATTTTAGTCTTTTGTATTAAGTCTTCTTTCTCTCTCGTTCTATTCTCTCTCTCCCTTTTTCCCCTTTTCTTTTCTTTCTTATTCTTCCTTATATCCTTTCTAACCGTCTTCTCTTCTCTAACTGCTCTCATTTCCTCTAACTGCTCCCATCTTCTCCACGATCTCCTTTCGTGTCCCATTTTCTTGCATTGTCCATCTGTCTCTCACATTATTGCGTCCTGGCTATGGTGCTCCAGCTCTTTTTTTTTCTTATTCAGCATCTCTTTTTGGGGCATTGACACTCCGTTGACCCTATGCCTTTCCGGATTCCGCGGTACTTCTCTGTTTGTTCGCAGACTGGATTTTGTGCTCATTCTCTTTTTTTTATTATGTCGGCTCGTCACCTGTCGTCTCGGTGGTCATGAATTAGGTCGATACAGATTATTTATTTGATTGTGATAACAAATATTGAATATGGGCCTTGTGTCATATGCCTTACGCTCAAATCAGCCAAGTGTCAAAAAAAAATTCACAATTGTTAATTATTTTCCTGACACTCAAATTACTTTCGTTTATAACCTGCACCACACTCTACCTCCGACAAATAACTCCACCCTCACCATCCAATCCCCACGTGTCCCTAAATCAACGGTTGATACCAATTTTAGTCTTACTAAAACTGGTCGACATTTAATGACGTGTTAAATATTTAAAAAAAAAAAAATAGATGAACTAAAAACAGAATCACACGCAACAAAAAAAAAAAAAAAAAAAATTACCAGAGAAAAAATTTAAAAAGAAAAAAAATCCATGTTATAATAGAGAGTGATACAAGATTTGGGGTTTGGTTTTTTTTCTCTGTTTAGGATCTGGTGATTTTTTTTTTTTTTTTTTTTTAACTTAATTTTTTTTAAAAGTTTTGAGGAAGAAGAAAAAAGATGATGCTTTCGTTGCAAAACGATACTCGTTTTCAACAACAGCAACAGAAGAAGCAGAATCAACACTTGCAATTGCAATTATCGGGTGGATCAAATAATGGGCTATCGTTTGATATGTTGGGTCGTGATGATTCTTTTATATTGAATAATCGTGATTCTCAAACTTCTGATGCACGTTCTGATGCACGTGAAGGTATGAGTTAGTTTTGGTATAAAGATTGTTTTTTTAATTGAATTTGTAGTCAAAATAGCTTAAATTGCACCTTGATCATGTAGAAACAGTGAGAATTTTGATGTTGGGATGAGTTGGCTTCACTGAGAAATGTTTGCACATGTTTTTTAGCATAGGTGTATGAGGAAATAAGGTTACTGTTGTATGAATTGCTTCAAATTTTTAGTAGTTGTGCAGAAAATAGCTTCAAAACGCATGTTTTTGAAACTTTGTAACACGGAGAATATGAAGGCGCGATAAAAATGTATCATACTATTGTCGCATTTATGATGTATTAATGGAAAATTTGTTGGCGCGACAATTATTGGAAATTTACATACTTGTGTTTTTAGCATACACAAAATTGAATATAAGGCTACTTTTGTGATGTTTCTTGAGCAAATAGTTATTTTATAGCTTCCCAATTTATCCCTGTTGCGGAACGTCTTTGTTGGTACAGTTTGCTGAGGAATTAATTCATAATTACCAATTTTTGCTCTACTTGTTTGCTTGTAAGAGTTTCAATGTAAGTTTGAGCTGAAATCGGGATGGTTTTGAAGTAGAATAGGAATCTTCCGAGGTGTTCATAGGTGGTTCTTCTACCTCTGAGTCCCTTCTGAAAAGATGCAAATACAGTATAGGTTTTAGTTTCTAGATTCAGGTTCTGGAGAATGGGTTCCTCTAATTTCGTTTGTTTTTTTAGTTAAGACATTGTCCTCACTCTTGTGTTGTTTTTGGAGTCAAGTAGTGCACTTGTATCCTCTTCTTTAATATGCTTTATAATGTCAATGCCAACCCGGGTTTTTACAAAATATTTCATATGCTGACCTGCCTAAAATACTGCAAATTCATTAAACTGTATCCCCATGCTTTAGAAAATGGGTGCATAGGTATATAGTTGACAATGTGAAAATATTTCCTGTTCTATTTCATTGTTTCCTTTTTTCATTCTCAACAAGTTTTACATGTATATATTTTCTATATGATAAATAAAGGCAAGAGACACTTGAGGAAAATGCATGGGTCCTCATCACATTTTAAGGTTCTTTCCTATGTACCCTTGTAAAAGTTTAGATGAAGTAGTAATGGTATGGACCTATAGATATCTAAGTGCATTCTGTCCTGTTAAATTCATATTAATGCCTTTTTGGCTGGGTCATAGAATCTTTCCTTTGCTTTCAATGTTCTAATAATATCTTTCGCTGATTGTTGTATGGTTCTTTTCATTGGTGTAGTTGATGAGGACATGCTGTTGGATCTTGCCCATCAGAAGTACCAGGAGGGGAACTACAAGCAAGCATTGGAGAACTGCAGTGCTGTTTATGAAAGTAATCCCTGTCGCACTGATAATCTACTTCTTCTGGGTGCTACTTACTATCAGGTTTTACTTTTTTTTTCTTAATCCTGAAGATGTCCTGCTTATGAATTTCATGATTGTCTATAAATCTGAATTGTGCAACTTATCCTGTATTGAAATTGTTTTGGCGTTGCCTTTGATTATGGAATTTTATGTTATATTGGTTGAGAATTTCAGTCTAATCAATTCCCATATTCATTTCCAGCTTCGTAATTTCGATATGTGCATTGCCAAGAATGAAGAAGCCCTCCACCTTAATCCACGTTTTGCTGAGTGCTATGGGAACATGGCTAATGCTTGGAAGGTAGATTCTACAGTGCTTTATATATTCATTGATGTTGTGGACTCGCTTTATTCATTTACCTACATCTGTAAATTTCTGTTTGTTTTAAAGCCAGTCATTCTTTTTTCTTTTATCCGGATGCAGGAGAAAGGCAATCTTGATCTTGCAATTCAATTTTACTTGATCGCCATCGAGGTTTGTACATTCTTCTGGGCATGGTACTCCATTTTCACATTCTTGACTTGAAAGAACAAAAAAAAAAGAATCTTTCTAGGACATGAAAGCTCTTTGGAAAAACAAATTTGGCTACAACTTAAGTTGAATGGTTTTCCTGTTTATGATCTTGGTTGCAACATTATCTAGGATAGGTGATTTGTTGTTGATGGTGCATGAGTACATCACAACATAAAATTGCCTGTTTAGGAGCAAGCTCTAGCTAGAGCATCAGCAACGAAATCGTTTCATATGGTTGCTACTAAAATCTATAGTGACCTGATATCTTCTTGTAAGCATTTTCTTACTACAACTTGTGATAGTGTTACGGTTAAGAATTCTGTAGACCTGAAGGGAATCACATCTACCCCAACTTTCTTACAGCTCACATACTTAACTACTTTTAAACTATGTAACATGGACACACCATATTTCATAAATAATCCGTGTCGGATACGTATTCACGTGTCCGTGTCGGATACATATTGTATGTGATAAACCTCAATTTTTGAAATTTTGCAGTGTCAGACACCTCGTATCCGTGTCGGATACAGACACACCTATTCGTGTCAATGTAACTTAGCTTTTAAAGCAATAGCTAACATTTCAATTTTTCAATAGCTAACAATTTGTTACTACAACTTGAAATATTGTTATGGCTAAGAATTCAGGGGAACTGAAGAGAATCATACTCTTCCCCAACTTTCTTAACTAAGTTACATTGACACGGATACATGTATCATATCTGACACGGATATGAAGTGTCTGACATGGCAAAATATCATAGATTGAGTTATGTCATATACAATATGTGTCCGGACACGGACTTTTTTAAGAGATGGTGTGCCTATGTAACAGATCTCAATGTACTGTATAGAGGTTTAGAATGTACCTCCACTGTAAGAAATTTATGTGTACCATTTTGGATTCTAAAACTTCATTGTAGCTTGTGGATGATAAGACAGCTACTAAGCCAAAAAACTAAAAAATAAAAATAAAAAATAAAAACAGATAAGACAGCCATCAGTATATGAAACCAAGTCACCAACCAGTCCTCTCGAGTCTCGATGATGATTGTAAGAAATTAATTTGTCTAGAGAGTCCAACATCAACTCCTGTCCTTATACATTGTAGTGCTATATGGTTGAAGTTCCCCTTTGCATCATCTCTTTGATGATCCGCCCGATATAGCATGTCCACATCCTTTAAGGTCGCTCTACTTCACTGGAATCACTCCACTGTAGTATTACTGATATGTTTAAGAATGATACAATCTCCATGCCAGCTATATATAACTTGGGAAATTACGTTTGTGGAAATAAGCAAATAACTGATTGAGTTTTGACTGCACAATAGTGGAATCCGTATCAAGCAAGTGTTTAAAATCTTACGAACTCGTTGACCATTTCATCTTCTTTATTAGGTTCACTTGATCCTTGATCCTTGATTCTACTTTCCTTTGCAGGTCCGTCCCAGTTTCTGTGATGCTTGGTCAAATTTAGCTGGTGCATACATGCAAAAAGGAAGGTCTAATGAGGCAGTTCGGTGTTTTCGCCAAGCTCTTGCTTTAAATCCTCGATCGGTAATTCATATGTATCATTTTCTATAACATGATTTGTAGATTCTTGGAGATGCGAGTTACTCAGTTTTCGGGTAATTGTAACAGGTTGAAGCTCACACTAACCTTGGAAATCTGATGAAAGCTCAAGGCTTAATGCAAGATGTAAGTAGTAGAAATTAATTCTTATTCCAAAAGTTTACTGGTGTTTGCCTTCGCCATTTCCTTACTTTGATACCTTCATCAAGTTGTGTTCTTCTGTTTGAGTAATCACAACTTTTAGAATATTAGTCACAACTGAGGATATGTGTCATCTATTCGGTTCTTTTGAGTTCCTATTATTGTTGTTGTGTGTGCTGGGTATGGATTATTAAGGTGTCAGGTGTTGATTTATGGTTTAGAGATACAAATGTATGGTTCTTTTTTTAATATAAATAAGGTTCTTTTGTTCTTGTTGCTTCCATATTATAGTAACTGAACACTGCCGCTTTGTTCAGGCTTACAATTGCTATGTTGAGGCTCTCCATATCCAACCAAACTTTGCTACAGCCTGGTCAAATATTGCCTCTGTATTTATAGACGCAGGCGATCCAAACAGAGCCCTTCAATGTTATAAGGTATGTGATTCTTGATCCGATTCCCAACATATGATAAGATGCACTTCTGTTAAAGAAGCTTTACTGTTAGCTTTTTGCTTTACTTCATGTTCAGGTCGAATTTGTTTCTAAACTATTTACAGTCAGTCTTTAATTACAAACTGTATGTCATTGACTGTTCTAGAGTGCTTTGGCCCTATCTATATTCACTTTACTGATTTCAGAAATTTTATGCATTGCATTTTCTGCAGGAAGCAGTTAGGCTCAAGCCAACACATGTTGATACCTATATTAAGATGGGAAATTTGTATAAGGTAAGTGATCGTGTATTGTGCCAATAATCAGTTAGCGGCAAATGCCAGGACTGGTGTCTGGAGAGAAACAAGTTTTTTTCTTTTACAATTTTCCAGGCCTTGGGAATGCCACAAGAGGCTATTGTGTGTTATCAGCGTGCTCTACAGCTGCGACCAAATTGTGCTGTGGCCTTTGGTGAGTTCTTTTACCAAATGATATGTGTACAGTCATTTGCTATGGTGCTCAAGCTGTTTGTTTGTTGTCTTTTCAGCTGATGGCATGGCATGATATTGAGTCTCAAAAAGGGCGTTTTAGTATGACTGCTGATAGGCCAACCATAGGAATAGCCTCATAGAACTGCATATTTTTCTTACTCACTGAAAGATAATGGTTTTGAGACACTTATGCCTTAGTTACTAAGCCGTTGTGTATTTCGGTGTCAAACTTTGGTACACATGTCGGATACAGAGTTACAGACTTTGAAACACCTAAAGCTGTTAAATAATTTGTTTTATTTGTATGTAATATCTATGAAATCTGTATATACTCGTATATATTCTCTTTATCTTTTTAATCCGGTTCAAGTTGACCCCAACTTACTGAGTCAAGAACAATACATGTACGACTCCTGCCGTCATATTTTTTTTCTATTTAAATGTATGACTCCTGTTGTCATATAGTCAAGAACAATAAAAGAGTCATTTTGAACAAGATAACGTGTTAATGTTACATTCACTCTGCTAAATATGGTCCTTAAGTTGACTAAGAGGAATTTTTTTGAATAATCATAGTTAGCTTAGAAGGACCTATCAACAGTAAAGTGTCATCGAGATATCAACATTATGGTAATAATATATTTTTATTTTCATTTCAAACCATTTGTAAATCATTAAGGTTCCTTCCCAGTCACTCTCTAGTCTCTACAATGCGTAACCAATGACATTAGAAATGTTGAAGATAACCATTGTATTTGGTTGGGTATGACCTCGACCCTAGATAACATTTGTATGAGAAAACAATTGGTGCAATGTTTTGTCCTCCTGTCTTATGCTTTTCAAGAGCCCACAGAGCAGCTCTGTGTTCATTTGTTTGCTTCCACTCATGGTCTCTTGCATGTGTATAACTTCTGTGTGTGAGCTCTTATTTATATGGTCCAGACAGTGCGGGGTCTCGATACCCCCCATAGGATCCTTGTCATCAAGGGTCAAGGGTCTACCTGTCCTTTGGTGCAAGCAATGGAGGAAGTCTAAGAATATTTTCGACTTCTTCATGTTCTTGTCAAAGATTGCATTTTGAGGGTCAAGCCCTTGAGGCAGCTTTTGTTTTCGTTTTCTCTTGATTTTTCTGTAATCATCCTGCATTGACTTTTTATCTATAATTAGTATGCATTGGTCATTCACCTCGTAGAATAAAATATTTGCTATCATGTGTTGCAGGCAACCTAGGAACTACATATTTTGAGCAGGGCCAGCTTGATTTGGCCATTCTCCATTACAAGCAAGCCATTGCATGTGATTCTAGATTCTTGGAGGCATATAGCAATTTGGTTGGTTCTATTGTCTTTGTTGGTGTATCATGTTTTTTTTTTGGGGGGGGGGGAAGTTGGTATCATCTTCTGCTTTGTAACCTTTAATCTGTTTCCATTGGTAGGGTAATGCACTGAAAGATTCGGGTAGGGTTGAGGAAGCAATCCATTGCTATCGCGTAAGTTCAACACAGGTTTTACTAGAAGTTGTTTTGATATTGTCTTGTTTCTCCTGGACTTTGTTCTAATGCCATGTCATTGGTCTTGTTTAGTCTTTGCTGGGACTCCAACCTGACCACCCACAGGCTCTCACAAATCTCGGAAACATATATATGGAATGGTATACTCTCACTACATCTTTTGCTGCAAGTCATATGAGCTATAGATGGTGTTCAAAAGTATCTCTTGATTCTGGTCAAAGGTTTTAGATTTATCTTTTCAAATTGCAGGAACATGCTGAGTAACGCTGCTACATGTTATAAGGCAACATTGTCTGTAACAACAGGACTGTCTGCTCCTTTTAGTAATTTAGCTATCATTTACAAACAACAGGTACTGGCACATTTGAACGGTTTTTAATCTTTATGATAGAAAATTGTATTCCAGTGTGGTCTGTACTTGCGCAAAGCTAGCTGATGGCACTTTTTCGGTTCTTACTACAGGGGAATTATGCTGATGCTATATCTTGCTATAATGAAGTACTCCGCATAGATCCACAGGCTGCTGATGTGCTCGTCAACAGGGGCAACACATTCAAAGAGATTGGTAGAGTTAGTGAGGCAATTCAGGATTACACACGAGCTGTTAATGTCCGTCCATCTATGGCTGAAGCTCATGCAAATCTTGCATCAGCTTACAAGGACAGGTGTTAGCTGTTGCATGTGCTTGTAGAAAAATGTTTTTTTAATAGCATCTTACCGTGTAGAAGGATATTAATTTTTGGGAATTTTGCAGTGGGCATGTGGAGGCAGCTATAATTAGCTATACAAAGGGACTGCTTTTGCGACCTGATTTTCCAGAAGCAACTTGTAACCTCCTTCACACTCTGCAGGTAAAGTACTGACGATCCATTTGATCTATCTCAATTTCCTTGAGATCCAGGTATAGTACTGAGATTTCTTGGTTTTCTTATATTAGTTCACAATTTCCTTTCTTCCATAGTGCTTATCAAAACTGAAACGAACATATGCTGGTGATGCACATATATTTTGATATCAAACATTTGGTGCATATGTGGCGCAAGCAGTAATTTATCTCAACTTTATTTTATTTATTTTGGGTTTTAGATTCAAAGTCCAAACAGATTGGTGGTAGGCGTATATGTTAGTTGCGTGTCACATGGTCATACTCATCTTGTGTGTGTACATAGATTTTCTATGTTGTCTCTGAGTTCAGATATTAGGGATATATATACATAATGAAAAATACAATTCGCTATTAATCTCAATCCTTGCCATGGATATAGGTTACCCACTTAAAGATCTACTGTGATATTTCTTCTTTTTACGGTTGTTGTAATTAATTATTTCATTCATTGTTCAATTACGGAAGACCTACAAATTCTTCTGAGACTATTGTGTCCACTCTTAATCGTTTCTTAAAAACGTCAACTCTTAAATTCTTATTAGCGTTGGACGTTCCAATTTTAAGAGAAAACCCAATTTGTGATTGCAATTAATGTGATGTACCATGTATGATATCTGTGTTGTAATGTTTGATGTGATCTTTTGATTTTCAGTGTGTCTGCAATTGGGATGACCGGGAAAGCAAGTTTTCTGAAGTTGAAGGGATTATAAGAAGACAAATAAAGGTTCACACTTGGAATCTTGTCTTGTATATATCTAATTACTGATCCATGTATTATGTGTTTTTTCTCTAAGAGTTTTTGTTTTATAATTTCATTTATGATCAACCTACAGATGTCTGTTCTTCCAAGTGTGCAACCTTTTCACGCAATTGCATATCCCATCGATCCGAAGCTTGCTCTGGAAATCAGGCATGTTGAAATATGAATTTGAAGTGAGTGTACAAGGAAGACACTGATGTTTTTTAAACTAACGCTGTTTTTTCGTTGTTTTAGTTGTAAATATGCAGCACATTGCTCTCTGATTGCATCCCGTTATGGGTTGCCTCCCTTCAGCCATCCCCCTCCGATGC
Source organism: Coptis chinensis (assembly GCF_015680905.1). Taxonomy (NCBI): domain Eukaryota; kingdom Viridiplantae; phylum Streptophyta; class Magnoliopsida; order Ranunculales; family Ranunculaceae; genus Coptis; species Coptis chinensis. The sequence continues at coordinate 251,562 of NW_028238191.1, forward strand.
CTGTAATTAGTGCGGGTTGGAGTGGACGTCTAAGAGTTGGGTAAGTTTTGACATTTTGATTTCAAAGATTATTGGGTCATGAACTCATGATTCACCTCTGATTCTTTATATCTTTTAGCAAGTTAATTTGGCTTTATCATGGTATATGCCAGTTATGTTAGCAGTGACTTTGGGAATCATCCTCTTTCCCATCTTATGGGTTCAGTGTTTGGTATGCACAGCAGGGAAAATGTTGAGGTCTGTTTCTGTCTCTATCTCTATCTCTCCCTCTCTCACATGAATGAAATTTTACTGCCTTGTTTCTAGATAGTTATAATTATCCTCTCACATGTTATAGCATCCTAATTGTTATTGAGTCACGCAGGTATTCTGCTACGCATTAAGTCAGAATGATGGCACTGAGTGGAGACAACGTATCCAATCTGAAGCTGAACACTTTGTTGATGTCTCTGCTATGTCATCTGATGTGATTGCTCGAATGATTTATGAAGATAAGATACAAATCCTCATTAACCTTAATGGTTATACTAAGGTACTGCTTCCAATGGTCGTCAACATTTTATCTTACTTTGAAAGAAAATTGATTTCTTCCTTAGAAAACAAGAAAATTGATTTCTATTCAATGTCTTTCATATGATCTTTCCTGTTGGGGAACGGACCACATGGCGATGACGAGATTCAGCCAAGAGCTATTTCGTATGTTTTACCTACTATTGTTGTTTTCACCAATTTTGTAGGGTGCAAGGAATGAAATTTTTGCAATGCAGCCAGCACCGATACAGGTTTCTTATATGGGATTTCCTGGAACTACTGGAGCAACCTACATAGATTATTTGGTAACTGATGAGGTGAACATCAAGGTTCAAGTTACTTGTCATTTTTTTCCGGAAAATAAACTTCTGTTGGGCCTGACACATTGCATATTCCCCCTTGCAGTTTGTTTCTCCTACTCGGTATGCGCATATTTATTCCGAGACGCTTGTCCATCTTCCTCACTGTTACTTTGTAAATGATTATAAGCAGGTAATTACGCCACCGATATGTATTTTACTTACTTCAGATAGTCTGATAAGTAAACTTCATGTGAGTCTGATAAGTAAGCTTCATGCGAGTATGTGGCCTTCTTGAAGATGCTTTGTGCATGGTAGTTAGTATGAATTGTCAAATTCTGCTGAAAAGAACTTGTTTTAAATGCTTTGGTTAACTCAATTGTTTGGACTTTGGATATGATTACATAAGCTTTAGTTATGAATTTGAAGATGATATTCATATCCGGCTAGTACATAAGATACCATTTTGAATGTTTGTATCCAATTTTTTTGGAATATTACATTTTTGAAGTATCTTACTAATCATGTTCAGTTACAGTTGGAAGTTTGATATTTGAGACTGCTATTTATTCGTTCAGGATATTTCACTACCGTTTCAAGAGGACCTCTTGCATTTAAACTTTGAATTCTGTCACATTTTCTGAGCATTTCTGGTTAGATTAAATTTTGACGTTACCAAGGAATTTTCTCAGAAAAATCGTGATGTATTGGATCCTGTTTGCCAACACAAGAGATCAGACTATGGATTACCTGAAGACAAGTTCATATTTGCATGTTTCAATCAGCTGTACAAAATGGATCCTGAAATATTTACAACCTGGTAACATGAAAATCCGCTTGAAATTTAGTATTATGTTTACTGTCAGTCTCACATGGATTTCTGTGTATGACTCGTCTGTATCATATTCATTTCAGGTGCAATATTTTAAAGCGTGTCCCAAACAGTGCACTTTGGCTTCTCAGGTTCCCTGCTGCAGGCGAGACGAGACTGAGGGCATGTATGTCTAGAGCATTGGAAATAGATGCATATCTATACTAGGCGTACTATGAATGTGGGGGATCGATATAATTTTGGTTGTAATTTTTTTTCTGTGGTTGCATTTCCAGATGCTGCTGCACAGGGTGTGAAGCCCGAGCAAATTATTTTTACGGATGTTGCAATGAAAAATGAACATATCAGGCGCAGTGCTTTAGCTGATCTCTTTCTTGACACGTAAGTTTGCAGTAGTTAGTATGTATTTCAACCTCCTCTTCATCAGACATGATATAAATCTATCAACTCTCATACTTATCCCTCAAGACTCGAGATCAATTATGCAAACGTACTTATTCCTCTGTAGACACGACACTGCCATTTTGCTGGTGAGACTCGAATCATAAGCTGATAAATTGGGAAGAAGATTCTTCCCATTTAAACTCTCCCATGCAATCCAACAAACACTGAAAATTATTACTTTATTCACTTGATATACCAATCTATATATGTATTTAATTTGTTCCTCACATTTGCAGGCCGTTATGTAATGCCCATACTACTGGCACTGACATCTTATGGGCTGGCTTGCCAATGGTGACACTACCACTTGAGAAGATGGCGACCAGAGTGGCTGGCTCATTGTGTCTAGCAACTGGAGTTGGGGAGGAGATGATTGTGAGCAGGTAAGTTCAAAAGTTTACGATAGGGTGGTGTCTATTATGTTTCCTCTAGCTGGTTGGTCATAAATGGTACCTGACATGTGCAATGGTACATGTTCCTAATAGCCTGGAGTCTATTAGGCACCACCGTGGCGCCAAATAGTTCACCAAGTTTAGCTTTGTTGTTTCATTTTTCTGCTTAGATGAAAGAACTGAGTTCATTGCTTGCTTTTACCTTTGGTGTACCAAGCATGAAGGAATATGAGGAGAGAGCGGTATCGTTGGCTGAGAACCGTCCAAAGCTTCAGGCACTTACCAATAAACTCAAGGCAGTTCGTTTGACATGCCCCTTATTTGATACGCCCCGCTGGGTAAGTAACTATAAATTTCGTGTTGAGTTTTGAAGTTTGTCTATATCATCTTAAGGCAAGCGTGCTCTTTTAAAACGGAACACACTTGAGCATGTGCATGCATCATCGCGCTTGTATTAGAAATGGATGGTGTTTTCACATTCATCTAACGTGTGAACAAACATATTGCAGGTGAAGAACTTGGAGAGGGCATATTTCAAAATGTGGAATATATATTGCTCGAGCAGGCAGCCCCAGCCTTTTAAAGTAACAGAAAATGATGCAGAGTTTCCTTGCAACAGATTAGATGGTGAATGACATAGAAAACGGCTTTGTGGATAAATTAAGAGAAACGTAATATATTAGGGAGCTAAGGTTGCCTGGGATGTCCAAATGATGCATCTGAAATGTATTTGTATACAATGCAGTGTGGATGGATAGATGATGTAACTGAAATACTATTACGTAAAGTTTGGGTAGGTTAGTGATTTTATGTATGGGCATGTTGTTTGGAAAGATGCAAAAAGTGGTACTCATTCTGTGAAGCTAACCATTCAGCAGGGTTGGTTTTCTTTTCTAAAGAGAAAGTTTCTGTTCAATTCTTTTGTTTCTTTTCTTTTCCCTGTTTCCCGTAGCAGTTGTATTTCGATGAGCTTGAAAAGGTCTCTTCATTTTTGGAAGACATGATTAAAATATGATGGCAAGAAGTATTTGTCCAAGAAGAATGGCACTCTCATCTTATGATTGTACAGGAAAGGAGATCTTTCCCATGATCTCAATTCTTGCAAGATAAAACTATACTTAGGCTTTACACAGTCACAAATGCTCAGATGTTTAATTTGAGTCATTTCACACTACAATCCATTGACGTTATTTTTTATTACAATGCCAATGGAACTCATCATACAGTTTACCTTTCTCGCTTGACATTGATTATGTTCCTAGGTGTTGACGTGTTGTTGAGTGACAGCCAAGTCAACCAACCCATACCACCAAAAACCATACTGAAAAAACCAACCGGTGGACAACGACACCCACACATGCAATACACATTCTTTAACGTATATCTTTTCCTGGTCCCATTAAAATAAATGCCCCGTGATATATAGGGTGACGATAGCCGTATAGATGTAGGGCTGTAAATGGGCCGGCCTAGGCCCAAAACCCAATTGAATTCGAACAGATAAAATAGGGAATTAGAACTTAAATGTTTTCCCATAAAACTATTGAGTCAGCTATGGATATACCCCGTCCGACCCGATAACTGTCCGGCCCGAAAATTAAGGTTATTTTTTTAGTTTTTCAAATAAGTACTATTAAATTTGTAACTACAAGTATACATAAAATGTCAAGAGACTTGATGGATTAGTGTTGTAGTGCCACATATATAAGGCTTGAGTTTGAGTCTTACACTCTTACTACACTCTATTTCAATTTTTTTTAGAAAAATAATAAAAAAATACACTATTTTCATGTAACCTTATTGGACCTAGGTTAGGTCAAACCTGAATCCGATCATGTCCAACGAAATCTAGACCGAGACTTGGACCTTCTAAATGTAAATATAATCAAGTGAGCGGAGCAAAACGATCTTAGCAGAAGGGGGGGTATGCGGACAAAAACCAAGTTAGTTGGTTTCTATCTGTCTGTCCTCAATTTTTCTCTCATTTTTTCTTCGCCCCCAATACCTTTTCTCCTTCACCCATCTCTCTCTCTCCCCCGCATCACCCAACTCTCTCTCCCCCCCCCCCCGCAGCTCCGCTCAGTATACTAGTTTAGACGGGACTTAGACATAGATGAATTATGTTCAAGTTGACAGCCGTATATAGATGTATTTATAGTGGGGTACTAGTTAAAAAATGTTGTCACTATTGGGGTTAAACCCTGACCCATGCCCTGACCTGACCCTGACCCTGATCCATCTCCTTCCTCAAACGCCGGATCAAAAAGAAAAACACAAACACACTCACAAACTGACAAAACAAAACACAAAAACAAACACACACTCATAATCATTTCTAACTTATAACACGAACACAAACACAAACACAAGTTTGAGATAAAGCCTCTTTTTTGCAACACTTTTTTTAACGTACACTTTTAATGGCTCCACCAAACTATGAATTCCAAGAATGGTGGAACAAAGAAAGAGCTAAAAACAATGAATTATTTCTAGACCCAACTTCATCCCACAACTCCAACCTCGAGATCCATACTCAAATCAACACTAATGACCAAGACCATTCTGTAGGGAAAGAACACAGAACACGAAATGCCAGGCAATTGTCTTGGGTCTGTTTATTAAAATTCCAACAGTGTACACATTTCCTATCTTGGGCCTCAAATGGGCTACTGTCGATTTTACGGACAGCGAAAAGGAGAATTTATTCATCCAATTCTGATCCAGATGGTTCAGTTTCATGGTCTGAGTATAGACTGTATCGAATTATTAAACTTTTTTTAGGACTAGTTATATTGTTGTTGTTATTTGAGCTGTTGGCTTATTTTAAAGGATGGCATTTTAGTCCACCTACATTGCATTCTTCTGATGTGTTGGGATTAGTTGAGCTGGTTTACGCGAATTGGTTATTTATTCGCGCCAATTATTTAGCCCCACCGTTGCAGATTATTACGAAATGTTTGTATTGTTTTGTTCTTGATTCAATCTGTGGATCGGATAGTTTTGTTACTTGGGTGTTTTTGGATTAAATTTCGAAGGATTAAGCCGGTTCCTGTGGTGGAACTTGATAAGGATGTTGAGAGTGGGAATGTTGAGGACTACCCAATGGTGCTTATACAGATACCAATGTGCAATGAGAGGGAGGTAAGAACATGTAGGTCTCGTAATTTCTTACTTGATGTTTTGTTTAATATTGGGTTGTATACTTGTGTTTTGTTCATGATTACTCATTGACAAGTGTAAATGTTCAATGTAAATCGTATTTGTGTAAGACAGTAAACATGGCACCTGTTAGAGGTAAGAAAAGGCCATCCGCCAAAAACTTGTAGAGATTGAACAATTTGAACATGCCACTGAGGAATGCAGATCAATAAGATTATGCAGGTTTATGAGTTCCGACAAAACATGCATGTAAAAAAGACCTTGCAATAACATGAGAGCTTTACCACGTTGAAACCTTTGGCCAAACACCAGATGATTATATCTGCTGAAAACTCCTACTGTATACGACACCCTCCAAAGGTAATCCCATCCCGCTTCAGATGGCCTTACATTATGTAACAAATCAATGCTCCTTATCCCTTCCTCCAATAAGATTGTTGACACCAAGAACATCCCAACTAAGCACTACACCTTAGAGATGGATTTAGAGTACTTATTATACACGTACCGTTAACATACACCACTGGATGGTGTCACTTCTAGTACCACTAGTTTCCCTTCCAGACACAAGACACTTTTTTTTTTCCTTCCTAAAACCTTAAGTGAGTAGTTATCATTCACTTATAGTTGAACTCTAGCTCTATCAGGAAGCTCTTGAAGGAGAATGTTTCTCTTGAATATGGCCTGATATTCTACGAAATTAGTGTGTGGAGCATATCTAGCAGCTTAGTGAATCCTTATAATAGTATTGCCACAATGTTTATTGGATGGCGTAACTCCAGATTATGCATAAAAATCCATTCAATTAGTAAGTTAGCCCAGCTGTGAAAATATAAATAAAAACAGTTTAGTAAAGTGTGCTGGCGTCTGGGTCACCTTCCATTCATTTTTCATTGTAGTTAAATATCATTATACATTTTAATTTTTCATAAAATGTTTCAACAAGTAAGCGGTCAATTAACCTGTGTGGGAGTTTATGTGTACTATCTTTGAAGAGTTATATGCATTGGGTTCTGAATGAACAAGTACTTAGCTTCATCACTGCTGGTTTAGTTATTATGAATAGGTCTGCTAGTTTTAGTGACTACATGTTGTTGTTAATGGTTTATTTATTGGGTTGAAGTTGTGGTGATAAGAAACTGATATTTTGGGTGGTATACAGGTTTACCAGCAATCAATTGCAGCAGTGTGCATCCAAGACTGGCCAAGGGAGAGAATGCTTGTACAAGTTCTAGATGATTCTGATGATATGGATGTGCAACACATCATCAAGACTGAAGTACAGAAGTGGCAGCAGAAGGGTGTGCGAATTTTGTACAGACATCGTCTTATTCGCACAGGCTACAAGGCAGGGAACCTAAAATCTGCTATGAGCTGTGAGTACGTTAAGGACTACGAGTTTGTGGCAATATTTGATGCTGATTTCCAACCTGGACCAGACTTCTTGAAGAAAACTGTTCCCCATTTCAAGGTATGACACTGCTATTTTGCCAGTTTCTAAATGTTCTAACTTCTCACATTCTAGTTTGTCCTCTTCAATGATTCATACTTTATTGGAATTTGAAAATGGAAACTTTGGATTTCCCTAACTTCGTGTGAATACTCATATTTGAATATGCCAGTCTGTTTGAAGCTTATTTAGATGGATGTATGTATAAGCGCATACTCATGGATATATAGACAGTTTAGAGGCGATTTGGTATAGTTAACTATCACGACCTTTAAATGCGACAGAGGATACACATGTAATATTTTTGTTAAGAATATGGGTTAAAATATTCCTACATGGGACAAGAGACAAGTCATCATGGCTTAATCAAGTGTGGTCTCGCCTTTACTAGTACCAGGGTCCTTTCAGGATATAAACCCAGACCCATGGGCCAATTTGTGGCCCAAGCTAAATGGGTGGTGTAAACCAAGGTCTGGCGGTGCAGTTTACATGTATATATATATATATATATATATATATATACATGTAAACTGCACCGCCAGATATATATATATTTTTTTATGGTAGAGTATTTTGTTTTGACATGGTAGCAGTGTAGCACCCACATTGTATCAGTACTTCATTACCTCCATTTCATCTGTATTTTTTTCTCTTGGAACATTGCATCTGGTTTCAGTGACTCACATGGTTGACATTTTATGCATAACAGAAGTGTCAGGCCACAACTTCAATCGGCTATTTTAGTGACCTCCATTGCATCTGATATCTTATAGTTTTCATTGGATAGGTTCTTTTGTTTTTTACAGAGAATAAAATCCATCTATCTCAAATGAGGATAAAAAATGTTTAGGATCAGTAAATATATATGTATTATATGATGCAAGCTACATATGCTGCTGGTGACATGATCCACATATAAGAACATAGTTTTAAGGAAGAGAAACTAAAAGGTAATACTGGTTATAGCTTCTTTTTTTTAAAAAACAGTTAAAATTTATTTTCTTTCTACTATTTCTGAAGGCCAACGACGATCTAGCATTGGTCCAGGCCAGATGGGTTTTTGTAAACAAGGATGAGAACCTGCTTACGCGGTTGCAGAATATAAATTTATCATTCCACTTTGAGGTTGAACAACAAGTAAATGGTGTATTCATCAATTTCTTTGGTTTCAATGGAACTGCCGGTGTTTGGAGGATCAAAGCTCTTGAGGAATCTGGAGGATGGTTGGAAAGAACAACCGTTGAAGACATGGACATTGCCGTCCGTGCTCACCTTGGTGGATGGAAGTTCATATATCTGAATGATGTAAAGGTTTGTTAATTGATTTAAGCCTTATTAGCTTTTTCAGATATAAAATAGCCGGGATTCTCACGAGCTTTCTTCCCTTTCTCATATGCAGTGCCTTTGTGAGCTCCCCGAGTCCTATGAGGCGTACAAGAAACAGCAACATCGCTGGCATTCAGGTCCAATGCAGTTATTCCGTTTGTGCTTCTTTGACATCCTTCAGTCAAAGGTGAGGAGGATGTCATCTTCCTCCCATTATTATCATCTTGTGGAAGTTCGTAGAATATTTATGTCCTCTACAGTTTACAAATCTTATTTTTGGGGAGTGCATATACTGCCATTCCAAGTTTTCCAACTTAAGTTCTTTATATTTATTTAAGCACATATATATGCATGCATAAACATATGATTGATGTATTCGATATATCCAGTGGTGTGTTTTGATCATTCCAGTATATGTAAGGGAAACATGCGATTCTACATACAAAAGACAGACACACTGAGGGAAGCACGCTTGTATAATTGCATCTACTGGAATTGTCAAAACATATACTGGAAGTATCAATTTCCGAGATACATCAAGAAGACTTGAAGACTAGAAGATTTAAAATACTAGGGTTAATTAAGATTACCCCCACAAGGAATTCATGTCATGAGTTATCGTGTACCCTGTATAGTATTCCACCTTAAATGTGTGCACTGCATAAACTGACTAAGTCCATTCTGGCCATTCAGAAACTTTGTTTCTGTATTTCATTTAAAGTTGGTTTATATCCTTTCTTCAGCTGACATTTGTTTCTTGCCTTTTCAGGTAAGTTTTCCAAAGAAGATGAATTTGATATGCCTTTTTTTCCTCTTGCGGAAACTTATCCTGCCTTTCTATTCGTTCACTCTTTTCTGCATCATTCTGCCTCTCACCATGTTCCTGCCAGAAGCTCATTTACCAGCTTGGGTAGTGTGTTATGTACCCGGAATAATGTCCATCTTGAATATTCTTCCAGCACCGAGATCATTTCCCTTCATAGTTCCTTATCTTCTATTTGAGAACACAATGTCCGTCACCAAATTCAATGCTATGATATCAGGGTTGTTCAAATTTGGTAGCTCCTACGAATGGATAGTTACTAAAAAATTGGGAAGGTCATCAGAAGCAGATTTAGTTGCCTTTGCAGAAAAGGAAGCTGATCCACAAGTGCAAAACACAGTGCTCCATAGGGCTTCATCAGAGTCTGGTCTTGACGAGCTCAACAAGCTAGAAATGACCAAGAAATCTGGGAAGAAGAAACGAAACCATTTGTATAGGAAGGAACTTGCTCTTGCATTTATACTGTTAACTGCTGCTGCTAGAAGCTTGTTGTCTGCACAGGGAATTCACTTCTACTTCTTGCTGTTCCAAGGGATCACATTCCTAGTTGTTGGTCTCGATTTGATAGGGGAGCAGGTGAGTTGACATAATTTTCAGCTTCCGTTGTGGCTTTCTTTTAAAGTTGCTTGTTCAAGTGGCACTCGAATGAAAATTTAAGCTCGGGATGAAAGGTCACATTGACTGTAACGATTGTATGCCAAAGTTCAAATAACCAAAGCCACAGTTGTAGCTCATCTGAAGTTGTGAGTTGTGACTCTTGGTTGCATCGTCAGGTGTAAAACCTTACTACGTGACCAAGCATCAAGTGTCTGCAAATGTATACATTTGTTTCTGAACTGCCAGATGAAATTTGTAAACTGTATAAAATGTAAGGCTTGGACACAGGACAGAAAATTTTCTGAATTTATTTGTTTGTGTATGTGTCATGTGTTATGTGTATGTACTTACTTTTATTAAATCAATCACATATTGATCAGTGTAAAAGTGCCCCTTCCGTTCAGTTCTGTCAATGAGTATTGATCACTTCCGTTCAGTTTTCTGTTGTTAGTACACAGTACAAAGATATCTTCTTACTTTTTTTATTTCATCTATACCCCCAGTGCAAAGATTAAGTTTTACTTTTTACCACTGAAGTACTCAGCCATTATCTAAATAGTTTCCGTTTCCCTGAGCGAGTGAACACGCCCAGTGACATTGAAGGAGAATAATCAATTATCCCCCTACTACTAGTGAAACAGTGGTAAAAACTTCTAAAGGCATCACCAATGGGGGGTGTAAACCGTATAGAGTGGAAATTTTACACCCCAAATATAAAAAAACTCTCTCCAATGGAGATGTTATACCGTAGGTAATAGTGTATTAGCTAATAGAGAGGGTGGGGAATTCTCTCTCTCGCTATTAGTTAATAAAAAGTCCGGGCAACACTCGAATTGACATCTGAGTGAAATAATTTTTGGACGTCACTTGGAGTAATGTTCCTTTCTAATTCTAAATAATTTTTTTAACTCGGACGTCACTTTAAGTGATGTCCCAGTTTAAATTAAAGAGGGACCTAAAGTGATATCTGAGTTTAAAATATATTTTTTTTTACACTTCTCTATTGGAAAGTATAGAGTGTGGATATTTATAAGCTATATAATAGTATACAATTCGAAGTGTAAAATCTTAATGGCACCTACGTGGAGTTTAGGTGGAGGTGTAATTTTACACCCCATTAGAGATGCCTAACAATAAAGGATGGCGTATCTGCAATTCTGCATTGATTGTAGAGCTCTTAAACTATAATACACTAATACTATTCCTTGTTGTTTCCTATTCCTCGACATGATGAAGCGATTGATATGCTCTTTCATATTCCCAATAGCGTTTGCCAAATTCGTATTAAAAGGCGAGATGAAAGTATGAGTTACTCCTTGCACTTTCATATTCCCAAGGACAACAAAGGAAAGTCACCAGTTCTTGATCAGCTTATGGAGTTAGTCCTAATCAGTTATTTAAGACAAATTATAGGTATACATTAAAGTACACTGTAAAAATGACAGGAAAAAAAATTGCCTATCAAAACTTCAATACAAACAATATAACCAATAGTTTGGTTGAAAAGATTTATTAACATGCAGAGGGAATTGCATAATAACAAGAACAAGGTGGGTGCTCTGGCAAACAAATGTGGTCAAGCATCTTTTTCTCATGTTCACAATTGTATCACATAATATTTTATACTAGTATCAGCCAACGAAGTGTCTCTTCCCTATGTGCCTTTGACTCTCATCAATGTATTTCAACATTCTATTGAACGAAGGATCATGGCTAAATAAGTTCAGCAAAAATATTTCTAAATATATGTCATTAATTCAACTTTAAATCAGTTAAGAAACAACATATTAGTTAAGAGCACTTCTTCAGTGCGCGAGATGTATGGTGCGCAGAATTGGGTCTTATTTGTTATACAATAAGACCCAATTCTCTAAATCTTTTCCCACTATCAAAGTATCAAACACCAATTATCCAGTTATAGTTTTTGAGAATTGGGTCTTATTTGTTATACAATTAAAACATTTTTTGGTTAAATCATGACCTGTTCGGCATCTGCATTTATCGCAAATGACTAATAGAAAATTTAAGCACATTTTCCATCGGTTTAGCTTTCTTACATTGTGAATGACAACATCTCCTTTATATTTCATAATCCACAAATGCTTTCTCAGTTTGATTAAGTTGTAATTGACCAAAGTGCAATTTAAAAGGATACATGAACTTTATTTAAGTAGCTGTACACTCTCAAAGGCTTTTCCTCAACACCATGTTTCCGAATCGCGATAATCGTATCTTGCCTTATTGCCATTGGCAATACAGAATACCCCTCATAATCAATATGCTCTCCAATCAAATTCACTCTCCCTAAACACACATTAAACCAACAAGTCAACAACACCATCATCAAAATTTCAATAAAATATCGAAAAAAAAATGTACCTGGAGATCTGGCGAAAAGATCAGGTTGGTGACCGAAATTTTCGAGGAATTTGGTTTTTAAAATGTTGAAACGTAATTGAGCTTCTTCTTGTTGTGATCCTTCTCCGTACACAGGTTCTAGTGTGGAAAAAATAGGAATGGGCAATTTTTCTTTTTAAGTGTTTGGAAATAATAAGGTTTTGAGCGGTGACTTGTTTGTTTTTTTAAGGTTTTAAGGTAATAATAATGATAATGATAAGTTTTAAGGTTGTTATTAGTTGGAAGTGAAACACACAGAAGACAAGTGTTTGAAACATATTATACTTTATCTTATCTTATATATAAAGCGGATACCAGATTTCTCAATTAGTTCCCGTATTTTCGGTTTTACATCAAAGTTTTTAATGGAAAGGGTACCGGAAAGTTAGACGGCCACTTATTTTTTGTTCTCCGCAGAAAGGGTAAGTCGGTAATCTTATATATAAAGCGGATACCAGATTTCTCAATTAGTTCCCGTATTTTCGGTTTTACATCAAAGTTTTTAATGGAAAGGGTACCGGAAAGTTAGACGGCCACTTATTTTTTGTTCTCCGCAGAAAGGGTAAGTCGGTAATTTACATTATTTCCCAAGACTATAAAACTCAACGTAGAAAACAGAAACACCGTTTCGCGGTTTCCCAATTGAGACAAAAGAAAACGGTTCGTCGTCTTCGTTCCTGACCAATACCCCCACACTCCCATTCCCAAATTAACATTAAAATCGAAATTCCTTATGTTCTCATTCTACTTTCTTCCCACCAAAACTCGATAAATACACGCCGAATTTTTTTCGATCGCTGGTAATGGTTTTCTTTTTTCTATCTTATTTCCACCGAAACTTACTGCAACCAATTTTAAAATGCATATGTAGGGTTTTCGTTTCGTTCTTATCGTTTAAATTTCAAAGGTACGAAACTTTTTGTTTCTCTTGCTTCCTTCCAGTTTTGAAGGAAGGGAAAGGAGTTGGAGCGGTGAAAGCGCGAAACTTGAAAACATATATCGTGTATTGTCAAGGGTATTGGTCAAAATGGTTAGTTTTTTTTTTTCATTTTGCAGTTACATTAAAGTTTTGGAGTGCTTGGTCTGATTTCGTTTTTCCATTTTGCAATTGAATTAGAGTTTTGGACTGGTTCGTCTCATTTCCTGATTTATATGGGGTTGTACAAATGATTTGCTTAATTTAGTCTATACTCCGACTTTTTATCCCTTTAAATAATGGTGGTTTCCTTAGTTCCATTTGATATTTCTTTTTTATCGTTTAAATTTATTCTTTTTTGTTCAGCATTGTCAATTTTATCATTTGATATTTCTGTTTCAGTATTTGCTCTGAATCCAGATTGCTTCAAGCAACAATGGTCTATGTTACAAGGGAGGAGGCCAGGAAGTCAAGCTTCCTTTGAAACTCAACAAAAGGCAGAGTAATTGTGTGTGCGATCAGTTTTTGAGGAAAAGGACCACACCAAGTTTGCCACGTTCTAATAACTCGGCACCTGCAGTTTCTGTAGATTCTCATACCGTTGTTTATAAGGATGGTACATCTACGACAACCACAACTACGTTAAACAGTGCACAACATTCGTGTCTAGATTTTAACAAGGAGCCAAATATTACCTTTATGTTCATAGTCGGTTTCTTTTCTTTTTTCTAATATTCCCTGAAAATAGTTTCGTTAACATAAATAATAGGAAGAATGACGGAACATGCTCGATAGCAGCTCTTAAGGAAAGAAGAAATTTTATTGGATACGAATGAATGAATCCATCACATCCAGGAGGTTTAACCTTGCATTTTCTTGCAAGTAGCAACAAGCTTTCGGAAAAATGGCACAAAGTAAGTTTCATTAAAGTGCTTTTAGATAATGGATTGTATGTTTGTTTTGTTTTCGTTCATGATCATATGAATGTTTCATAGTTCCATGTTTATGTTCGATTGATTCCACTTAAGTGTGTTTATGATGCAACTCTCATGCACTTATGGTTCTCTTCTCTTTGCAATGGGGCAGAAAGATGAAGCCCAGTCTAAAAGAGGTATCCTTATGTTGAAATACCCAATTGAGCATGGGATTGTTACCAACTGGGCTGATATGGAGAAGATGTTGCATTAGAAAATTCCATTCTGCATCTTATTACTTTATGTCTCTTTGGCTTTTCTGTGGGCCTATTTTCTACACAAATATGAATCCCGAGTGTGTAGGATTCATGTCTCTATGTTTTTTTGTTCTGATCTTTAAAGCAATTAGCTTGCTGTTGGAAATTGTCAATGAACATAATATCTCTCTCACTGGCTGCTCCCAATGTTCGTCATCCTCATATTGCTTAGCTGCTACACTGTTTCTGAGTACAGCACCTCCGGTCACAATGATGGTTCTCATCTTCGTTGGTTGGTCTCACATGAAACCCTACCTTAAAATATGGGATGTCCTTCTGCTAATCTTTGTTCTGGCTTGCCAAATTCAGATGTCTTACACTGATTTGGTTATGGACAATGTTATCAAATTTGGCCCTGTTACGGATGCTCGTTGCTTAAACAGTTATATATTTTACTCTACTTTCGCTTTTTCGGTTGTGTCCTTTGTTGATAGTACCTGGAAGTTGCTTTTCCTTCTGGCTCGATGATGCAGTCGTAGGCTCCTTTTTTGCCCCATATGTTCACTTTCCTTAGCGTATATCTACATTTGGATTATGAAGTATCTGTTTGGATCATCCAATAGATCCTTATGGTTTTGTCAGGGGTTACATGTTTGGATTCAGCCCTTAACCTGCTTTGAATCAGTAAACGTGATTTGGAAAAATTACATGAAACATCACTGCTTCTGTATATGGATTTATATACTTTCACGCGAGTCGGCATAAAGCTTCTTTCACGATCTACAACAATGGTATTCTGTAAATTTGTTCCGCTATAGGTTAATGGAGAAGCTCTATTGAAAGCGATGCCAATCTGTGGTGTTCATATTGGTTTCTCATGCATGATACAATTGATAATATACTGATGGAGAGACTCGGATTAAGTAGCATTTTACTAAGAGAAAAAGGTAAAGAGCGAATCAGAATACATTGAAATCAGTACATTGGTAATTGAAGCCAATCAGTCTCTATTGGTCAGTATCAGATACAGAATTTTGAATTGGGACTGGGTTCTTACTGAGCAGAATTAACATCAAGCAACCACCGTACAACATGATGTCGGTTGCAGAAGGGCCACTAGAGGAAGTTCATATATTTGTCTGGAATATGGATGTAGTTGCAATCATTAAAAACCGCGAAGGAATGCTGACGGCAGCTGAATGACTTGGTACATCTGTGTATTGGGTTTCTTTTATGGAGATGGTATGCCCTTGCTACTTTTATTTTCCGTCTAGAATCAAGCGTCTGTCGAATTTGCTTTTATATTTAGTAATGTGTATCTTTATATTTAAAATTACTTTATGCTTATGCTGTCAGGAAAACTGTGAGTTCAAATAAACTGTTGATGTTTTCCTATCTATATTTCTGTTTTGCTGTCAAATCCCACTTAGTTTGTAGTTGGAGATCATTGTCAGTGGACATAAATATATGTTTGTTTACAATTTTTGAAAGGGTGAAAGGGTGAAAGAGAACATTGTGGTATTTGTTTGGTAATCCAGATATAATATCTTCCTATGTCAGAGCATCTTAAGCAGTGCCTGAGAAACCCCAAAGTGTATACATTTGTTTCCCCAACTGCCCCTTTAAAAGGCATATTGTTCTCAATATATTAGTCACTGAATGGATAAAAATCATTTCAAAAGAGTCTATCTGACATATTGATCTTTTCTATGTTCTCAAAGAACAATATAAACACAAATTGAAGAAGCCTCAGAGGAATCTACCACAACCACTACAAAGACACAATTATGCATTATGCATGAGCATTCCTGAATCAGGTAGGAAAGTTTTAGATTTGACTGCTATTCTTTTTTTTTCTCTTTTTTTTTTATTACATAATGCTAATTCATTATTTGATCAGCAGTTTTCAATCGTAACTTTGGTTCCTTCTTATATTTCTTCTTTTTATAAGCCGCAATAATAACCATCAGTGATTAGTATTGAAATGCAAGGAAATAAGGAAAATGACAGCGTCACTGAAAACTACTACTGGAAAATAATAGTGGTCTTTCGAAAGTTCGGGCTTACTCTATCACGGATAAAAGGATTTGCTAATTCTCGCAAAAGGTAGTTGGTAACAGCTTGCTTTCTGCATAATATTGCTTTGTGGAATGCAGTCAAACCATCTTGGAAAGGAAATTGGTTTATCAACCGCAAAACTCAAAACCAAAGCTAATGATAAATGATGTAATGCAATGAGTCAATGACCAACATAATCTTGGAGTTCTACAGATGAATTTTGCTAAATAGTGGTCTACAAAACAAAACCTTATCATCAAGTGATAAGAAAATATACCTTATCAACTGCATTTATATCAATAGCGTGTTTCAGCAATGCATCCACAAGATAGAACTCTCCTGATGCAGCTAGAGTGTGTAGAGGTGGCCATTTTCCCTGAAGCACAACAATAAAACTATGCATTATAGTTATCAATGTTATTTACCACACCACCAATAGGAAACTCAAATCCTTGAAGAAGAGAAGCAAGGCCACAGTTCTCCAGAAAACTTAACCAGGACCAGAAGAGTTGCAAATGCAGCATTACTAACAATTTTACAATACCTGTATTGAGTGAATCATGATAAGGAATGATGGTGTAAATAAGTGAGTGCTCCTGCCTTTGCGAAACATTGTAACACATATTAAACATTCTTCAATTAATTGACAGGCATAACCAAAGACAGGTGTTGACTAGCAAAGTCGGTAAAACTTTTGGGTGATGATACTAGAGGTCTAGAATAGAAGGATTAAACTGGAGGCATACTGTAAGTTTGTGCGTACAATTATGAGACTATGAGATTGTTTCGTGCAAGGTGAAATTGGCTTCATAAAATAATTTGACTAGGTTGTGCTTTGTGTCTGTTTGGCACATTTGAAGCTGATTATGAGGCTCGGCCATCAAACGAGTGTTGCTTTCTGAACCATTACGGCTATAGGGAAAAGTTCCTGTAAGCTCAGACAGTTCTGCTTACTCTACATGGTATTTGCGCTCTACAATTGTATTCTGCTTTCAATTATCGTTGGATTTGAGGCATTACCACCCACGCCTCGCTACCTCTGGCTCAGTGTTATGCTTGGGGAATTCACAACATGTTTGTTGTATGTGTTTGTTGGGTTCAAGTTCAGGCCTCAGCATTCGGAACTAGAAGAAAAGGTCAGTGAAGATGAGGAGAAAACCGGGTCCTTCGTATGGGTGAACGCGCAACCGCATATGTTGATTATATATTATACTGTGGCACTTTAAAACTGGAACCCGATCACAAGCCCAGTGTGTACTATGTGTAATCCATTGTCTGGGGCTTTGGCTAACATATTTGCGTACATGTTTATTCAATGTGTGTTTTTTTTTGGGTCTTTTGGTGTATGTACTTTTTTTCATAGCCAATTTGCTACGATTAGAGTGGATGTTGTTCCTTTCTATTGAATATTGAATGATAAAAACCATAGAGGTAGAATCGATTTAAACTCGAAAACAGCTACTGAAAATGGAAGCTCTAAAGGCCTAAAAAACATGAGTTTCTTAAGCTCCAAGCAAAAGAAAACCCCAAATAAACCAGATAAAATAGAAGTTGTAAGTTTAATTGTAATAGAAGATATCATCTTGGATGGACATCAGAATAGAATTTATAGTTTCTTGATACAAATTTTGTTCCACAAACATAAGTCTTTAACTATTGTTCCACAAACATACATTGGTGTGGGTGTATGCGGCTTCAGTGTATGGAGAGAGGGAATCCCATTATGAGTGTCATGTTGACATGCCGTGTGCCACCTCCTCCCACATTGAGTCTCAACTAAAGTATTATGAGTCTGATCGTGTGATGACTCGAGAATCTCGAATAGGCGAAAAAAGATGAAGAGATCTTCACTAAGCAAGAAAAGAAGAGGATTTAGTAGGGAAAAGGAAAAGAAGACAGTCAAAGAACAAGGAGAGTCGGAGAGAACAGGTCGGTGCTTTTAGGATTTAACACAACCGTATTTGACCTTCTGTCATTACGTTTGGGAACTAAGATAAATATATATATATATATTAAAGTATGGGTTTTGGTGATGGAGTTTGTCACGCGGTCCCATGCCATCCTTCGTCTTGACCTTGCATGACAAGATCTAACAGACTCTCTGATGAAGATATTAAGTGAGAGAGGATGCATGTTCACCAGCACTGCTGAACGCAAAATTGTCCGAGACATGATATGCGTTTCAATGTTCATATTTTTTTTGAATACTTGGAATACTTTGAGGCCTAAATGTTAGATTTATACTGAAACGTTATTGATATATTTTAACACTATACATGTTTGAAGTAATTACTTATTATTAAATGAAACCATTTCGAAGAATTTTGGTACCTATTGGTCTAAATGTCTTACTGCACCAATCATATGTAACAAGTCATAAGCAACTTACTAACCAACGAATTAAGTGCTCCTTTGCACAATTTCATTCTGTCAGGTTGTTAGTTTTTCCTCTTAAAATCCATAATAATATATGTCAATCACATTGCACTTTTGCTGATATATACTGATATATTTTTAAATAAGTTTTACTTAGGGTAAATTCATATTTTCACATTAGCTATAAAAAAACAATGCGTTTCTCACTGCACTGATACAAAACCCGTGCATTTATCAGTAAAACTTAGGGTTTAGGGTTTAGAAAGTGCATCAAATTTTTTTTTTTGCCAATACGCTTAGGTTCCAATCTCATTATTTCCTTCTTGCATATGTAAGTGTGATGTAGTTTGTTTATTTTTTGCACTATTATAAATAAACTTACTTTTTATACTACTGTTTTCTGTTGCCTTAAATTTTCTTCAGTCATGGAATCAAACGATAGTCAAGTTATATCTATGGTGAAAATTTTGTTGAACATGGAGACTCTTTATTTTGACTCCAGTGTACTAAATGATAGGAAACCAACGTATAGAAGAAAACCTCGTTTTAAGGCATTTTTAGACAAGGTTTTTATTCAACATCGCACGTCTAACATACAGAAGTTTCGTCTATTGGAAGCAATATTAGAGTTTTTAATACCAGTCCAACAATTTTTTTTTCTTTACGAAGAACACTACCATTTTTCCCAGCACACCCGTCTATAATAAGGATGTCTCTATAATCAAATTGTTGCCGCTTGACAAAGTGTTTCTATAATCATCTAGGCATAGCATAGTGCTTATGCACAATGGATCACGTTTATAATGCCTCTGCACTCTTTCACCATGCACTCTGCACCTGCTCCTAACTACTCAATCATTACACTTAATTTGACTCTCAAAGAACCAACATTCCATTGCATTATGTTAATCAAGTTGAAGCCCAAAACCTTCCAAAGTTTTGCATGTGGCGTTGGGTGCTAATAACATTTTCAGAATGGAGACCAATAACCAATGTAAGAATTCAGCGATACAACTAGCTACTCCATACATATGGTTTGAAAAAAATCAACACTCCAACATTTGAATCATTCAATCTCGCTCCATACACATGAAATAAGATCCACATTATATTGAAAGCTTTTAAATTGTAATCTTGCTCCATAACCATATTCCGGAAAGCAATTATTTACACATTCAATTCACTCCACATATTCACTCCAAATATTAACAGTGTCCACTGTCCAATGCATTTTTTCTAATTGTTTCCAAATGTGATCGTTTTTAAATAAAAATAAAATAAATAAATAAAAATTGCTTTTTTAAGCTAGCTACAAATTCTTTCTCTGTCCAAGCTACCTACTTATTTAAACCAACAAAAAAAAGAGTTGATGGTAAAATATACATGCATTCATTTATTTTTTCCCAATTTTTCTTTCCTAGCACGTGCAACGCACGTGCCCGTTTACTAGTTATTATTAGTTTAAAAACTAGTTACTGTACACCCAGGCACTTTAACAGTTTAACCAAATTTTACCATATTGGTCAAAAGTGGAAAATCCCATTCGACAGTCAAATAGTTTTCATAGTATTAATGACGACTTTTGAGAAATCTTTCTCTTGTAGAAAGTGAAGATATTAAAACCCTCGAAATGGTAGAAAAGCCTTTTGTTTTGATTCATTTAGAGTATCAACTTGAAGATAGGAACAATTGTTAACAATCCTTTATCCTTCCATCTGTTTTGATATCTATAGTAACAAATCATTACATAATCGTCGTGCCTTGAGTTACAAATTTATATATATATATCGTTGCTCAATGCCTGACAAATGCAATTCAGAACTATAACAAAGAAGTATGAGGAGTTTGTCTCAGTATCTTCTTTCATGCTTTCTCTTGTTACTACTACTAGACTGGGTCTTTGCAGGACGTGATGGGCTCACTATTAAGCTAATCCACAGGGATTCAATAGAGTCGCCGCTCTATCCTGGTAATCTCACCATGGAACAAAGAATTGTTAGACTTAACCAGCAGTCGAAGGTGCGCTTGGAACAGATGGCTTTGGTAGCAGCAATGACAAGGACAGCAGCGACACCAAACCAGACTATAGATCCTAATGGCGTTATACATGCACCGGTAACACTACAAGGCGTCTTTTACTTAGCATTGGTGGGCATTGGTACAACTAAGGTTGAGCCTTACCCATATTTTGAGTCATACTATTTTCTTGTTGACACTGGTAGTTCAGTCACATGGACTCAGTGCGAAGGATGCAATCCCTGTTTTTATCAAAAGCCACCGTTGTTTCCTTATAGGAAATCAACAACTTTTAGTGAGTCTCTTTGTGATAGTGAGGGTCAATGTGAATTTGGTATTTGCGAAGAAGGTAAATGCACTTATACTTTGGAGTATGGGAATGGTGCCATAACAGAGGGTGGTCTTGGTTTCGAAAAGTTCACATTCAATTCAAATGATGGGGGTGTTGAAGCTTTTGATCAGTTGAGATTTGGTTGTGGCTTCAAACAAAGCAATTTTGATTTTGAGCTCGCGGATCCAATGCAGAATGAGATAGCTGGGATTCTTGGATTAGGAAGGGGACCAACATCATTTCCAAACCAATTACAGCTTTCTGATTTCTCATACTGTCTACGGCCATGGTATAATGAAGGTGGAATTCAAAAAATTAGTACGTTCTTGCGTATGGGCAATGACGTACGTTTCCAAGGTGGCCAAACAATACATACCACTCCACTAGATCCACATGGATCACATTACTATGTGACTCTGGAGGGAATTTCCTTTGAAGGAGTTCGACTCCCAATTGAGGCAAGAGCTTTTGCACGTACGCCAGATGGCAAAGGTGGGTGCTTTCTCGATACTGGATCCCCGTGGACAGTGATTCAGCGAAAAGAATATGACATTGTTCGAGCTGCAATGCAAACATACTTCAGGGATTTTAATGTGGCGCAACTACCTCTGGGCCAGGGATTGTTTGATTTATGTTATATAAATCCGAATCAAGAAGAAATTTCATATCCGTCCATGACGTTCCATTTTCATCTGACGGATTTTGAAATTGATCCTAACCAGTTATTTCTGACCCTTGTAGACGGTTTCTGCTTAGCAGTTGGTCCCCACGATCATGATTTTTTTTCTGTTCTCATTGGAAACCATATGCAAACCAACCGAAGGTTTATATATAATACTGAGTACAATTTCTTGGCCTTCGCTAGGGAGGATTGTAAGCTAGCTTCATGATCTGATCAGTGGTTGTAAAACCCTGGATCCTTCAATCTCAAATATAGTTCCCGGCAATTATAAAAAAAACGTCTTTATAATTTTGTCAATAATTTATAACGAATTATAAAAAAATGTCTTTATAATTTTGTCAATAATTTATAACGACACTCTTTGTTTTCCAATTCATCTATTTCTAGAAGATTTTGCTATCAAATTAGAATTTGAGAAAATAGGCCGGTAGTGTCCTAGCTTGTCCAGTCATATAGTGGTTGCGACAATAATAAACTCTTATCAAATTTGAATGGTGGTGGCCGTGGAAGAGAAGCATATATGTGCATATATAAATTCCTATATTCCAATGAAACAAATAAACAGGTGGGATGATAGGGAATTTTTCAAAGGTTAAAATACATTTTATTGCATCTTTATTTTGTAATTGGCTAATAAGACAATGAAATGGGAATTCTTTGTGTGTCGTGATGAATGGATTGTTTTTAGACTCCACCACTTCCATCTTGTCCATGAAACTTTGTTTTTGCTGCTTGATCCACCTATCGTAGTAGCATCCTGTCTTTAGCCCGAAGGCTCACCTCGCCCAAAGGCCAATCACATAATTACACAAGAAAGAAATTTCAACCAACACTATATAGAATTCAAACTTGCAATCTCTTTCATGAGGAGAGGGATTGTAAGTACCTTATATTCATATCTAATGAATATATGACACGATTCCATCACATTCCATTATCAAGCGATCTCCTCCAGAACATGAATCTCAACTAGTGTTCTACACCATCAGCGACTTACGCTGGCTTATAAGAAATATACCTACTCAAGTCGCTACTTCGTAGGTCGTTCATACTAGCTCTATTATATTAATGACAGATGACAGTTACATTCAAAGGGCATAAGATCAAGAAGATCAAACAAGAGGATAAGACGGAATTGATGACACACATTAAAGATATTAATGGCATTCATAGCCAAGTCTTGAGAGGAAGACGCAGGAAGAGGAAGAGTTATGCAGAAGACTATAAAAAGAAGAGACTTATCAAATATGGGGGCTCTCTCCACCTTGAGGATGCTAGGCTAGATCTACTCCACCTCCTCCATCTCTCATTCCATCTCCCAAACTGGATCTCCATGAATTATGTTTGGGTTGATTATAGTTCTATCATAATAGAATTAGAGATGGGTTAATTTGTAAACGGCGCCATTGCTATTGCTGGCGTAAACAGAATAGAGAGGTACATAGCTCTAGCTAGCATAACTATGCACTCCAAAAATGAATAGAGCAAGGAGATAAAGTAGGAATCCTCCACGATTAGTGGTGCAAGCTTGAAGTCCCCTCGAGGATGAAAAGCTGGGAGAGGCTTTCCCCGTCCCCTTTTCCGTCGCCTCCATTTCCAGACTACACATCCTCCAAACACGAGTGACGAAATCTTCTTTACAGCCGAGGGCCTGCCTAATAAGGAGTACGAATAAGCATCAAAATTTTCCCCACTCATAAAAAAGCGCTTCTGCATCTTCCAAGGAAATTGAGAATGATGATTCCTCGTAGTAAAAGCAGTATTAATGCGTTGTTGTCTGAGGAGATGAGTGGAGAAATTGCGGGCAGCGTTTGTTGCTGCCTTGTTAGGCAGCATCAGCAAAGGTCTAAAAAAAGACATTCTGCCAAGTAGAAAAACAAATAGTTGAATGCAACATGCAAGTAAGAAAACCAGTCAATATCAATATAGTAAGAAAGAAGAAGTAATAAAAAGATGTGGCTAAATTCAACTTATTCTTTCATGTAGGAAGTTCAAATACAATCAAGAGTTATTAAGTATTAGGGAGAACCAGAATGGAAAAAGAGTTTCTCACGGTGGTTTTATGTTATTTTGGGTCGTACGTGGTGTGAAGACTAAGGGGCCTTAGGCCCGTAGTCCTAGATTTGACTACTATTGGTTTGTGTACATTACATTAACATCTACTCTTTTAACTTACTAAATAGCATAGTACAAAATATCAGGATATGGGTATTTATCGATATTCAATTTCTGGATATGTATCGTAGATATATCCTCTTCTTTGGAGATATTTGATATTATTTCACATGCAAATATCGTGGATATATCCAAAATATCGATAAATATAGTAAATATTGTGGATATTTCTTGATATATCATAATACATTATTTATAATTATTTGAAATATAATAGTAAATATTAAATAAAATTGTTATATATACAAAATATCGCCAAATATCTCTAAATATCATAAAATATCATAAAGATTGCAAATATCGTCGAACTAGTGCCGATATTTGCAGTCGTATATATCTCTGAATATATCATGATATTTATATATCTTTCTCTAAAATCTGGATAGATATCCCCAAATATCACGATATATCGGAATATTTTGTACTATACTAGATAGAACACATCTTTTATCTCCCAATACGCTGTAAATTCTATTACAGTACCCATCTAACATGGGATATCATTTGGGTTTAGTGTCCTATGGGGCTTATCCATGGCACACTTCCTTGTGGGCTACCCTAGGCCTAAGCTTGGTAGACAATTATACAGATAGACCTAACTCATGTTAAAGACATTGGTGTTAGCCCACATCCTTGAAAAAATAAAAATAACAAGTCAAAATTCTTGAACTATATTACCGACCATCTATCAAATATAACAAAACAAAAATCCCAAGCTAATTCCATCATCCACATATACAAAAATCTACAATTATTACAGTGTGAGATGCTTGATGCTACATTACCAACCATCTCTCATAAATAACGGAACAAAAATCCTAAGCTAATTCCAGTATACACAAAAAACCTACAAATATTACAAAGTGTGAGATGCTAGATGGTAATCAATATGACCTTAAAGGACATTTACTTCTTTCAATAAAAGGACATGAACTGCATCACTCTCGGAAACAATCTGCTGCGAAGTGCCAACCCAAAAACAATTTGCTGCCACCTCTACAAAACAGGTACAAGAATCACCATGAATTACCTGGGGGAGGGGGTGAGATGATAGCAAAATGATAACGCGTAAACAAGTTAAATAAACAGTGCAGGAACGCCTATTTCACAATTCTTACAAAGAGATATGAACCAACTTACTTTGTGTCTCTTTATATATCAAGCGCATTACCTGTATGGTCGTCAATTTGATATTCAAGTTTTGCTGCCTCCTTTTCTTGATACAATCGAAGGGTAAAACCACCATTGCAAAGGTTGTGCAAACATAATGGAACAACACCAGAAGCACAAACCTAGGAGCCCAAGCGCCCCCATATGATACACATACACAAACACATAATATTATATAAAGTTTATTTTACGAATATCATATGATACACGATACGGTGCGATACTCTAGACAATATACGATTTGATAACTATGGCCTTCGACTCTTTGAATACAAGACATCCTTTGCCCTAACACAATAATCTCTTTCATGGGATACACGTGATTTTTCCCTCAACACATCACAGTCTTTTATACAGATATTGATTCATTAAAAATTAGATACTTATTGCTAAACAACCAATATTTACGCCCCAATTTAAGCCTACAATTCTTTACACCTTGGCACATCGAAGTTTTTTTTTTTTTTTTTTTTTTTTATGAAAACTAGATACTCGTGTTCTACACTAGACGTCCTAGTCAAGCCTAGGTATGATTGATTGCATAATAACTAACATTTTACACCCGCAATTAAAATTTACTTTTTTTTCCTCGACACATTGAAACTTGAAAACTGAATATTTATCTGCTCACGATGGCCCCTACTCCCCTCTACCCAAGCACAAGTCTTATTTGTTATTTAAAAACCCACATTTATAACCTAATTTAATTTGTTTTCCCTCAACACATCGTAGTATTTTATACAAATATGATTCATTAAAAATTGGATACTCATTGCTATACAACCAACATTTACACCCCAATTTAAACATACTATTTGTTACCCCTTGGCAAATCGAAGATTTTTTTTTTTTTACTATTTTTTTTATGAAAACTAAATACTCATGTTCTACAATAGACGCCCTAGTCAAGTCTAGGTATGATTGATTACATAATAACCAACATTTTACACCCGCAATTAAAATTTAATTTTTTTTCCTCAACACATTGAAACTTTTTTAGTATATATTATTTTGATGAAAACTAAATACTAATGACATATAATAGACCGCAACCACGCTTATGTTTGAATTGATTAATTAACAACTAACATTTATGTATGACACCAATTTAAATATATTTATTTTTATTCACTTACAAACTATAATAGGCTCCCTGCTAGACATCAATAACTTAGCGCCCTAATTTAAATTTAGTATTGTTTTCCTCAACACATCAAACAATCTTTATTTATTTATTTATTTTTTAACAAAAAACTAAATGTTTTTTTTATCGACAACGAAATACTTATGATGAACAATCCCAACTAAATCTAGGTGTGATTGACTACTTAACAAACAACTTTTATGTACACCTCAATTTAAATATAATTTTTTCCTCCGCATATTGAAGTTTTTTTGTTTTTTGTTTTTACTATATATTGTTTTCATTCAAAGCTGAATATTTATGGACCAAGGCAATAGGAATCACTCTGGTTCGTGTGGGTTTTAGCCATTGGTAAAGTAGCCCCTTTTTTTAACAAATGGAATGGTGAAGACACATTGAAATTGTTATTTTCATTAGTGTGACACAATTATTGAAAAGAGTGACACAATTATTATTTTCATTAGTGTGGTCACTCGGATTAAATACTTTTGTAATCTTGAAAGCATGTTAATATTGTATGTTAGTGATTTCATATTTTCAGTTGGTTTCATATATAATCTTACCATTGGCTGTTGCAGTGTAATGATAGAGAGGTTACACTAGCTCGTCTTGGAGCTATTTCCGATGCTCCGATTTTTACAAAATTTGGCTAATTGTAGACCGCTTATTTTCACCATTTTTAATATTATATTTGGTAAGTTTAGAAATTTTTAATTTTTTTGATTATTTGTGACAGTATTTAGAATAGTAAAGAAATCATATCTATAAAAAAAAATAGTCTAATCCAAAACTTATAAATGCCATAAAATTTTTGAGTTTGTTTATAAGATATGTCCCTAGAACCCCTTCCTATAAATAAACAAAGCCCAAAATAAATTATTGAATAAAGACACAGAGAGTTTAGAAATTGCATCCAAATCCGTATCTATTATTTCATTGCCCGTTACCCAAAAATTTCAAATTTCACATCTCTTTTCTCTCTCTCTCTCTCCTCAACGGCTACATTCCATTCCACTCCCTCTCCCACTCCCACTCCCACTCCTTGTTGTTTATTGTCTGCATCTCATTTCTTTCTTCATTCTTCTAAAACATGAAGAACTTCATGTTACCAAGAAACGCAATCTTAAGAGAACAAACTGAAACTTGTTCACCAAATCCTCATTCTTTAAAACACAAATTATCCCCATCCCCATCTTCTTCTTCTTCTTCTTCAAGAAAGCATAAATCTTTTAAAGAAAATGCCCCACCACTACCTTCAGATTTCAATACATTACATGATATTGGGAAGCCCCCTTTGTCTGGTGGAAAGATTAGTAAAAGCCCATTATTACCACCTAGACCACCATCTTCAAATAATAATCCTTTGAAAAGAAAGCTTAATATGGAGACTGTTCTTGAACATTCTGTTGCTGGCTCTTCTGATTCTGGTGTAAAGGTATAAAATTTTTATTGAATTTTGTTAGATTTAGTAGTAATTGGGTTGTTATAAGTAGATAGGAACTGATTTTAGTGTTGTGTTGTGATTTAAGGTTATTGTACGAATGCGGCCTCTGAATAAGAATGAGGAGGAAGGAGAGATGACAGTGCAGAAAGTTTCGAGTGATTCGTTGTCGATACTTAATCAGACTTTCACGTTTGATTCTGTCGCTGATGCGGATTCGTTGCAGGTGAAACTTACTACTAACATTTTTTGTTGTTATTGTGATTGTGATTGTAAGAAAGGTTTTCGTTAATTTGTGTTTAATGTCGTTGTTATTCCTTGCAGCAAGAAATCTTCCAGCTTGTAGGTGTGCCTTTGGTGGAAAACTGCCTTGCTGGCTTTAACAGCTCCATATTTGCTTATGGCCAGGTATAAAATTCAATTGACATGAGACCTCAATTTCATTTCATACTATTTATGTTAACAAGAGTTAGTTAGTACTAGACTTCTTACATTGTTTTGATTATTTAGACGGGGAGCGGAAAGACTTACACCATGTGGGGACCGGCCAACGCCTTGTTGGAAGGAAGTCTTGCTACCAGTCAACAGGGTTTAACACCCCGAGTTTTTGAGCAGCTGTTCGCACGTATACATGAGGTGAGATTCTGTATTTCTTTGTTTTGGAATGTGTCATAAGGTAAATATGTGGAATGCTTGAATGGTAATCATACTCTTTTCTGCTTCCTTCACCAGGATGAAGTTAAGCATATCGACAAACAACTTAAGTATCAATGCCGCTGCTCTTTTCTTGAGGTAGCTTTTAATTAAACTCTGTTTGTTTAGTACATACGATTTGGTTTCATTTCCACTTTATAGTTTCTAACATATCTCTGACAGATTTACAATGAACAAATCACTGATTTATTGGACCCAACTCAAAGGAACCTTCTGGTAAGAATAGTTTGTTTGCGTATCTACTTGTATCAATGTTTCTAGGCTTTTATAGTGGGCCAATTATTTGTTTTCATTTTTTTTTGTTCCAGATCCGAGAAGATGTCAAATCTGGTGTATATGTCGAGAATTTGACCGAGGAGATAGTTTGTACAATGGAGGATGTGACACAAATTTTAATTAAGGTAATTTAATTGATCTTTTGCTCCATATCAAATTTGTGTTCTGCAATAGTAGGATGACTTATAGTAGGTTTTTGCTTGTAAAAGATTTCACTGTGACGTATCCCTGTTTAAAATTCTAACTTGTGCATGGTTAGGGCATTTTGCTTCATTTTCCTCATTTTTTTGCTTGAAACTCTTGATTTTCTGTTACACATTCTTGCCTCCATGTTTTTGTTGAAAACTTAATTTGAAAGGATTTTTATCTCAGTAATTGCTTAGCAATACAAAAGTTTACCATTCTGTTGCACATTGCTACAGGGGTTTTCAAACAGGAAGACTGGTGCAACAAGTATAAATGCAGAGAGTTCACGATCACACAGTGTATTTACTTGTGTTGTCGAGTCACGATGCAAGGTAATTTTTGTTGGTTGATTTAGAAGCACTTTTACTTTAGAGGCATGTCAATTAGTAACTACAAATATGTTATCAAACTACAAATATGGTCATACAATTGGACTTGTGTTGTGTAACTTGCGAATGATAGTGATCTATAGAGCATTGTCTAACATAAATGTATATGCAACAGTGTGCATCTGATGGTTTAAGCAGCATGCGAATAAGTAGAATAAATCTAGTTGATCTTGCTGGATCAGAAAGACAGAAGCTAACTGGTGCAGCAGGAGAGCGGCTGAAAGAAGCAGGGAACATTAATCGTTCTCTTTCCCAGCTCGGGTATAATTTTTTTTCTAATGTGTTTTGTTTTATAACGAAACTTAAGTTGGAAAATGTGGTGCATGAATGTGACAACTGATAACTAAACCAATCAAGAAAAATAAAAATGTGAGTACTGGAGTTAGTTATGTGATGATATAGATTTAGAACCAGTTAAGAAAGCCTGATTAATGTGGTGAGAGCTTGCAGACATGAATAGCTCTCATGATTGTTACGCTGGTTTAAACTTTAAGTGTTACGATCTTAAAAAAAATAAAAGACTATTCAACATGATATCTGCATAGACAATTATTATATAGTATTAGCATAAGTTTAGCTAATCAGTGAACATAACTGATTGGAAAGAAGAGCAAAAAATGCATGAGTGTAACCTATAGAAAGAAGTGCAATGAAAGAACGAGCCCGTTATATGAACTCCAAATGAACTCTGCCACCAAAATGGGATTTATAAGATGAATTGAGGCTGATTTTTGGTGAAGATAGTCTTAGAAAATCAGCCCAAACGAAAATGTTTATCCTTGTCAGAAGTTGTTTTGAAATTTGAAAAATCTGAACCGTTGGATAATTTTATAACATTGTAAACAAATTTTGATACGTCTAGACATCTTCAAATGTGTTGATTTTTTCTAAGGATAATCTATGTTGTGGGGAGAATATCTCCACCAAAAATCAGCTTCCAATTCATTGTTTTTATGGTGGAGTTTTTCTGGAGTTCGTATAAGTGGAGTTCATATAACGGGCAGAATTAAAGAAAATGCACAAAGGTTCATTCCCTTTTATTTTGGAGTGTATTCACTTGCCTAATATTGACACTTGACCAAAGTACTGTGGAGAGAAAAAATGACCAATGTTGCGGTAGTGTGCAGGTGTCACGTGGTATTGATTCAGACTGGTTCTTGTGAGTTTCATAATATATATTGAGCCAATCATGGGCATTTAAAATTTTAAATCAATTTGGAGAAAGACCTTTCACTTTTTTGCATGGATGCTAGTTATAGTTTCATGGTCAGTCTAATGGGCCAAGATAATTCAAAAGGTTGATAGGATTCCCTAGAAATGTGACACTTGGTTTTGCAGATAGGGCTATTGTGTCCTGGTCTATAGTATGTTCTCTAGCTAAGCCTATCTTTTATATTTTGTAAGATCAATCTGTTAAAATTTACACAGAAGTATTGATGATTCATTGAATGATGTTATTATAATCCCCGCGCCTGCCACCCAATGGGCCCCTGGGAAGAGGAAAAATAAAACTGATTATACTTAAAAGCACCATTGTTTTTAAATTTTGGGCTTATTACAGTTGTGTAAATCTGAGGGTTATTAGACTTTCATTTTGATAATCTCCATATGAGGGAGTGTAGGTGAAGTAATAATATGCACTCTTCCTTATGCTGTACCTTTTTGCATTTCCTTATTTCTTAAAGCAGTTTGTTTCTAGTTAGCCGAAATTTATTTCTAGTTAGCCGTTCTTATGTTATCTTTAATGGGTGTCGCAGGAACTTGATAAACATTCTAGCTGAAGTTTCTCAGTCGGGGAAGCAAAGGCATATTCCTTATAGAGATTCAAGATTGACATTCTTACTGCAGGAATCTCTTGGTGGAAATGCAAAGTTAGCAATGATTTGTGCTATATCTCCAGCACAAAGGTAAGTTTATAGGTGTTGCTATCTTCGACATTGCCCCAAAATTTTCCTTAATTTGAATTTCATTCCACATTGCAGCTGTAAGAGTGAAACGCTCAGTACGTTGAGATTTGCACAGCGAGCAAAAACGATTAAGAACAAGGCAGTTGTCAATGAAGTAATGCAGGATGATGTGAAAGTCTTACACGAAGTGATACGTCAACTAAAGGTATCAACTACTCTGCTATGCACATTCTTGACCTTGTTTCCTTTTCGTTTTTTTTTTATTCAAGTGGAAATTTTATTCAAGTCAATAATTTGCAAACTTGGCTATGGTATGGCCAAAGGACTTGCATTTGGAACCTGAATTAGGTTTCCAAGAGTAATTTGCATCTATTTCTGCAATCCTGCCCTCTCCCTAGTTAACTTTCGTTGTGTTCAAATTTGAAGTTCGCATCAACTTCGACACAGAATTTAGCAAAGGCCATTCATTCTGTACTAAAGCTGTAGCTTCATCTACACTAACTGGCTTGCCCATTATACTAGCAAATGACGATCATACTTTTTTTCTGGTTATGATCAACAGGATGAACTTCTAAGGATTAAAGCAAATGGCAACCTGACAGACTCGAATGGTAGTTACGCGACTAGTTGGAATGCTCGGAGAAGCTTGAATTTGCTGAAAATGAGCCTCAACCGTCCCATGTCATTACCTCATGTTGAAGAAGATAGTGATGAGGAGATGGAAATTGATGAGGAAGCTGTTGAGAGGCTGTCTGTTCAGTTTGGTCTACGGTGTAAAGAAGATTATGTTAATGAGGAGAGCAAGCTGCAACATCCACATTCAGACTCACAAGTTGCATGTGACAGATTAAAAACTGCAGATAAGATAGTTTCAAGCTCTAGTGATGAAATTGTTTTAAGGATTCAGGAGTCAAATGATCCATCTGGAAATCTTGTATCAGAAGGCCAGTCTGTTGTGGGAATTATTTCTGAGTCAGTTGGTGGTGATTCTGCAATAGTTCCAGTCGCATCTCTACCTCATAATTCTCTCATCACTTCTCCAAATTCGGTGTTCCCTTCTGAACCTATCGTAATGCCCTCTGATGTGTCTCCGGTCCTTAAGTCACCAACCTTGAGTGTTTCACCAAGAGTGAACAACAGCAGCAGGAAAAGCCTGAAGACATTATCAATGTCATCTGCTTCTCAGAAGGATCTAATGGAGGAACAAGTCTTAGGAACGGAAGCTCTACGTCTATCTTTTGCACAGCCTTGCAGAAGTATTTCTTCAAATGTTCCCTCAACTCAAACCAGTAAGAACTTACGCGCGTCAACTGATCACCTGGCAGAAAGTCTCCATCGGGGTCTTCAAATTATTGATAACCATCGTCAGAGTTCTTCTTTGAGGCGGTCTTCCTTCAGATTTTCTTATAAACCAGTGGACTTCAAGTCGATTTTGCCTGTCGAGAAGGTTGATGTGGGTGTGCAAACTCTTCTAGAAGATTCTGTTGAATCAGAAGAACATTTATCAGGATTTCTGTGTGGTGAGTGCAAGAGCAGAATTAATCATATTGAAGATAAAGAGGCCAATGCATTAGAAATGCAACTAGTACCTATTGATGGTTCACCCTCCATTGATAAGTCCAAAAACCAAGTTCCCAAGGTATATCTGTTAACAGAACATGTAATCGAAAATTTTCTTACATATCTGTTGTTATGAAGAAGGCCTCTGGAGATTGAAATCCGTTTGTTCTTTCAGGCAGTGGAAAAGGTCTTAGCTGGAGCTATCAGGAGAGAAATGGCACTCGAAGAAGTCTGCACAAAGCAGAATGCAGAAATTACACAACTCAATCGTTTGGTGAGTTTTAAGAATTCAGTTGTTGTAAAGAGAACATCTTTTAGGCATTAATCTTATGCTCTTCATATTTTGACACCATATTTTCTTTCTATTGTTCATATTAATATATGTTACCCTGGTCGTGATCGACATCACTATTCTTTCTAAATCTTTTCTTATTTGATTGGGGTTGCAGGTTCAGCAATATAAACATGAGAGGGAATGCAATGCTATAATAGAACAGACAAGAGAGGACAAGATTATCCGTCTCGAAAGCCTTATGGATGGAGTTTTACCAACTGAAGAATTCATGGAAGAAGAATTACTTTCACTTACTAATGAGCATAAGGTAAATTTATTACTTTATAAATGCAGCTCTGGAACCTGTTTTCTTCTTCTTTATTACTAACATTTCTTTTTTCTTTTTTTTTAAAAAGCTTTTAAAGGCAAAATATGATAATCATCCTGAGGTGTTGAGAACAAAAATCGAGCTAAAAAGAGTTCAAGATGAGCTGGATGACTATAGAAACTTTTTTGAAATGGGAGAGAAGGATGTGCTTGTTGAAGAGATTCAGCATTTGAGAAGCCAGCTAAAATACTATGTGGACTCTTCGCCAACCGTTTCTGCTAAAAGCCGAAGTCCTTTACTTCGGTTGACATCTTCTTCTGAGCCTAGTTCAGCACCTTTGTCTACAATTCCAGAATCCACTGAGGAAAGTGCTGAAGACAAGTTTGAACAAGAGAGACGTCGATGGACTGATGTAGAGAGTAATTGGATTTCTCTTTCTGAAGAGTTGAGGATTGAACTGGAAGCAAGCCGCTCTCTTGCTGAGAAGCAGAAGCAGGAACTTGATTGCGAGAAGAAGTGCTCTGAGGAGCTGAAGGAAGCCATGCAGATGGCAATGCAGGGATATACACGTATTCTTGAACAGTATGCTGAGCTTGAGGAGAAGCATATTGCATTGCTTGCAAGGAACCGAAAGATGCAAGAAGGCATAGAAAATGTCAAAAAAGCAGCTGCAAAAGCAGGGGTGAAGGGTGCTGAATCTAGGTTCATTAACTCCCTTGCTGCTGAAATTTCAGCACTGAAAGTTGAAAGAGAAAAAGAAAAGCGGTACTTGATGGACGAAAATAAGGGACTTCAGGCTCAACTGAGAGATACAGCTGAGGCTGTACAGGCCGCTGGTGAGCTACTTGTCCGGCTTAAAGAAGCAGAAGAAACGGCTGATATTGCTCTGGTATTTTAGTTGCTTCCTATAGACCTATATTAGTAGTGTATCTACATTTATTCGCTTGCAAATTAATTAGCTTATAACATCAAGAAAATCTTGGTTGTAGCTTTTGTTCGTCGTCTCAGAAGTATTCTTTAGACTCCACAAGCATCAGAAGTTAGAACTCTGTTGCACAGGCACCTTTAAACCTCTTGTAGTAGGATTTAAACATCTATTTTTAAAGGAGTTAAGAGCAGACAGGCATTGTAGAACAAAAAATGGTAAACTGAAAAACAGCACTCTAAAATTCCATCGTTTATGAACTGTTTTATATATTAGTGAGAGCATTATTTTGTGGCAACACTAGGAGTACCTTTAAACCTCTTGTAGTAGGATTTAAACATCTATTTTTAAAGGAGTTAAGAGCAGACAGGCGTTGTAGAACAAAAAATGGTAAACTGAAAAACAGCACTCTAAAATTCCATCGTTTATGAACTGTTTTATATATTAATGAGAACATTATTTTGTGGCAACACTAGGAGTTAGGTTACTCTTCTCAAAAAAATTTGACAGCACAATTCTCTGTTACAATTTTTTTTGTAACCAGTTAAGAGATTCTGAAGACAACTTTTACTTGGATTTATTGCATACATGCCAGGACCTCTGATATGTTTGTGAAGGTCTACTATATCGGTGTCATTGATATAAAGGAAGCCTTTTTTTTGTTGTTCCTATATGTCAGATTGTCAGGCACAAAAGCAATACTTCTGCATCTTATTGATATTGTTTTCTTATTTCTAGATTAATATGTACATTTATACTTGAATTATTATTATTATTTAAAAAAAAATAGTTTTGGATCAACAGAAACGCTTGAAATTGTTGTTGTTTTTGCATGACTTGAATCGCATTTATTGTCATTATCTTTCAATGTCTTGCAGAACCGAGCTGTGGAAGCAGAGCAGGCAGCTGAGAAGGCGTACAAACAAATTGATAATCTGAAGAACAAACATAAAATTGAGATCAATACTTTAAACCAGTTTCTGGGAGAGTCTCGTCTACCTAAAGAGGCTCTGAGACCTTACAATGATCCTGATGTGGTTAAATATGATGTTGCGGAGAGCCTAGGTGCTGAGAACTGGAGGGAAGAGTTTGAACCTTTATACCCTGGAGAAGATCAAGAATTATCAAGACTAACAGAGCCCTCTTCATGGTTCTCTGGTTATGATAGGTGCAATATCTAAGTAAATTGTAATCGAAGGTTGTGTACTAATTTTTATTTGTTATATAGCACTGTTTGTACCTGTTATCGTATGTTCCATACCATAGTTTTCACTCGTTGCTACTTGCGAGGACCACAGTATTGGTTCTCCTATTGTCTGGGCTTCAAGTCCTAAATGACTTGATTTTCTTTACAGAATGAAGAGTTGAATAATTGATTCTTTTTGTCTCTACATCTCTTTAATTTTATTCGGGTTCTCCATTTCTTAGTTGCCTTGTGTGGTTCAGAAGGTAGAGTTGAACTGACGATATTTCATATGGTGGGAAGGGAACTTGAACTCGAAGTTGAGTTTTTTATAATGAATCGTGACACAGCAGAAGTTGAGGAGAGAAACAACTGATATCAGATCATGACAAAAAACAGTGGTGCTTATGGAGCAGTTATCCAGTGCCAGCCAGCATGCAAAATTTAGTGGATTTTTCATACCAGCATGTTGAGGATCGTTCTAAATATCCTTAGGCAGTCACACATTATGCTAAACAAGTCACACATAATGCTAAACAAGGCCTCATACATTTTTCTCTTTGAAACTTTGTGTGTATGTTGATGCAGTTACTCATTTTCATTGTCACTCTTCTCATTTCATTTCTATGCAATCGTTTCCATTTAGGCAAGAGTCCTGAGTTAATGTTACATGGTAGGAATCGCTGAAATATGCTAAAACTAAGCTAATAAACGGACATATTTGGCACTGATAGATCTCAAAATGATAGGTATTTTTTCTTTTTTGCAAGGTGCGGAAAGGCTCAGAAGTAGGACAAGCGGCTTCCAATTTCCAATTGAGTAGATCAAAACGTTATTCATTCATTACCTTGCACACATGGGAGGCAAAAGAAGACAATGCAACTAACACTTACTTTGGCAGTCTCCTAAAAATGAGACAATAAGACAAAGGAAGTTATGGCATTGGTTCCCTTTTAACATGAATGTACCTTTGTGACTCTTCAACTCTAAAGAATATTAGGATGAGGGGAAGGAAGAAAGAAATTGGAACAGTATTAGCCCAAAGGGTATCTATCACTATATAATGTACGAATCTTTTTCCTCTTTGCGTTAAGATTTTTATAAACATGTAATTATTCTTTAGGAGAAAGCAACAAAGTATCACCCTGTAGAATACTATACAATGAGGGAAGTGACTTGAAAGTGACAATGTTATTATTACATTTTACACCAACCATTTGTTTTATGAAAAAGAGTGAAATTCATGAGTAAAATGTCCCAGCCATTCAATTGATGTAGTATGGTGAATACAACAACTATATTGATTTGATTTTATGTGAGGGGTAAAAGGTTGGTCTGATCGTGACAAATTAATGCTCTCCTACCAGATAAAAAGTGGGACAAATTGGTTCTAGTGGGTGATCCTTCAAAATGCACCAACTAGGAATGTCCATGGTTTGGTTTGGTTCGGTTCCTGAGGTACTGAAAACTGGAATCTAAATTCTTGGTTGTCATTGATTTTTTTATTTCCAAAGGTATTCTCAAGTCAATGCATATGAAATAGGATACGGAAACAAGATTAAGAAAATAAGTGAGTTAGACTATAACAATCTGCATTTTGAGCACTTGCTAAGCTCAATCATATGCATTCATAGTTGCAGAAAATTGAGACGAAAATGATTCATCAGAAATGCCTGCTTAGTTTGGATTATACGTTTCTCGGCACGTAAGATTGCATTATTCTGTTGATCTGGCTAGTTCATAGTTATTCGCATACTAATTCTCGCTTACGGAGCTTACATTAAGGCGAGATTGTGCTAATAATACTAATGTATTTCACACAAAAGAGGATTCAGAATCGGTTTAAACAATTCTGATTCCAAACATTTGTAACACAACTTTGCATCCAAGTACCAAAAGTTCTTAGTACAGTTGGAAGCAACCATGGTGGTTGGTACAAACAATGATGTTTCTATCTTCTCAGTTCCTGTTTTTTCTACCTTTGCAAAGATTGATTCATACCAACCAAGGTAATAGCTAACATCAGATGAGATGAAAGATGAGACACAAGGACGTGATAGTCTTACTGATTGAAACAGTGAGTACTAGACAGCCTGTTTAATGGACCCCTTAATGATGATTGATTATAACCTATAGAAGCAACCACTTTCCAACAATCACTCCTAACCATTGCAATTACCTTCATTCGGTCCCATTTACTGTCTTGTACTGACTCATGTCCAGCCTTTCTCTTATAAACCAAAGTACCGACTCAAGAGTAAAGACTCTTCCTGTTTAAAAGGACACCAATCCGTATAAACGTACACAAAAAACACTATTTTCTGGGAATATTAATTTACATAAAACATTTGATAATCGTAAACTCACAATATTAATTTGTGCCCAAGTTCTAAAACAAGGTGCTGATTAAAGTAGACCAATCCTTCAATTGGGCC
Source organism: Coptis chinensis (assembly GCF_015680905.1). NCBI lineage: Eukaryota > Viridiplantae > Streptophyta > Magnoliopsida > Ranunculales > Ranunculaceae > Coptis > Coptis chinensis. Next base: position 289,469 of record NW_028238191.1, read on the forward strand.
GGGTGTAAGTGAGTGTAACCTGGCTTTATGAATAATTTTTAGATAAAACAGCGGGTAGTATCTGTAGTTAGTGGGGGTGCACCATAGATTGCACATGTCCCACTATATAATACAACTTAATGGGCATTTGGAAAGATAATAATGGTTAGGATTATTGGCTGAAAATGATGTACTTGGCCATTCAAATTCTGTTATAGATGACAGACTGGGATTAACTGTCTTTACCCAATGTCATTTTCAATGATCGAGTGCAAGAAAAATCTCTAAGTCTATTATCAGGACTTAGATTAAGATTTCATCTTAATTCAAGGCGTATAAATGGCAAAGACAAAAAGAAAGAGAGAAGAAAGCGTGTATATGTGAAAGCGAAGGCATAGGAAATAGAAATAATTGTAATTGTCATTTGCCGGACAAGTACCTTCCTGTGCAACACAAGCTTAATAATCATAAGAATCTTGGAAGTAAACAAGTTTGCTTGCATGGGATAAAATATAATGAAGAGTGTTGTACGCACGAACCATAATGTCTACTCTCAAATGCTATTCCACAAAATTAATCAGTAAAAAATCCAAAAATTAGTAAAAAAGACTTTTTCATTTTTGTTTAAATATCAAACTATCAAAGTGGGTGAGATGTCGTGGTTTCAAAGCTGGCATGCGGTACGGTTGACATTTGGGTTTGATTTATGTTTCCTAGAGTAAGATTATTTTTTTTGAAATATTTAGAGGGTTATCACTTGGTTACATTGAAGGAACTTACCCCAAAGACTCTAAACCCCGAAAGGAACCTAGTCCGAAAGCTTTTGCCAATGTACCCTCAGTGTTTTAAAAAACGCTAGGCGGTAGTCGGGATATTTTTTTCCTAATATATATAGTAATACACACATATACTATAAGATGAAGAAAATTATTTACCATAACTCAAAAAATAAACACAAACAAAGATACTTATTACAAAAATGCGTAATAGTTGAGGAATATTGACTTCATATAAAAACATACTCTTTGTTATAATGGCATATAATTTACATTAGAATTGAGTCTTTTAAACTCATTCAAATCTTAAGCCTACACGAGTTTTTATTTTTCGACATTTTAATCATTCAAAAAAAAAAAAAAAAAAAAAAAAAAAAAATTGACTAGCCCGCCTAGTCGATTCACCGATTTTTTAAACGACTAGGGCCTAGGCGAGTCGGTTGGACACCGCATATGCGCCCGCCTAGACCCATTTTTAGAACAGTGATTTTGAGTAGGCCCAACTGCCTCCAGTTTGGTCCACAACAACGACCATTAACACCTTATTAACTTTTTGGTTGATGTAGTGTGTGTAAAAATTTGATAGACCATATTAGGTTAATTATCCCAAGATCAAAGATGTGAAGTTCTACTGTGACGCCTTTTGCATTGGTAACAGCGCTAGATTTTCATTTCGGTGTGCATTGTTAGTACAAGGGGGCATAAGCAGGATACAAGAGTTCAGTATTGCTAGTGAATGGATTGGTTGGTAATCTTTACCAAGGGGGTTGCATGTGATTTAATTTGCTTATAGGAGTGAAAATGTTCCTTGATCAGTTGGCGGTTTGTCGTTCAGTTTGGAGTTTAGCAATCTAGCTAAATGTGAATATAAGTTTTTTAGGTGATTCCAACCATAATACAGGAAAACAACAGAACTTGCAGACATATTTAAACCAGGTAGTGGAGGAAGATGCATTGTGGTAGAAGCTTATAAAACTCTTAAATGAAAAGTGGCTCGTTCTTTTCAATTACCTCAAGTGCAGCAAAAGAAAGAAGAGGAATATTGGAAGCTCAGTAGAAATCAAACCATCAAATAAATTAGATTAACAAAAAGGTAGATGCATCTGGTTATATAATTCACTAAATTAGTGTTATTTGAATATGCTCAATACAACAGGACGGGAGGAGGGGAGGGTGGTTGTACATCTTCCACTTCCACTCCTCTTCCTCTTAACAAGAATCAGTTCTAAGTTTACAATAGATCTGTTTCAACTCGCTATATAATCAGCCTCAGAAATGATTGATATAATTGGAAATAAAATGGAACAAAAACAAAGAGTTTCGCTTGCTTGGGGCCTGAAGATCAATAATCCAAGAGTTGGTGTCGCGCGCTTGAACCAACATCTTTCTGTACAAAGGCCATTTTTACCTTAGTATAATTTAGTATGAACAAATGGTGATCAGAGCTCAACTTTCATGTTAGCTGTAGACAATGAGCCTGCATTAGAAGAATCAGTTGTCAGTTACTCAATTTTAAGAGTTACATACCACCATATTCGCTGGAAACTAGTTTGGTACCATGGAAACTTTGCGACTCAAAGATTGTTTCATGACTCTGATTTTGACCGAAACCCATCTGAACAACACTTTGGAGATCATCCTCCCAAAAGTTGGCGAACTGAAATCATACACACCAATCAATTAGATAAATATTAGAAAAGCAGTTTGCAGATAGGAAACCAGACAAGGCAATTACATGAGCAGCCGCTTCTCCATATCCATCAAGGGGAGGCAACTCCGTACTTGAATTTCGATGAAGTGCAGCGTCTATTGGGTTTATTGAGCACTGGGTCTCGGCCCTGTTAGATATGTGACGCTGCAGAGGAGGTCCTTCAGCTTGGTGACCATAATGAAAGGATGCTGCTGATGAATTTAATTGATATAAGGCTTGGGACAAAGACTCGCGCGATTGAAGTAGCTAAAGATTGCAACAAGTAACAATTGGTAAGAACATCCGTGCGCACATCAATAGAGGCGACAAAGAAAAAATAGGACATAGAGTCTTACATCCTTTGTGAGTGTTGCTTCCATGTTGAAATCCAGTCTGGGATTCACAGTAGCCAATTTCATAGAGAGGAACTGCATAATAAAATTCAACCTATAAGTCTACTTAAAGGACTTATGGTTTAAAGGATCACTCTGTACCAAATTTAATACAGTATTAACAACCAAAATTTACCTCAACTTGTCTCTGTAAGGATTGTACATAGTTAATGATCTCATCTAGCATAAGTGCTTTGCCAGTTACCTGTGCACAAGGCCAAATTAGACTAATTCTCTTGATTTTATCTGAACCATACCTGCAATAGAAATCACAATTGACATGTTTTGAGCCCCTCACCTTATTGCAACCTGGCACAAGATCTTGAAGGAACTTCATTCTTTCGCTAATTTTCTCTCTTCGGACCTGGCAATCATTCACCCAACAATATATAAGCTCCTAATTTTAATGGGGATTGTTATTTTGAAAAACACATTCGTTACAATAGCTTGCTCTAACTTACTCTTTCAGCAAGACTATGGCTATCCGTCGCTTGACCCCTCCTAGCGCGAACATGAATGTAATCCTTAAGTGGCTCTGGAGAAGGCTTTGGTGTTTCCTTGTTTTGTTTCTTACTTCCATCTCCACTACCTCCAGTACCATTAGTCCCATTTGCCTCCACTTTTGCCTTGGAAGCAACTTTTTCAGTTCCAGTGGTCTCATTTGATTTGCATCTCTTTGCATTCCACTTATCATCCTCTGTCACTTCCTGCACAAGAAGTACTCATGTTCAATTCCAATGCATAATTCCAACAAAATTGACAAACAAAACGAGAAGAATTGGACAAAAATGCATACCTTGGCTTCTTTGAAAGAGTTTGCTTTTCCCTTGGATGCTGCTTTCCTTTTTCGGGCACTGACTTCATTTAAGCCTCTCAAGTTGGCCTCCTCAATTGGAGTTGATTCAGAAGCCACTGCATTGGTGAATTCCGAATTCTCAGGTGACGAAGACCGCGATAACTTACTGAATTTCCTATCTGAAGCTGAGATGGATCTCATTTCAGACTCTAGTCTTTCTTGCAATTGATAATCCTTATTCTCCTGACCACCCATTTGAGATCCAGTAGCCTTAAGAGATTGACTACTAGACACTCTTGATAATTTACCATTCTCCATCTGCCTTGTAGTTTCATTGAACCCGAATTGGCCCATTACTCCTCCAAGATTCCTAGTACCAAAGCAAGAAAACCTGGCAGCGCGCTCCGCAAATCCAGGATCAGCTGGAAATGGAGCTAAACTAGGATGAGCAGGCATTGACAATTGATGATCAAGCATAGAAAGGTTGTTATTAAGTTTAGGTGGAGAATTCAAAGGAGTACTATAACAAGAAGTATTAGTACTATTATTGCTTTCACCCATATAATTCAGTGTCTGTGATTGTTGTGTAGATATATCATTTGAATTACATATACTTCCTAATCTCCCTATCAATTCTCTAATAACTATACTCTCCGACTGTCCACGAGAATTCGAACCAGCCGGTGAGGATACAAATGAGCTTAACGCCGACTCGAAAGGGACACTGTGATCCATTGAATTCTCCCAGTTGAGGTTGAGAAAACAGTTGGGCAATCTCTCTTCAGTAGCTTCAACATCCATGCCTTGTGGTCTAAAACTCCTTAAATGAGTTGGCGGACTATTTGCATTCATAAAAAACTCCTTCTCCATTGAAGTGTAACAAAATTGCCTTGGGTATGTTAGTTTGTAATCAAACAAACAGAATCATTGAAGCAGAAAGCAAATGCAGCAGCAAAGTGTAACTAGTTGCTATGACTTGCAACAAAAGGAAACAAGGGTAGTGCTGTATATGAGACTTATGAGTACAAGGAGAGAAGAAATGGAGAGAATGAAGAATTTTCGAAAGAAGAGGAGTGAATTGTGATGGAGTAGTGAGTAATAAAGATTGGGAAAAATGTATATAAAAATGCCACTTCTTCAATTGTTTCTTTGACCTTTTTTTTTTTTTTTTTAATGCAATGACTTGTTTCACTTTCTATGTCCGTAATCGAAGGTGAATATTTAGGATGCCGGGTCTTGGACGCCAAACCCAGCTAATGGCGTCCCCTGTTTCCTCTGATTAGCTTATTGTCTCTCACTCTCTAGTCTCTGCCATGAAAATCTTGAAAGAGAGTGGTCTCTCTATAAGCCTTGTCTAATAATTTTTATTTCATAGCTTCTTGTAGGAAAGAGATTGTTAGTAAACAACCATTTTAAAGAATTGCACCGTTTCAATCCATGCTTATAAATTTCTAGACCTACGCAAAAAAAAAATGCATTTATCACCATACTTTGTACAGTTTGTACTTTATCCGTATTATTGATGCAAAGTCGGTAAAATTTTTGGGTGATGATATCAGAGTTCTGAGACTCGAACTCCCCCAATTTTACATGTGATTTATGAGTTTTTTGAGTTACATATATTAGATTCTAGTATGTGTTGCATGAGTGCAACTAGTTAAAGGGTAGGCTTAGAAGTTTTTGTTCTTGTATTGAAAAGTGGAAATAAAAAAGAAAGTAGATAAATGGGCATAGGTGGATTTTTTTGTTTCTAGATCTACTGGCTCTGGCTGTCCTAAAAACACTACTGCTTGTCATAAGGTGGAATTCAATGATTAATGCACAGAGACAGAGGATGGTGAAAGAGATAAAATATATAAAAAAAAGGAACCAAATTACAAAAAGAATAGTGTTTCTTAAGTGTTCCATTAAACAAAGATAATTTTTTTGTCCACTTATTACCATTTCTTTTGCTTTCTTCTTTTTTAATTCAACTAGTTTATTACTATCTACGTTTGTAGTGACGTGGTATGCACATGCTAGCAGAATATTGTACAAATGACTCGAAACATCGTGAAATTTTGTGATATTAGACAATGTTTCGGACCACGAAATGTTGTGGATATTTTTTTTTTTTTTCAATTCAGCCGGCATCAAGTTTTCCTTGTAAATGTTTTGTTATCTGGTATTTTGCAAGATGGTTTAAATGGGCCAGATATGATTCTGATCCAATAATAATAATCATATTTAAGACCTGGATTTGGAATGTGGAGGAGGGGCATAATTTGTTGGTGAAAAAGCTCAAATCCCATAATCTAAACTGGGGCCTTAATTGATTTGATCCTCATGGATTGAATATACCAGATAACATTGTTTCTCATCCATAAGGATCTAATCAGATATATGAATCTCTTTAAAATTTTATAAGCAATTATGCTATATATAGAAGATAATATATTATGTGAAGTTCAGATTCCCAAGAAAACGCCCCTAGCTATGCTTCCACTAGCTAATTACTTCATTCTACTTCTGTTCACAGACATGCTAGCAAGTCTTGTATGATATAGCTCTTAGCCTCTTACTGTAGGAGAGGAAAACTACCCTTTGCTGAGTTGGGATAGATTCTATCTAAATGCTTTAAAAATAGTACATGGTAGTGGAGTTGGTGTGAAATGCCACTTACCTTTAAGTGAATCTGTAAATGCCTTTTAATTACAGACTAAACATTCATTTGTTTGGTTTTAAGTAGGGCATATTCTGAGCAGATCCGACTGGTTTATGCTTGGAATTTAGCAAGTGAGGTGTTTAGTGAAATCATGTCTGAGTTGAAAACTTTTTTGTTTTAAATTATATGGTAAATTATGGTTACTTTAAATTTTTAGGTGGCCACTGCCACTGGGGAACTGGGCAGGGCGGTGTTTACATACGAGTATACAATTGAGTCAAAGGAATTTATCTGATTTTATGTCTATAACTGATAACTCTATACTAAGTATGATGAGAAACCATTAGTATGTATAACTTTTCTTTTGGTAACTATCAATATCCTGACTAATTAGCGGAAAAAAAAATACCGACTTCTAACATAGGTTTGGTATGCTTTCAGGCTTTTGGCTATAGCCTATAGCTTCGTCCAAATTTGGCCAATTGATAAAAAATGAATCTAGACAGGTATGCACTTGTTCTGGCTTAATTCAACATAAGCCCTTCAGGTGGATCATACATTTTCTACTTTTGTGTGTTTCATGTTTTCTTGAGTACAAAGTTGTGTTTATTATCGAAAAAAAAAAGGTACAAAGGTGTGTTTGATGCCTTTGATGCCTAAAAGGGTTGAGCCAATATATGTAAATTAAATTCTTAAAATACACAGTACCTAAGTACCTTACACAGGGCCATAGTACATTAGTACTCCATACTATATTGAATTTTGTTAAGACAATAAATCGAAGTTCTATAACCAACAGGTAGCTTGGCATTTCAAACAATGAATATGATAAATCCACCTGACAGTGAAGCGTGTTCCCTGGTAAGTGGTCGGAATCACTGCACCAATGGACCTCAAAATTTTAAAATTATCTTTATCTGAATTTTTTTTTGGTAAGAACATTTATTTTTCTTGCATTTACATTGACTTTTAGCAAATGGTAAATGAAAGTTAAAGTCACTGTATACATTTATCTTTTCAATGATTGAAGTAAAAAAAATTCCTCCGGAATCAAAATGATATTTAATAGGCAGGAAGATAAACAATGCTGTATCATTTTATTTGAATATGTGTTTTCGTACAGAGTCAATCATTTGAGTTATTAAATCAAATTCTAGCTGCACCAATTAACAAGGTTTTGGTCTGTTTCATATGTGCTGTTTAAAATTAACAGGAAAAATGAAAACTCATACTTCAGCTAAAAACATCGCGTTATACTGTTATTTGTTGCTTCATCATGATTAGTAAATGGATAATTATTTAGGCCCCTCGTCAAATTCACAATTATAAACAAGTTGGGGATGTGCCTTTAGCTCATGTATCCAAATGGTATGCGAAATTGTCTTGTGCTTTCAACAATACAACATGGCCTCTGGAGTTATTGTTGCTTTGAACTCAATTCCATGGTATCTCTACACAAACCACAGTGAACCTTAACCCCTTCAAAAAAATTTGAACACCTCAATTATACATGTTTTATTATACTACGTACTTGCACCCATCTCACATGCATATATACAACCATCAATAGGACTGACATGCCCTATAATTTAACCAATAGAATAGTAAAAACAAACTATAAAAATCATATCATCCTGCCATCCCATTATTTATGATTCAGGAATTTAAAGTTCCCTCCCATTGTTTTATGTATAGAGAAAAACAACTTACGAACCAATAACTACCAAAGAAAACAAATATGGTCAAATAGGGGAGATACATGTATTGATATGTGTGCGTCAATGATTACCATAAATGTAGATCTGCATGAATTTATTAGGCCTTTTTTTAAACAAGAAGCATCTTTGCAGTTTGAAGAAACTTGTTACAGTCTTATAGAAACGAAAGACTACATATGTATTAGAAGAAAGAATAATAAGAGAAGAGAGACAGATGCGTGTGTCATGTGTGTATATTTGGGCGGTGGAGTTCCGGGTCAGCCTTGGAAATAAGGGTGGTTGTTAATTCTTGACCAACAATGTCTATACTCTATACTTAATAGATTTGTGTGGGGGGTTGAGACGTTGAGTTTAATTCACTTTTTTCGAAAACTGAAGATGACTTGTTGGGGATATTGTACAGATGGTCACTGTAGGGTATGTTGGCTGTCAATAACTCAGCTCACACCAAAATTTTGAAATTGTATTTGACATGCCGAGTTACTGATCCATTGCCGACAATCAAGTTCTGCCATACGACGTATCTATGCAAGTACAAATATCTTCATCATCACCGACATCATCAAACAATGGGAAAAAGCTCAGATTGACCAATGCCAAGTACTTAAACCTTAAATAACACTGTAGTCAATCCAGCCTAGAAACGCTTCGGGTTGGTGTTCTGCATGGCAGCATTTAGACAGGTTGATAAACCAAATGCCTATTTAACCTACGTCAACTTCTAGCTAGTTAACGACTTATATACTAGGCAAACCAAATATTAGCCAAACGGCCAAACCAATTGACCAGCCAAATGTCAAAGACGTCACCCGTGTCATTTAGGTTGCCTATTAGTAGGAACACCAAGAACCAATTTGTCATGTACTGATGATGTACACAACGATTCAATTTTCAAGGTAAAACAAAAGGTAATACCAAGCATAGCCTGGTCATATACCTTGAAGGCCTAGAGCATACATAGCAGGTCCTGTAGGAAAAAATACCAGCTGGTAACAGGATTACAAAATCAGAAGAAGTTAATTTTTTAAAACACACCATGTCAGCCTGAAAACAGAGCAGATGAATGTTTTTCTTACAGCAATTAGATGGAAAAAATCATGTACAACAACTTTTCCGCGTAATGTTACATTGTTACAACTCACAATGAACATGAGCTAAAAATGACTATACACATTATCAAAGAGATAGTTAATATCTATCTCTGCCTACGTGTTACTACTATTAACTTCTCCAAAATCTGATCAATCCGTTAGAATACCAAGATCGATAAATATACATCCATGGAACATATCGGCTTTCAGTTTCTTCTTGTATACAGAACTGTTTTGTTCTGTAAAAGAATTTAACACTAATTTCGTTAAATGAATAGTCAAGATTTCCAAGAAGGATTCAATCTAGTCCTGGCCTAGTTTGGGAATGTATGGTTGTTGGTTGAGGAGCATATCCTTCTTTTCTCAGCTCTAAAAAAAGACTCGTTAACAAAAAGTATATCTCCAAACACTGTGGATGGCTTTTGTCATCGGCGACAAACATATGAGTAGAGCTGTTAATCTCTATCCAACTGCAACCCGGTATTTTCTGAACCCGTCTAGTCTTCATCAAGTTTCTAACTTTTGTGACACTCTCCCACTGGCCGGCATCACCATGAACATTTGCTAATAACATGTAGTAACCAGAGTTCTGTGGGTCCAACTCAAAGATATGTTTTGCAGCAATCTCAGCAAATTCAACATTGCCGTGGACCCTACAAGCTCCTAGCAATGCTCCCCAAATACCTGCATCTATATCAAAAGGAATGCTCTTTATGATTTTCATAGCTTCATCTAACCGCCCAGCACGTCCAAACAAATCAACCATGCATGCATAATGCTCCATCCTAGCCACTATTCCATAATCGTCAGTCATAGAATGCAAGTAACCATAACCCTCGTCAACAAGGCCTGCATGACCACAAGCAGATATTATAGCAAGAAAAGTTACATGGTCTGGTTGAATCCCATTTTTCAGCATTTTATGGAACAACTCAACTGCATTGCTAACAAAACCATGGATTCCATAAGCAGCAATCATGCTATTCCAAGATACTTCATTCTTCTCTTTCATCGAGTCAAAGACGCGGCGTGCAAGAACCAACTCCCCACACTTACCATACATGTCTATAAGAGCACTCTCGGCAAAGAGGTCAGATCTTAAGGAACCTTTCACCAAGAAACCATGAACTTCTTTCCCATAGTGGAGAGCTGGTACGTTTGCACAAGCAGAAAGAGCAGCTGATATGCTGACACAGTCATACTTGGTTCCTGCCAACCCCATTTGGCGAAAGAGACTGATGGCTTCTTCCGGTTTTCCATTCTGGGCACAGCTAGTGATCATGGAATTCCATGCTACAGAATCTCTCTCATGCATTCCCTCAAAAATTTGATAAGCAAGATCAAATCTCCCGCATTTTCCATACATGTCTGTTAATGCACTTGCCACATAACATTTTCCATCATGACCATTCTTTAAGATGCTACAATGTAGCTCCTTGCCCAACTCCAAACCAACCAAACCAGCACAAGCAGGTAATAGAGTTGCCAGAGTTACTGCAGTTGGAGTCATTCGTGCTCCAATAAGCTGCCTAAAAGTCTTCAAAGCTTCACTATGCATCCCATTTAGAATGTAGCCTGAAATCATCGACGTGCAAATAACAACATCCACTGTAGTCGTAAGATTGAAAAGCTTACATGCAATGTCTATTCCTCTGCATTTAAAGTAAATATCAATAAGTGCACTCTTTAGAAATGCATCCAAACATACTGAATGTCTAACAATATAACCATGAATTTCCTTGCCTTGTCTTAGACCCGCAGAATCTGAAATGGAAGGAAGAAAACTTGCAAATGTGATGGAATCTGGTTTTACATCAGAAGCTAGGAGTTTACTGAACAAATCCCGAGCCTCACTTATAAGACCATTTTGTACATAACCAGAAATCATCCCATTCCAAGTAACCAAATCAGTTTGAGGCAACGAACTAAATAACCTACATCATCCAAACAACGGCATTTTGAATACATAGCCAACAATGTATTAGCCACAGGTGAATCTGAATCAAAACCTGATCTAATCACAAGTCCATGAAGCTGAGTACCAAGTCCAATCAAACCCCTAGTAGCACACACCGATAAAACACAAGCTAACGTGACATAATTAGGTCTAACATCCGAAAACCTCATTGTTTTAAACAACCCAATAGTTTCCTCAAAACTCCCACTCTTAGCATAACCATTAAGCATCACATTCCATAAAACACAATCTTTAACAGGAATTTTCTCAAACAAACGACGCGCATCGTCCACAAAATCATTCTGAGCATACATTTTGATCAAAGAACTACCAACAAACAAATCCAACTCAAACCCCGTTTCACAAACCTTATCATGAACTAATCTACCTAGCCTAACAGCATTTAAACTACCACAAGCTTTAACAACATAAGGAAAAGTATACTTATCAGGAATAATTCCACAACCCAACATCTTAAAATAAAACAAAACAGCATCTTGAAAACTACCCATCATTGTAAAACATCTAATTATCCAATTCCAAGGCGATGGCGAATAGCCCAAACATTCCAACCCAAAGAAAATATTAGTAGCATCCTTAAAACTCTTGCAAACTACATACATTCCTAGAATCTTAATTCCAAAGATATCCATGTTACTATATCCATTAATAATGACTTGGGCATGGACTTGGTGTCCTTGTTTGAGAGAAAAAGTGTCTGAACAAGTTTGTAAGAGTGATAGCAAGTTAGTTGATGAAACTTGGTGGTTTAAGTTGGAAAATGAAGATGATGATGAGGTGATTATGTTTCTAGTGTGTGTGTGAATTGGTTTTGAGGTAATGCAAGTGAAATTTTTAAGTGTTAATAAGATTTTTTCTCTTTGCATTTCTTAGAAACTTTGAAGAAGTAGAGCATGTCTGTTTTTTTTTCTCTTTTATGGAGGGAAAGTTGGTGGGCTTTTAAAGTTTTGAAGTTTCTGCCAAGGCCCAAACAATTGGGCCGGACCAGATATTTGGGCCGTGGTTAGCTAATCAAAACTTAGTTGGGTACGAGTTTTAAGTCTAATCTAAACCAAAACTGAAGCTGGAAACTATTGCAATCTGCTAATCTACTATAGAAACTAAGCTTTGCATAATAACTCCAATACATAAATCATAGCACATATAGGTGACTAACTAGGCTATAAAACTATAACATGATCGGAAATAAATAGATGTATGGCAAGACACACATGACAACTTCAAAATATGCACTAGGCTTTTAGTTGTTTTGTTGTTTTTGCATGGAATGCAAGTAGGCCATGCTGGAAGAGAGTAGGGGAGGAGTTTGAGAGAACAGTCTGGGATCCAAATCTTTGATATGTTCTAACCTTGCTTTGTCTCTACGATACAGAGCACCCTCATCGACAAGATTCCGTACACAGTTGTTCGATTCCTCTTTATCTCAATAATATATAAAGATCCAGTTGAAACCCCTGTAAGTGCTATAGCACCACGACAACCTAGGGACAATCTTTTGTCATGAATACTCTCCTCTTTAAATCATAAAAAAATAACTAACCTCCAGGCACTTGAAAACCAATAAACAAGAGGGAATCAACTAATCCACATCAAGAAAACCCTAAATCAACCCTATAAATAATCAAAGAACAGTAATCACATTAAGAATAAAAAAGGAACTCATACCCTCAACATTGCCAATTCCTTTAGCTTCTCTTCAAAAGTAGTATCAATCCATATCTTTGTCCTTTTATGTGATTCGTTACTCCTATAAGAATAACTATCCATCCAGTATGATTTGCATTGGAACAGTAACAATTCTAACACGTACACCAGTATGATAGGTGTACGTGCTCAATGATACAGCTGGCCTAGCCACCCAGTTGTTGTTTAACCACTTGGAGGTGGTAGCCCTTCTACGAGCACGTACACCTGTCAGCTCTTTGGGGGAGGTGTACGTGTCTCTCTGGCGCAGGGGTGGACTAGTGGGACTTGTTGTCTTGTACTGTGGGTTTCCTAGTGCCGCACTCAGGGGTGCTATCTTTGGGCGTCCAGCTTGGCCTGTTGAGCGCGGAGGAGTATGTGGACAGTTTCGAGCAGGCATGAGAAAAGATAAAAATATATGATTTTACATTCTTTATTATGTATGCGAAATTAGACATTATGGGGTAGAAGTCGAGCAAAGTATTAACATGTTTTCCATACAAGTATAAAATATTCAATTCACAAAGAACCTCAAAAATATTTAATGAGAACTATTATATATCATAAGTATTTAGTTTTTAACGAAACAATATATAGTAAAAACAAAAAACAAAAAAACTTCAATATGTCGAGGAAAAAATTATATTTAAATTGAGATGTACGTAAAGGTTGTTTATTAAGTAATCAATCATACCTAGACTTGGTTGGGATTGTTGACCATAAGTATTTCGTCGTCGATAAAAAACAAAAACAAAAAAATCGTTTGATGTGCTAAGGAAAACAATACTATATTTAAATTAGGGCGATAAGTGATCGATGTCTAGTAGGGAGCCTATTATAGTTTGTAAATGAGAAAAAGAGAAAAATATATTTAAATTGGTGTCGTACGTAAATGTTAGTTGTTAAATAATCAATTCAAACATAAGCGTGGTTGCGGTCTATTATATATACTAAAAAAGTTTCGATGTGTTGAGGAAAAAAAAAATTAATTACGGGTGTAAAATGTTGGTTATTATGTAATCAATCATACCTAAGCTTGACTAGGGCATCTATTGTAGAACATGAGTATTCAGTTTTCATTAAAAAAAAAAAATAGTAAAAAAAAAACACATTTGATGTGCCAAGGGGTAACGAATAGTAGGTTTAAATTGGGGCGTAAATGTTGTTTGTTTGGCAATGAGTATCCAATTTTTAATGAATCAATATTTGTATAAAAGACTACGATATGCAGTATTGAGGGAAAACAAAATTAAATTAGGTTATAAATATGGGTTTTTAAGTAACAAATCAGACTTATGCTTAGGTGGAGGGGAGTAGGGGCCATCATAGCAGATAAATATTTAGTTTTCAACTTTTGATGTGTCGAGGAAAAAAAAGTGCGGGTGTAAAATGTTGGTTATTATGTAATCAATTATGCCTAGGCTTGACTATGGCGTCTATTGTAGAACATGAGTATTTAGTTTTCATTAAAAAAAATATTAAAAAAAAACATATTCGATGTGCCAAGGGGTAATGAATAGTAGGTTTAAATTGGGGCGTAAATATTGGTTGTTTAACAATGAGTATTCAATTTTGAATGAATCAATATTTGTATAAAAGACTACAATATGCTTGGATAGAGGGGAGTAGGGCGGGATATCATAGCAGATAAATATTCAGTTTTCAAGTTTTAATGTGTCGAGTAAAAAAAAGTAAATTTTAATTGCGGATGTAAAATGTTAGTTATTATGTAATCAATCATACTTAGGCTTGACAAGGGCGTCTACTGTAGAACATGAGTATATAGTAAAAAAAATAGTAAAAATAAAATAATAATAAAAAAATAAAAAATAAAATAAATATCGATGTGCCCAATGGGTAAAGAAATGTAGGCTTAACTTGGGGAGTAAAAATTAAAAATTAAAAAATTGCAATCATAATTTTGAGAATACCTTGTGTAAGTACATTTCCTATCTGATAAGCTAGTCGTATAGCATGTATGGAAGTTGGCCTGCATGATTTTTTTTTTTCGATAATAATTAAAAGGTGGTTAAGGGGAGTGTGGTCCGTATGAACTTAATACCAGTAAAATATGTACATCAAAGATAAGTGAAGGATGAATTCACCGTATAGAAGCTAATGTGGTTGAAAGAAAGAGAAAATTAAGAAACAATTGGAATGAATATCTTTAGTTAGTTGGATTTGGCATCTATGCACATATATATCACTCTCGTTTGGAATGGGATTTATGCCAAGGAAAATAGTTCTACACTTCTACTTTTGATTTGGCATCTTGCTCAAGAATCTTTTGATTTATAAAATGGAGCCTATTTATTGCAACATCAACTTTAACTTGACAGATAACTAAAAACCTTGCATAAAAATCACAGCACATGACTAACTAACTACACTCGATCTAAAACCAATACATACATGTACCAAAATGAAAAGATGTATATATTGAGACATAAAAAAAACTGCAAATCCAATGAAAAGATGTATACATTGAGTCATAAAAAAAACTGCAAATCCACGCGCAATATGCCGGCTATTAGATGTTGTTCTTTATGAGTGGAATGCAAGTAGGCCACGCTGGAAGGGAGTAAGGGAAGAGCTTGAGCTCATGGTCGCAAAGTATACTGGGATCGAGATCATTGATAAGTTTTAATAACCTCATCTTGCCCCTAGATATACGATATAAAGCACACTTAGATGAACTGTACCCCAGCAAAAGCCGATTATTAGTCGGATGATAGGCCAAAAGTTTTGGACAAAACAAGTTCGTGTTGCCTGGATGAACTTGGAAGCTTTTCATTTCGATTCTGTGCTTCAAACGAAATTCAACTCCATCCACAAGACTCCATACATAAAACCTCATCCGAAAAATCTCAATTACATATAAAGATCCAGCTGAAACTCCCAAATGTGCTAGCGACCTACTTGTTGAACGAAGAATTCCAGGGAATTCTAATGAACGCAAACTGTCCTCCTTCAAATCATAAATAACTATTCTCTTATTGGCTTGCAGCCAATAAGCGCAACCATTATATAATGTGATGCACTTAAATAAGCCATCATATGAAACATCATTGTGTTTTTTAGGCTCCTTCCATTCTCCTGTCTTGGAACAAAATATCTCTACTTCTGTAAAATGTAGGCTATCCTTAATGAAGCAAAGCACCATGAATTCAATCTTCTGGGCACAAAACTCGTTGGTATTATTGTAGCAGTACAATAAGGCACTTTCCATATTAGTACAACGACGGGGTTCAGGCAAGGCAATCCAATGCTTAGTAAAAGGATTACATACGTAATAACTACACTTACTTGGCTTCTTATCAGCACAGAGTAAAAGGCCATTATTCGAGTCGACTATGATAAGTTGTTGTCCTTTCACTGAACTAATAAAACTTAGAGGCTGTTCTACAACAACTACATCCTCACCACTTGAACAAATATTAATGAAGTTAGATTTCCCTCCATCTGAATCAGTAATCTTACCTGTACTGCAAAGAAAGAAACCAGTGACAACTGGTGGGACTGGGAGTGATCTTTTTATGTATCTGTTAATGAAAGACTGTTCAGATATCAAAGTTTCCCAACCTTTTGAGACACACTTGGACTTGAATATGGTTTTTGCATCGGCTCTAATGAGTATCTCTATAACCAAATCATTGCATAATAATAACTCATCTCCTCTCCCGTTTCTTTCCATTACTTTGTTCCTTCAAACTTCAAACTCTGCCGCAAACTCTTATAAGCCTTTTTTAGAGTAGTTGACTCCCTCAATAACTCGGACTCCAATTTCCTAAGGGCATCAAAATCCTATTCTCTTTCCAAAATTCGTGAACCTAAGTGTTAGGCCCATGAGAAAAAATCTAGGCCCAATTTCGTGGACCTAAGTGGGCCCAATTTAGCAAAGAAAAAGCCCAAATAGAGCGAAAGAAAATGATACACTCCGAAACGTTTCACTGGCACCACCCAAAGTACTCATGGTGAGAAACATCACTGTTGAATCATGTTTTTCGGTTTGTTTATTTTGTGCTTAGTGAAGTTTGAGACTGTTTTTTTTACATGTGGAAGAGAAACCAAGCATTGCTCTTTCAATTGCGTCTGCACTCTCTAATGGTCGTGTAAGTATTTTTTTTTTTTTTATTAATTTTAGCTTAATTAAGACACTGAACTAGTTTAGAAACATAAATTACTCACAACATGGTACAGATGTCTACACGGAGAGATGCGACTGGAACTATTTGAGAATCACCATCAACTGACTCAGAATTAATTGCCACAACAGACTGGCCTTCTAATGCAAGATTTTCTACACTGTTCTCTGCATGGTTTAGATGGTTGGACCTATCAGTACTAGAATTGCCCATTGCGGCTTGGAAACCAAGAGCATGTCACTTTGTTTAATTCCTGTCTATGGAACAAAGAATCCCACATTTCCACTTTGTTTAAATTCTTGTTTACTAACCTAACCCAATTGTAATTCTAATCAGTTTCTACAGTGGAATGAAGAACTGCACCTTTATTATTTTCTTACCGGTGGCTTATACTTCTCAATGGTTGCTGGGCCTATACCAAATGTAATACCAAGTGCAAGTGGGAACATTGTACTGAGTATCGAATTGAATTGCCTAACCTTGGCTTACTTTGGGAAAAAAAGTGGATATGAATTGCCTGTTGATGATGCCTTGTAAGCCCAGGATAATCACTTATATAGTCACTACGTACACTGGAATGAACTAAAGATATATTGCAAGAGTTGTTCTTCCAATGTCATACGTTTAAGCAAAGAACATTGTTATATACCTGTAACTATAAAAAGGTATAAGGCTATTAGTACTTCAATCTAAAATTGTGAATTTGATACTAGAGATTGGCATCATACATTACATATTGTTGTTGGCAAATTGTAGAAAAGGATACGACAGAAAGGTTTCTCTATCTGAAGTTGTAATCTGCCGACACAGTCATCAGATATATTCCGATATAGCAGGAGTTCAATGTCATGATTTTAAACTTTGAGTGGGGTAATAAAATCAGTACTGCTTAAAACTTCATATCTTTCTCTTATCCAACTCAAAACTTCAAGTCAAAGAAAAAACAACCTTAGAAATCTACATGATAGTCTAGCTTAGAAACAGTACTAAGTATGGCTTCATTGGCTTGTACATGTTTTCCAACACGAACATCTATGTCTGCATGTTCTAATCTTACACTCACCACTTTAACTAGAAGAAAACATTTATTATCTACTTTGAACACTTCAACCTATGGCTAACGAGCTTCACTTCAACCATGATGGTTCAGCTATAAGGAAGCTACAGGTTATAATAATAAGTGATGGGTGTACATTGTTTTTATCATTTTGTGGATATATGAGTTTTTATGAACTGTACGTTGAAATGCATGCATGCTGGCGTAGATATGGTGGCAGAGTTGGTTGGAGTGACTCTGGGTCCAAAGGGAAGGAATGTGGTTTTGCAGAACAAGTATGGTCCTCCAAAGATTGTTAATGATGGTGAAACTGTCCTTAAGGAGGTGAACCAGAGATGCCCATGTTCCATTTATTTAATTTTTGTCATTTGTTTACTGTTATTTTGTTATCACATTTGTTCATTTAAGATTTTAATTTGTTACCTCTAATGGATATCGTTTGGTATTAATGCATTTCATTTGTTATTCAAATTTGTATGAAATGGAAAGTTCATTTTAATGTTCTCATTTTGTAATAGGACTAACGTATTAATTTTTGGACGATAATGATACTAAGTATGTTTCTTTACTAGTGGAGGCTATTCCTCAAAACCCTATATTTGGTTTATTTCGAAATTGTTTTGCTTCTTATAAGATGGAACATTTTTCACCTCAAAGAAATTGGAGTACTCCTTTTTTTTTTTTAACTTGGTGGTAGTAGTTGGAATCTGCAATACCTCCATTTCTTTTATTTCAAAATTGGAGGTACTCCTGTCATTAGGGGTACGTCTTTTATAATTTGTGGTATTTGGTGGTTGTTTTTGGAAAGGCATTAAAAAAAAGAAAAAGGATAAATCTTTTGATGTGTCCTTTGACGTTTTAATGGATTAATCATTTCTTCACCTAATATGTAATTCTTAAGTTTTACATGTTTAGATTGAATTGGAGGATCCCCTGGAGAATGTTGGTGTAAAACTGGTCAGGCAAGCTGGTGCAAAAACTAATGATCTTGCTGGTGATGGTTCTACTACTTCTATCATCCTGGCTCAAGGTTTAATCTCTGAGGGCTTGAAGGTACGTACTGAAAGTTTATTAACCTCCCTGGCTCCCTCTTTAATAAACACAAAACTGCTTTTATCTTCTTTTCTTGTTTTAAATTTTGCGGCATACTTTGTGCGCATTTCACATTTTTACCCTTTGTAAAGCTTGCATAATTTAGAAAAAGTGAAGAATTGCCACTCAACTGAAAACAGTGTCAGTTTAAGTAATAATGTATTCAAAATGCACTTAGTCATGTAAATTTCCTCTCGCTATTTTGTTTACGTATTAAGTGTATTTTATTTTTATTAGGTGATTGCAGCAGGCATGAACCCTGTTCAAATTTCACGTGGAATAGGGAAAACTGCAAAGGCCCTTGTTTCTGAACTGAAAGCAATGTCCAGAGCGGTACTTTCCAGAGTGAAGCATCTTTATCTTCATGGCTCCACTTCAATCATGGAGTTGGTGTAGTTAGACAGATGCCTACCTTCAGCAAGGGAATTTAATATCATAGTCCAATTAATGCCAGCCAAAGGATGAAGTACTGGCATCGGAACATGTATCCCTCGTTCCAATTATCAACATGTTATTCCCAAATTTATTCAGTTTAGAAAAATAAGATCGTAAAAGAGATGACAACAATTACAAAGTATCATTTACATATATTATAGTTTTATAATTCTTCAAACTTTTTATGTGCTGAAGGTTGAAGATCACGAGCTTGCTGATGTTGCTGCCGTTAGTGCGGGAACGACTATGTAGTAGGAAACATGATTGCAAATGCTCTTTGTCAAGTAGGTAGGGAAGGTGTGGTCACAATAGAGAAAGGGAAATCTACAGAGAATAGCATGCAGGTTGTAGAAGGAATGCAGTTTGATCATGGATACTTGTCCCATTATTTCGTTACTGATAGAAAAAAGATGTTAGTTGAGTACCACAACTGCAAGGTATAATTCCAACTACTGTGTTTATAGATATGGCGACTTTGGCCCTATGGAGTAGTTACTAGTCACACGATTGTTTTTCTGTTTGCAGATACTTTTGGTTGACAAAAAGGTAATCCACCCGAAAGATTTCTTCAGAATACTGGATAATGCGATGAAGGAGAAGTATCCAGTTGTGATCATTGCAGAAGGCATAGAGAAGGATGCTCTCACTCCACTAATTAGGAACAAACTCAGGGGAGCGCTGAAGGCAGTTGCTATAAAAGCTCCAGCATTTGGAGAGAGAAAGAGCCATTACTTAGATGACATTGCTATCTTGACAGGAGGTAATGGAATAGTTGGTCAGAGAAAGATTCAGAAGTTGAATGAGAAATACATCAATCGCCAATTTCCGTACTATAAAGATTTTTCCATTAATTATGATTTGGTAAATGCAACGGAGCTAATCTTATAAGGGGTATCACCATGCTACCCCTCTAAATTACAAAACGTTTGTGGTTGTATACTTGTATGACTTGTTAAACTTTAAAATAAAAATATAAAATTTAGTCTCGAAATCCCCTTGTTTTGATGAGGCCTAGCTCCGGGCTTTCCCTTGAGGAGTGCGTCCTTAGTGTTCCTCTTATAATGTAGGAAAGTCCTGTAATTGAATTCTGTGCTTGTATTGCAGCTACGGTAGTCAGAGATGAGATGGGCTTAAACCTAGAAAAGGTCGGAAAGGAGGTGTTAGGCACTGCCACAAAAGTGGTGTTAACGAAGGATTCAACATTGATAGTTACAGATGGCAGCACCCAACAAGCTGTAAACAAAAGGGTTGCTCAGACGCGAAATCTTGTTGAGGTATGCTGTTACAGATCTTTCTCCTGGACAATCTTATAACCTAGCATGCAATTAAGATAGTTTGCTCTTCAATGTCTTAGCAAGGAATTTATATAGTTAGAGAAATCAAAGAAGAAGAAAAAAAGAGGGAAAAAAGAAGAAGAAGAAGAAATTGTATGCGAGGTCACTTCATATATGAGGGCACAAACAATTATTCCAGGGTATCTTGTGTTTTGAAGTTCATATGTAGTAGATTCTCTCAGTTGTCTGTTTGATACATAATGTGAACGTAGACTGTAGTTTGCTCTGTCTTTTGTGTGTGACATCATACTTTAGTTCCTTAGGTTTTTTGAGCTCCACCAAATTGTATCCGGGATGCGCATTTCAAGGAATTAAAGAAAACCTGAGAACCTCTTAAACCCTTAACACTTACCCCACAAGTTTCAATTAGTGTTGACATGGGAACATGCCACCCTCAAGCACCTATAGAAACATCTGTTGGAGGTAGTGTTCAATTCAGATCTTTGTGTTATGCACTCCTAACTAGCCAAAGTGACCTACTTAATTCTGGGGTCATACTTTTAGAATTTTGTTGCAATATTTCTGAGCTTTAATATACAGGACATTTTCTCTGACGTTTGGAATTAATGAGTGTATCACTAGTCTTGTAATGTGTAGTTATAATGCTGATGGGACTTATATGCAGGACTCAGACGAAAACTTCCAAAAGAAAATTCTGAATGAAAGAATTGCTAGGCTGAGTGGTGGAATTGCTACAGGTATTTTATGATGAAAGGATATCTGCTTGTAAGGCATAGGATGCCCTTCAGTGCTTTATTATATTGTCAACTGACTGGCAGGTTGGAGCACAAACAGAAGTTGAATTGAAGGATAAGCAACTGAGGATTGAAGATGCTCTGAATGCAACTAAGGTCATATGTCGCTCTTCTCAATTCATTTTGTTAAATGGCATTGCTAATACATAGATTTGATACATATTTTCTTTTTTCAGGCAGCTATTGAGGAAGGTGTTGTGGTTGGTGGTGGCTGTAGTCTGTTGAGGCTATCTCTGAAGGTGGATAGTATCAAGGAATGTTTGGAGAATGAAGAGCAGAAGGCAAATCTCCCTTTTCTCTTCCATTTTTTGTATCAGTCTCTTCTGCACTATGCCACGAGACAAGAATATCCGAGTGCATGAATTTTCTATCAATCCTAACCAATATTCTCTTCTTCTAATGCCGGTACCGAAATTTGGTTAGAGGTGTAATATACATTTTTCGTCTTCTTAATGGATCAGCGTGCTGAGTTAAAAACTATCCCTAAACAGAACTGTTTCCATACTTCCTTTCATATAGAGAATGCTCCTTTGGTTGCTTTCCCCATTTTCCCTTGGTTTTTAAACCATTATATCGCTCATATTGGTAATTATCATTTTTAGATTTATTATATTTTTACTCTTCACTAACTGCAGATTGGTGCTGATATCTTTAAAAGGGCTTTAACATACCCTTCAAGACTTATAGCTAAAAATGCAGGTGTAAATGGAAGTGTTATCATAGAGAAGGTAGCTTCCACGAGGACATGTATCTTGTAACTTTACAGTTCCGAAACTAAAAATAGTTATCCTTTTCGTCATGGTTTAGTTGACCATTGGAATGTCTGGTTTCCATTTTTCAGGTTCTGTCTAGTGACGACGTGAATTATGGATATAATGCTGCAAAAGACTGTTACGAGGATTTAATGGCTGCTGGAATAATGGATCCATCAAGGTAACATCGTGGAATAAGTTGATGATGTATAACTATTGTATATTGAGTTATTGACTATTGTATATTGTTACTATTATAGATAAAGACCGGAAGGTATACAGGATAACAATATTTGTGACTAAGGAAACCCTACATTGACATCTCCATCCAGTCATGTGATAAATGTTCAGACGTCAGAGATATTAGTATTACACGCATATCTTCAAAACTCATTAGTTTTTGAAATAGATAGTGAAATGGAATACGTTGAAGATATATATAGTAGCATATTAATGATCACTAAGATGCATAAGGTAACCTGGTCTCTTGAAATAGTGAAAACATTCTTGATGTACTTTCATCAGAGTCAAGTTGGTCCAAATAAATTAGGCCTCTACCCTCACCACACGGTCTGCACATTAGGACAATGCAATGGAGTTGTGCAGATAAATAAACATTAGGTCTTACGTTTCTATCTACAAAGAAAATAACTGGTCACCTGACTTGTGTAAGCACCAGAGGTTCAGTTTCTGTTAAGCTGAGGTTCAAATTGTCTACGTACTCATGCTTCTTTTAATTTGGTTTAGGTGGTCAGATGTTGTGTAGAGCATGCTGCTTCAGTTGCAAAGACTTTTCTCATGTCCGATTTGGTAGTTGTTGATGTTAAGGACAGTGAGCCTACTCCTATGAGAAAGCCAATGCAATGATCGGGTATTCGTTGTCACTTGAATATGCATTTGCATTCACTCATTTCATTGAACACAAGGATCACGATTGATATTTGCATTTTTTTTTATAGTAGTAACAAAGGCCAGGAAAAGCAGCGCGCCCACACACACACTCATGAAGAACACTTATTTTCTATCAGTTGTTAAAATCAAATGACTTTGATATAGGTGTTGGGCCTATTGGTTTCTAGTTACTTGGAGTGAGTTAGATGGTTCAAACTCTCATTTCATTGCCGCTTCCAAGCGCAAAAGACTTTTACGTGCAACAAAAGAGGGCATCGAGTGTGTTAGAGGATAGTTACAGATCACTCACATCTCATTAGACGGATGGTCCTAGTATGTAAAAGGGAATTTCATTCTTCTAGTATGTGCAGTAACTTCGATGAAGATTAGTGGAGAGAGTAAGCTGCTTGATAAGGTGTGAGGCAAAGCTTTGGTCCCAGTTTTGAGTAGGCAAGCAGAGGAAAGCTGCAAAGCAAGCTCAGTTTTGCAATATAGTAGGAATACTTCTTGTATTAAGGCAAAATGTACAATTGATGTATCATTGTAATTGTTTCTGCTTTTTGATTCTGCACTCAGTTGCTATCCTATCAGCTGAAGTTGTGCATGTATGTCCATGTGTAAACAGTAATGGCAATCAAAGTTTCCTGATGTTAGATTAGTAATGTCTTACTTTTATGTAGCTTCTATTGCTTCAGCATGAACTTCAAAATTTTAAGACTGAATCTCTTACATTGTTTTCCTGTTTCTGTATTGTATGGTTACTGCTAACTGATAGAACCAGACTACCGGTTATCCAGAAGTTTCTAAATTTTACACCAATATGTTTCTTCAGCTGTTATCCCCAGTAACTCCGGGAACAACAATGTGACCCATAAGACCATAACCTAGGCATGACTTCTGTTATAAACAAAAGAGTGCTTTTGTATCATACGACCCCAGTACTAAATCATGGAATGTTGGAGCTCAAAGCCATCAGAACTGCAAAGTTTTGATAAAATTTCATCCAATTGATGAGATTTAACGAGACACGATGCGTCATCAGAAGCAACTAAAGTACTAGATAGATTGAAGTTAACAGGCCCAGATGATTTTCTTATGGGCCCAATAAAAAAAAAGAACAAGCCCATGACGAAACTAACAGTAACTGCCAAGTTAGTTAAACTGGGAGAGAGACAGAGAGAAGACAAAAGACATGACACAATGTCACAATGCATTCGTGGACATTTGTTACAAAGTCAAGACAAAGATTCCCACTTCTCTTCTTTATATATTTGTAGCTCGAATCTCAATTCCCACTTCTCAAAGACATGTGAAGAGAAAAGAGATGTTGGGTCTTTTTTCTTTCCAGTGTATGATAGTCATGTTGGTAGCTGGGATTTCATGGGTGATTGGGTTGGGGTTTTTTGCATTTGTTGCTTCAATTCTATGTTCTGCTGCTTTCTTGTTCAGCGCCAAGAATGTTTCTTTTTTTTTTTTTTTTTTTTTTTCGATATTAACTTACCCATCTCATAGTTGTTAACTTAAAACACCATAGGTTGTATGTTCTGTTCAAGCATACACTTCGGAAGATGGCTCAAACTTAACTCTTGGATAGCCCATCCAGATAAGTCATGAGCCTCCCCATTATAAATCCTACTTATCCAACTAAACCTATGAAACTGTAAGGAAGATACAAGATTGTGTATCGAGTCTCTCAAGCTCTCCAAAGCCCAGTAGCAACTTGGACTTGTGATAGCTTTAATCACCTCAGCACAATCTCCTTGGAAAATGACTTCCTTCCGGCCGGTATTTTCCGGGTCATATCATATTAAAACTCCAACATCTCTACTATATTACACCTCCTTGTTCTTTGCTCCCACATTCTGCCTTCATCATTTGTTTTGCAATGCAGACTAGTTCATGCCCATCCCGTTTCTTTGGTAAAAGCAAATGTCAAACCTAATAATTACACGATCATTAGGGATATCAAAAAAAGTCGATTGGGATAAGCATTCAAAAGCATATCTATATTAAAGTTAGAAGAAACTCCCTCCTCCTTGAAAGCTTGAAAGCATTTCATGGCCTCCACAGAGCTCCTCCTGAGCACCCTATCCCTATTAGCACATACGTTTCAAATCGTCTCATTTATAATCCTCCAGATGTTGTTAAGCATGCAGCAAACCAACACCCCAGCATAGGCTATGTCCTCCTTGGTACTCTGGCTCCAGGTCAGAAAAGTTTCCACCCATTTTTTTATAGTACCCTTCTCAGGTCCAATCACCCTTAGCCCCAAGCCAGATGCAAACCAAAGGGCTCTCACCCAATCACACTCAAAGAACAAGTGTATGTCAGTTTCAATGGTCTTGTAGCAGAAGGGGCATGATAGGTCCCCTTGGACCTTCTTTTGGATCAGTTTGTCCCCCATAGGGAGACCAAGCATATCACGACTTCCATAGGAATAAGATAGTGTTTCTTTGGAGTCTAGCCTTCGGATGTGGGCAATGGTCTTCGAAAGCTATAGGCTGGAAGTCCGTCCCTCCCACTTGCTGTGATTGGGGAGTAAACAGATTTCCACGTTAAAGCTCCCACACCTATCCGCACACCAAATCAGCCTATCCTTGCTAGCCCCCAAAGGCCTTACTACCACTTCCTGAATCTTTTGTCTTATAAAAGGCTCAAAGTGTAGAGCTAGCACCTCATGGTCCCAGCCAGTCCCATCATTTTTGAAAAGGTCAACCACTTTCATATCCTCAAGCTCCCAGAATGTTTCTTGAACAACTGTAACAGAATTCACACAGAAGTTCTACCTGTGCATTTCCACTCCTGCAGACTAGGTGAAAATGTTTAGTCCTTCTACCTGTGTATTTCCAGCGTGTCTCGCTGAGAAGTAGTGTTGACATATATGAGTGTTTCTGAGCCTACTCTAATATATTAATAGAATTGACCCTTCACATAAGTTTAAGCTTATGGAGAAATTGGCAATTTAAGAGCATCATCAACGCATTGCTATTTGCAATTGTGACACATCAGCGTTTTTAGGAAATCAAAAAAGTCAAAAATGAATCAAGTACCAACGCGAAATAAGAAAAATTCTTGTTTCCATTTCGCACGGCTAAAGTTGTCCCGTGCAGACATGATTCTTTTATAAACGGCACAAGTTGTCCCGTCCATCAATTCCCCCCATTTTTATGGTGCCAATCCATTTTCGCACCCATTGTTTCCCTCCACTTTCTACGTTATATATCACAGATGAATCACAGTTGAAGCATCCATCATTTCTTCATCTCCTCTCATCAATCAAACTTTTTATATTTTGTCATGGGTTCTAGTAGTCATAATAGCAATTGGTGCGAAAGAGTAAGTGAACTAATTTTCGACGATGATGATGAAAATACCATAATCGTTCAACAAATGCAAAATGATGCAGTTGTTGTGGCGTCAATGATTCCGGCTTTCAACGCTTTATCTGTACCAAAATGGGGTGGATCTGTTGATGGTAGAGAATACACTAACCGCGATCGTGTTGGTGTGCATTAACGGTTGTTGGCTGATTATTTTGCTGATAGACCAACTTATAAAGCAGGTAAGTTTCATCGTAGGTTTCGTATGAGAAGATCACTTTTTAACAATTATTTGGAAGTTGTCACTAATTTTGATGCATATTTTAAGCCTTCTTGTGATGCTCTTGGTTTGCCTGGGGTTTCGGGTTTGGTAAAAAATGACGGTACCGCAATGGATGCTTGCTTATGGTTGTCCAAATTGATTCAATGGATCACCGGATAAAACTTGGCTTTGAGTACGGCCCGAGAATCACTTCATCATTTCTGCAATGCAGTTGTCAACTGTTTTGAAGAACAATACCTGAGAAGCCCAACGGAAGAAGATGTAACACGTTTGCTTACAGTAAGTGAAGAACGCGGTTGGCCAGGTATGTTGGGTAGTTTAGACTGTATGCACTGGGTATGGAAAAATTGTCCAACTGCGTGGCATGGAACTCATTTGGGCCATGCTAGAAAAGCGACTGTGATTTTGGAAGCAGTTGTAGACCAGGAGCTATGGTTTTGGCACGCATACTTTGGAATGGCTAGATCGTGTAATGATCTTAATGTGTTAGATAATTCTCATTTATTTGATAATTTAGTCAGAGGAACAGCTCCAGCTTGTGTTTATCAAGTTAATAACAATCCTTACAATATGGGCTACTACCTTGCTGATGGAATATATCGACCATGGGCTACATTGATTCAAACAATCCCATCTCCTGCTACTCCTATGGATACTAATTTTGCAAAAGCGCAAGAAGCAACTCGTAAAGATGTGGAACGTGGTTTTGGTGTTTTACAGGCTAGATTTGCAATTGTTAGCAGGCCTGCTCATCAGTGGGATAGAGGAGCTCTATCCCGTATAATGAAGACATGTATTATACTTCACAACATGATTGTTGAGAATGAACGTAATGTACAACTTCTAAAGTGGAAACCACCTTCAGATGAACGGTTGCGGCATGAAGTTGAGATGCAGAGTAATGACTATCTGTTTGTGCAAAACATGGTAGCCAGGATATTAAGTATTCGTTGTGGAGCTACTAATCAACAATTGAAGAATGATTTGGTTGAACATCATTGGGCACGTTATGGTGCACGCCACAACCAAAGGATCAACTAATAAGTTTGTTTAAGTTTGTTAACTGTGTTTTTTAAGTGTGCTTTATGTATTTTCTATTAACTGTACTTTCATCATGTTTGTTTAAGTTTGATTTGTCTTAGTTGAATTTTCTGTTAACTGTACTTTCATCAAGTTTTGGTGCTTTATGTATTTTCTGTTAAGTGTAATTTTATCAAGTTTGTTTTGTTTGAATAAGATTGTGATTTGTTGAATAAGATTTGCACATACTTGAAATTAAAAACGTTACAACATACTTGAAATTAAAAACGTTACAATATAATTGGAATTTAAAACGTTACAACATATTTGAAATTAAAAACGTTACAACATATTTGGAATTAAAAACGTTACAACTAAAAATCATCATCTTCATATTCTTCATTTTCATCCCTCAGAAATGGATTAGGAGAGCATGGTTGCGTACCACGAGACTGACTAGCACTGTTTGTTGATCCAGAAGAAGAAAAAGACCCAAACTGTTGAGAATAATGGGTTGGAATGTTTGGACTAGGAGGGGTTGGAATGTATGGACTAGGAGGGGTTGGAATGTATGGAGTAGAAGAGGTTGGATAATTAGGAATAGAAGGAGCAGCAGGAATACCTTGTTCTTGTTCAACCCACTTACGATAGATAGCTACTTGCTTAGCTTCCCAAAATGTCAGTTGAATACCGCTAAACTTGCTTAGATCAAGCATCATGATATCTTGTTCTTTCTGTGTTTCAAGCCTCAATATTTCGTCTTCTTTTTCCTTTTTCATTGAGAGGAACATTTGTCGTTTTAGCTCTGTTTGTTCTTACAGATATTTTGCAGTTGTAAGTTGATTGTCTCTGACCTCCTCTAGAGTTTGTGCCATTTGGTGTGCAACTTCATCAACATCTCTTTTCTTAAACTTTCTTCCCTTTGGCCGTTTTTCTGATCCGGGCACTTCCCTCGATGGTTGACTTTCTTCATCTAATGAAATATTGGCTATTCCAATATTGTTAGCGGTTGATCCACCACTGATGCCACCACTAACATCACTACTAGAAGTGGTTCTCTGTTTTTTTGAACTACTATCACTTCTAGCTTGATATAAATGATTCTATTTTGGACTTAAAATTAAAATCCAATAACAATGCTCAAATTTAAAATGTTCCTTTTGAACAGTTAAAAATATAGTACGAGCTCGTGACATTGTATCATCCGCATTAGTACCACTAGTATTCATTCTCAATTGTTGATCATAATAACCTTGAAATAAACTTACCGCATGTTGGATGATGTGAAAACGCGCTTGAACCGATCCACCAGTTCGTGGTTGCCCTGCATGACCAAGCTGGCTCATACACTTGTTCATTTCATCAACAATTTTCTCAAAAAAACATGCCTCTTTTGGCCCGTTCCAACAACTGCATCTTCTGAAATAAAAATCCAACTATGACATAAAATTTCATCTTCAACAGTTGTGAAATTTTTTGAACGACCTTGAACATAGGTATGTTGGCTATTTTCTTGGTTTTGGTTTTCACTATTTCTACCACCTCTATTTCCTCTACCTCTAGATCTTTGTGAAGACATTTTGTGATTTTGGTGAAGAATAAAAGAAGAAAGAAGAAGATGAAGTGAATTAGTGAAAAATGAGTTAAGTATATATGGAATATATATAGGCCCAGTCTAACGGAACTAAATATAGTCGTTAATATAGCCGTTAATTTCAACGGTACAAAATCGAACCGTTTTAATTTTTTATTAAAAAAAAAAAAAAAAATGCTGGACGGCTAAAGTAGAATCGTGCACACATTTCTACTCTTGGATGGGTCTAGTTTTCCCGTGCGTAATCTTGGACGGGTCTAGTTTTACCGTGCGAACCATTTCTATTTTCTTAACCAATTTGGCTCCACTTTTGACAATTCTTAAAATAGAAACGATCATTTGACAACGCGTTGGTGACTCAAATTGCTATAAACATTGTCAACTGTCACAATGAAAATAAAAAATAACAACGCGTTGATGATGCTCTAACAGTATATAATTACTTTAATTTAAAATTGGTTTTGTTGAATTTGATAAATAAATTGAATATTGTCAAATTATTTCTTTAATATTTTAGTATTGTCCATTTTGATGGTTTGATTTCTTCTTTTAATATACGAGCTTGTAATTGGTGATTTGTTGTATAGGGTACCTAGAAGTTAATGTTGTTGCAAACTAATGAATTTGGGAACTTTAGGACTTGTTCTTTTTAGGCCAATGGATTATAAAACGTTTTTCTGTAGCCAATTGGATGGAGAATAGGTAAATGTTACCGCTAGTATATAGCATAGTAGTTTCCCCTTAAATCATTTTCCAAGCTTTTGGATACTAGCTAGGGACAAATGGACTGTCAGAATGATTATGTGTCATCTGAATATACGAATGATATGAGGTTGATGTAGGGAAATGAAAGTTTTCGTTGAATCATTCAGTAACTAATAAATTCCAATAAACTAGAAAATATATCTATATATACTTGGTTAATTTCCTCATTTTCCCATAGATGTTTAGAAATTATGTGTTTTTGTTTGGTTGAGACCGAAGGCCTAAATTAAGTGAACAACTAGAAATTAAGTAAAACTAGCCATTTTGCCCCGCCCATGATGGGGATTGTTTATTTAATATTGAAAAAATTTGTTTATTATTTATTTTTTTATTGGAAAGCATATTTTTATTAATAACTCTTATATTATATATAACAAACATTAGAAATGGATAACAATAAAACTATTCATAAAGATATATAAACATTTGAAATGGAAAGTTATACTCCATAGAACATTCAAACAGTATCGAGTAACCAACAAAGTTTACCAAAAACAAATAAACTAAAAGTTAGGTAAATGCATTGTGGAAATCCTACTATTTGGTTCTAAAGATGGCTAATAAAAAACTTATCTCTATATATACTACAACTACCATTTTGGAATGAAAAGTTGTTGGTAACAACATCAGGATTTCAATCATATGCCAATCAATATCATTACTTGTAACAACTATCAGGACACGACACTCCTGTCATAAACTTTAATTGACAGGATTTAAGCCTTTATTGCTCTAATATTGTTGACATTCTTGTTTGTTTCTGTTTCACAGGAAATGTTTGCAGCAATAATAACATCTTACACATGAGGACTCTTTTTGAATTAGTATTTGAGGTTAATTGGTTTTGCTAAAGAGCATGGGCAGGCTTCTCTTGGTACTTCAATCCAGTCTCCAAGTATGATACCTGGTTGCAGAAACTACATCCAAATTTTGATCCAGTTATAGTATGACAATGGGTTGTTCTACTGTCACCTACTCATCTGAAATGTAGCTCAATTTTGTTAATCTTTATCTATGTATCCAAGTTTTTGTAAAACTGAATAAAATTGAGGATTTTTGCGACAGAAAGTAAACGACTAAACAGTAAGCACCATCATAACACATATTTAAATGTAGTCCTTCTACGAGCACGAACACCTGTCAGCTCTTTGGGGGAGGTGTGCGTGTCTCTCTGGCGCAAGGGCGGACTAGCGGGACTTGTTGTCTTGTACCGTGAGTTTCCTAGTGCCGCACTCAGGGGTACTATCTTTCGGGCGGTCCAGCTTAGCCTGTTGAGCATTTCGTTAGAAGAGTATGTGGACAGTTTCGAGCAGGTATGAGAAAAGATAAAAAGATGTTACATTCTTTATTATGTATGCGACATTAGACATTATGGGGTAGAAGTCGAGCAAAGTATTAACATGTTTTCCATACAAGTATAAAATATTCAATTCACAAAGAACCTCAAAAATATTCAATGAGAACTATTATATATCATAAGTATTTAGTTTTTAACAAAACAATATATAGTAAAAACAAAAAACAAAAAAACTTCAATATGTCGAGGAAAAAATTATATTTAAATTGAAGTGTACGTAAAGGTTGTTTATTAAGTAATCAATCACACCTAGACTTGGTTGGGATTGTTGACCATAAGTATTTCGTTGTCGATAAAAACAAAAAAAAAATCGTTTGATGTGCTGAGGAAAACAATACTATATTTAAATTAGGGCGATAAGTGATCGATGTCTAGCAGGGAGCCTATTATAGTTCGTAAGTGAGAAAAAGAGAAAAATATATTTAAATTGGTATTGTACGTAAATGTTAGTTGTTAAGTAATCAATTCAAACATAAGCATGGTTGCGGTCTATTATATGTCATTAGTATTTAGTTTTCATCAAAATAGTATATACTAAAAAAGTTTCGATGTGTTGAGGAAAAAAATTAATTAATTACGGGTGTAAAATGTTGGTTATTATGTAATCAATCATACCTAGGCTTGACTATGGCATCTATTGTAGAACATGAGTGTTCAGTTTTCATAAAAAAAAATAGTAAAAAAAAAACACATTCGATGTGCCAAGGGGTAACGAATAGTAGGTTTAAATTGGGGTGTAAATGTTGTTTGTTTAGCAATGAGTATCTAATTTTTAATGAATCAATATTTGTATAAAAGACTACGATGTGTAGTGTTGAGGGAAAACAAATTAAATTAGGTTATAAATGTGGGTTTTAAGTAACAAATCAGACTTATGCTTGGGTGGAGGGAAGTAGGGGCCATCGTAGCAGATAAATATTCAGTTTTCAACTTTCGATGTGTTGAGGAAAAAAAAGTAAATTTTAATTGCGGGTGTAAAATGTTGGTTATTATATAATCAATCATACATAGGCTTGACTATGGCGTCTATTGTAGAACATGAGTATTTAGTTTTCATAAAAAAGTAATAATAAAAAAAAAAACATATTCGATGTGCCAAGGAGTAACGAATAGTAGGTTTAAATTGGGGCATAAATGTTGGTTGTTTAGCAATGAGTATTCAATTTTTAATGAATCAATATTTGTATAAAACACTACGATATGCTTGGGTAGAGGGGAGTAGGGCAGGCCATCGTAGCAAATAAATATTTAGTTTTCAAGTTTCGATGTGTCGAGGAAAAATAAATAAATTTTAATTGCGATTGTAAAATGTTGGTTATTATGTAATCAATCATACCTAGGCTTGACAAGGGCGTCTACTGTAGAACACGAGTATTTAGTTTTCATTATAAAAAAATAGTAAAAAAACAAAAAAATCGATGTGCCTAACGGGTAAAGAATTGTAGGCTTAAATTGGGGCGTAAAAATTAAAAAATTGCAATCAAAATTTTGAGAATACCTTGTGTAAGTACATTTCCTATTTGTCAAGCTAGATGAATAGCATATATGAAAGTTGGCCCGCATGAACTTTTTTTTCCGATAATAATTAAAAGGTGGTTCAGGGAGTGTGGTCGGCATGAACTTAATACCAGTAAAATACGTACATCAAAGATAAGTGAAAGATGAATTCACCGTATAGAAGCTAATGTGGTTGAAAGAAAGAGAAAATTAAGAAACAATTGGAATGAATATCTTTGGTTGGTTGGATTTGGATTTGACATCTATACACATATATATCACTTTCGTTTGGAATGAGATTTATGCCAGGAAAATAGATCGACTACCTCCCATCTTGATCTCAAATACCATTTTTATTAATAACTTAATATAATCAAGACTTGTTCAAGAATCTTTTGATTTATAAAATGGAGCCTATTTATTGCAACATCTACTTTAACTTGCCAGATAACTAAAAGGGTTAACTAGTATTACCCTCTACTAGATGAGTCAGTTAGGATTCTCAGGTTGACCGTGTTTTTTTTGTTTGTGTACTCAAGAGGAGACCCTAATTTCCCCATTTAGTAGGGATCCTAATTGGCTCATCTAGTAGGGGGTAATACTAAAAAATCCTAACTAAAAACCTTGCATAAAAATCACAGCACATGACTAACTAACTACACTTGATCTAAAACCAATACATACATGTACCAAAAAAAAAAAAAAAAAAAATGTAAATGTATATATTGAAAAAACTGCAAATCCAATATCCGCTATTAGATGTTCTTTTATGATGGAATGTTCTTTATGAGTGGAATGCAGAGCTTGAGCTCATCGCTGGAAAGTATACTAAGGATCATTGATAAGCTTTAATAATCTTGTCTTGCCCCTAGATCTCGATATAAAAGCATATAAGTAATTGTTCGGATTATTTGTCGGATCGAGATCATTGATAGGGCCCCCTTAAACCGAAACTAAAGGCCCCATTAAACTATACAAAGCCCACTATGGTATTAAAACCCCAAACAATAGCTTAGAAAAAGTAAGCAAATAGGCCCCATGTTGTGGACTTTGCATTGGGCCTTTGGAAACTTAGGGCCGGCCCTGGTCGGATGATAGGCCAAAAAATTTGGATGACCTAGGAAGCTTTTCATTTCGATAATGTGCTTCAAACGAAATCCAACTCCATCCACAAGACTCCATACACGAAACTTCATCCGAAAAATCTCAATAACATATAAAGATCCAGCTGAAACTCCCAAATGTGCTAGCGACCTACTTGTTGAACGAAGAATTCCAGGGAATTCTAATGAACGCAAACTGTCCTCCTTCAAATCATAAATAACTATTCTCTTATTGGCTTGCAGCCAATAAGCGCACCCATTATATAATGTCATGCACTTAAATAAGTTATCATATGAAACATCATTGTGTCTTTTAGGCTCCTTCCATTCTCCTGTCTTGGAACAAAATATCTCTACTTGTGTAAAATGTAGGCTATCCTTAATGAAGCAAAGCACCATGAATTCAATCTTTTGGGCACAAAACTCGTCGGCATTATTGTAGCAGGACAATAAGGCACTTTCCATATTAGTGCAACGACGCGGTTCAGGCAAGGCAATTCAATGCGTAGTAAAAGGATTACATACTAACTACACTTAGGGGTTGTTTGTTTTTTTATGAATTCAGTATTTAGAGCCTATTAAACTTAAGTTTTAAGCATTCAGAGGCTCAAAACTTGTTTTTTTTTTAAATAGTTTAAGCATTCAGTGGTACTTTCAAGATTCAAAGATTCAAAGACCAAAGTTTCTCCCCTGAATCTTTGAATTCTAATACTTGAAACGATAAAGTCTCTTCTTGCCCTTTCTTAAGAACCCAATCTCAAGAACCCATCTACTTTCTTACCTTGACTTTTACGGCTTCAAAATAGGTTATTCAAAATTTGATGTTGGCGTCACTGGTTTTTTCATTTTTTTGGGTGAATGATATCCACTTTGTTAAAAATAGAATTATATATATATTTTCTGAAAATAAACAAAATATGAAAATAAACCGTTAAAATATATTTGTGAAAGCATATTTTAAATAAATTTATTTATCATTTTTTTTTCTTCAATAATCCATCTCCCCCTCCTCAAATATAATATATATTTGTTAGTGTTTAAAATAGATAGCATAAGTAAAATTGTTTTATATTAAGCCTTCATAGGCAAGTTATTTTAACATAAAACAAACATATTTTTCATAATTCAGCAATCAGCATTTAGTATTCATAGTATTCAGAGGCTCAGAAAAACGCTTCTTATTAGCACAGAGTAAAAGGCCATTATTCGAGTCGACTATGATAAGTTGTCGTCCTTTCACTGAACTAATAAAACTTAGAGGCTGTTCTACAACAACTACATCCTCACCACTTGAACTTATATTAATGAAGTGAGACTTCCCTCCATCTGAATCAGTAATCTTACCTGTACTGCAAATAAAGAAACCAGTGACAACTGGTGGGACTGGGAGTGATCTTTTTATGTATCTGTTAATGAAAGACTGTTCAGATATCAAAGTTTCCCAACCTTTTGAGACACACTTGGACTTGAATATGGTTCTTGCATCGGCTCTAATGAGTATCTCTATAACCAAAACATTGCATAATAATAACTCATCTCCTCCCTCGTTTCTTTCCATTACTTGGTTCCTTCAAATTTCAAACCCTGTCGCAAACATTGTTGTGAGCTTGTATTGTCGAAACTCGAAAGTAAGATGAAACGACTATGACTAAGCCGTAAGCACTAATCCACAAACAATCTAGTAATCAGTGGCACGATAGAGTATTTTAGTGTGCTTAGTATGCAGGCTCATTTTTTGTAAGTACTATGGTGGAAGCATGGAATATTCTCTTATGTGTGGAATTTGTAAGAATTTGAAGTATTTTTTTTTTTTTTGATAAGTGAAGTAACTTAAATATCCACTCATGGAGTTGGTGAGCTTCTCTGTGTAGTTGAAGGAATGATGGTTAGGACTAGAATGTATTCCAGTAGATGGAAACATAAGTGAGATATCAGGAAATACTAGTTGATGATTTTTTTTTATTATATATGAATATGAAGAAGACAATTGGTTAATGGAGTTACTTTTATAGCTCATAGATTTTACAGATCATATCAATTTTCTAAATTGCTTTTATTTTTTCTAAATATGTTTTGATCTCAATAACTGTATGAATTAACGTGCAATTGTTTTTAATAATTTGGCGTCCTGTTTTATTTACAGATTGCATCAAGTGCCCTAGGGTTTGGACCTCAATTAGCAATGCAGTTAGCAGAGCGCTTGTATACACAAGGTTTCATCAGGTTTTCTTGTGTCCTATTCATTATACCTTTTGTGTTTTTTTTTTTTCTTTTCTCCTTTCTTTTAATGTATGTGGAGTGAACCTAACTATGCCATCTTTTTTATATGATCTACACATATTATTGTCTTGATGTAGTTGGAGTTTTTCTGCAATGGCGATCAGATTCTTGTGTGTGAATACTGAATAGTCAATAGTGATAGCATTTTATAAATTTTTATTGTTTTCTTTATGTATGTCTGTATATTCAAGAATAACCCAAGTCCCATAATTTTGTTATAATCTACGTCATATTGACACAGATACGCGTTTAAGTTGATTGGCATATAATCCAACATGTATTTTATGTTGATTGGCATATTTTAATATTTGAATATGTATGCACAATGTGTCCGACATGAGTGTTTGTGTGTCCGACACGGATTTTCTTAAGAACATGAAGTGTTCATGCCACTTGGGTTATAGTAGATAAGATGAGTTTTCCTACTGCTCATGGTCATGGTGCTGTGGGTTATCCTATTAAGACTTTTGACGTCCAGCTGCAGCAATTAATTTCGTGCTCCATATGTTCTCTCTCAGTTTTCTACTTACAAAATTTGTCCTTATATATACATCAATACCCAGAAAGACTAGAGATGAAAGACAGATGGGGAAGTCAGACAAATGAATTTCTTGCCTAATAAATACTTGATAACTACTATGGGGAATTCATCAATTCTTGTTGTATCAATATTTCCAAGCAAATGAGATTAAATTATCCTCCAATATGCAATAGCTAAAGAATTTAATATAATTGACATGCTTCCTTCATTTTCACTTCCTCTGTGTATTTGCTCAACAATCTGTGTTTATTTGGTCTCTGTAGCTATCCACGTACAGAGAGCACAGCTTACCCTCTCTAATTCGATTTTAAGAGTACGCTTGAAGCACAACGTAATAACGCAGCATGGGGAGATTATGTAAGGGCTCTACTAGCTACTGGTTTTCTTCAGCCACGAGTGGGAACTGATGCAGGTGATCATCCTCCAATTACTCTAATGCGTTCAGCAACTGAGGACATGTTAGGGAATGATGCATGGAGATTATACCAGTACATATGTCAACATTTCATGGGGACAGTAAGTCCTGATTGCAAGTATTAAGGTATTAATGACTTGTGATACTAACTCAATAACTCAATTGCGTTTAAATGCTGTGAACTTCTTCGTAGCTAACACCCCTCTTCATGCTCATTTCAGAAAAAAAGTTGAATTTTCTACTGGCAGGGAAGTGTTTACTATACGGGTCAGCATGTTATATCGAAAGGTTTCACGTGTATTATGCCTTGGTTGGCAGTAGATGAGAAGAATCTACCTCAGTTTGCAAAGGGAGAAAAAATGAAAATTTCAAAAGTTGAACTTTATGAGGTAAAAGTCGAAAACTTTGTTTCAAGGATCTTACTGGTCCTTGCCCTGTATTTGTGACTCTGTTGAAAGTAATACTGGTATCCGTATGCCATACAAATTTGTCAAGGATAGCTGAATTCGTATATCTGCACAGTAACTCAATAACATGTTATGCCATCCTTCAAGTGTATAACCGCCTTTTTAGCAAAGTCTTTTTAGAATGGAAGTGCTGATGATATATGTATTTGTAGGGGAATACATCACCTCCAGATTACCTCAGTGAGAGTGAGCTGATATCCCTTATGGAAAAGAATGGGATAGGCACAGATGCATCCATACCTGTCCATATAAACAACATTTGTGAGCGTAATTTTGTGCAGGTATAGTCTTTTCCTACTGCCGTATATCTGTTGACTCAGCACTTACCTTTAATCATTGTTATAATGAGCACAGCAGGTGCATTTCTTCTTTTTGGACATCTGAATTGATATAGATACATTATAATTTACATCATATCTCCTTTAAATGTTTTACTTTTCTTTCAAACTGAAGATACATGCGGGAAGGAGATTGGTGCCTACTACACTGGGAATTACCCTGATAAGGGGATATCAAACCATTGATCCAGACCTCTGTTTGCCAGATATCCGCAGCTTTATTGAGCAACAGATCACCCTAATTGCTAAGGGCCAAGCAAACCATTCCTGTGTCGTGGAACATGTACTGCAGCAATTCAGACAGAAGTACTCTTATTTTGTTAAGCAGGTAACATTTATTTCAATCTGTTAAGCAGGGGAGTTTACTTGCAGATGTTGGCGTCATTGCAAACCTGGGACATTGAAAGCCTTGCATAACAATATATATACTCCTGGGCCTCTCCACTCATTGCCAATTGATTTTGGGTTGGATGCTCCAAAGCTTAAGATGGTATCGGAGCAGGCTATTGTGTTTGGTCGTAAGGCCCGTTTACTTCACGTCATTCCAGTATGCTTATTTGTCTACGTGTTAGGCTCAAGTGATGCCACACACGAGGGGGCGTGTTGAGATGTATAGTACAGTCCATCATGGGACATTGAAAGCCTTGAATAATAATACATAAGTTCCTTGGACTCTCCACTCATTGCCAATTATAAAATGTTGTCAGTTGTCATTACATCGTTTATGTGTGGAAAATGAGGACCTTGGATACTGGTAGAGGAAATATAGTTTTTGTTGCTACTTTTGAAACATTACACACTTCCATTTAGTCCATAATTCATGTTATTTTTTGTTTGTTGTTCGCTGCTTCTTTTTGTTTTTTGTTTTATTCTGTTTTGTTTGTTTGCTATCACATTCTTGATGAACTGATGATATGCTTCTGCAGCTATTCAAGGAACTTGTTTGTCCTCTTGACAACTTTGAGCTATTGATCTTCTCCATGGCTGGTCCAGAAGGCAAGTCATTCCCTCTCTGTCCTTACTGCTACAATAATCCTCCATTTGAAGGGATAGACACGCTTTTTAGCAACAGTAAGACTAGTAGTTCAGGCAAGATCGGCAAGGGAGCTGGAATGCCGTGCTTCATGTGCCCACATCCTACTTGTCAACACTCTGTAATAGCACAAGGAGTCTGTGCCTGCCCCGAGTGTGATGGTACTCTTGTCCTTGATCCAGTAAGTGGTCCTAAATGGCGCCTTTATTGCAACATGTGCAACTGCCTTGTCTTCCTTCCTCAGGGTGCTCCTCGGATCTCAACTACGAGAGATAGATGCGTGGAGTGTAACTCAACAATCTTGGAAGTGGATTTCAATAAGAAGACAACACCATTAAGTGATGGAGCCAGTTTGCATAGTGGGTGCATTCTCTGTGATGACCTACTGCATTCCCTTGTGGAAATGAAGCATGGCAAGTCATTCTACAAGCGCACCGGGGGAAGAGGCAGAGGAAGAGGGAGAGGAAGGGGCAGAGGCGGGAAAAGGGAAGGCCCAAAGATGAGCTCCAGAGATTTTTGAGTGAGCTTCAGAGATTTGAATCGCAGTTATTGCTATTTGGTTTGATCTTCGAGCAGTGATTGTTTTTTCACTGACATCTGTGGTGTGGACAATTTCTTTTCACAGAATTTTTTTGGTCCTGGTCCACAGTGGTTGATTTACTCAGACATTCACACAGTAACACTATAAGAACTTAACAAAACCTATAATAAACATGTTCTGGAACCTCCCATTTGGTTATCCATGGGGGTTTTACAATAAAAACAACTTGATCATTGTCTTGCAAACTGACCGAGTACTTTGCCAATTGATCTGCTGTGAAATTGGCTTCTCTCCAAACTGGAGTCAATTTGCAGTAGTCTAAAAGATTTATGCATCTCTGCCATCTCTGCTTCATACACCAAGGTACACTTGAAGTTCCAAAAGCATTAACCGCAGGATGTCGAAGTCGACTCCACCCATACCTTCCTCCAATTTCTCTTAATAGCATACTCCACGCCTCTAGAATTGCTAAACATTCAACTATGAAATTAGTCCTATGACCAATATTCCCGCAAAGACACGCTAGGAACACACATTCATAATTTCTAAAGCACACACCATAGCACGAAGGGCGGGGATTACCACAAGAAGCCCCATCGACATTAACTTTTATGATATCACCCTCGGTGGGTACCATTTGCAATCCTTAATCCTAGGTGCCCTCCCTAGCTTGTCTTGCAAACCCCAATTTTTCAAGATCTGAGACTCACTACCCCCTCTTTTCATCCGGACCAGAGTAACGCAAGTAGAGAATTGGATATTAGTCCTCAATTGTGCTTTTCTTTGACATAGACTCGGTTGTTCCCCTTCAAAGATGCATCGATTTCTACTTCTCCAGTTGATGACCATGCACCGCTAATACCGTCGACACCCACAAACCGCTTAACGAGAACCACTTCTTCTATGTAGCCTAAGTGCCTCCGAAAAATTTGTAAAATTGTCGTTACATCCAAACTGAAATCCAGCCCATTCCCATAACTTCTTTGCCTCTGTACAATCCCACAAAATATGTTGGAGTGTATCAGGCCGCATTACATCCCATGTAGCATCACGGAAACTAGTTTAACACCTCTTTTTGGAGAGACTCATCGGTGGCGACAGGTTCCTCAATAGCTTCCAAAGCGATGCCGAGATCTTTGGTTGCAACCAATTGTGCCACAAATGTTTGCACCACCAAGAGCCTCGTGCTCTCCTTCTAATTGTCTCAAATGTAGATTGAACAGAAAATTGACCTTGTTGGTCGGGCTTCCAAATCGCATGGTTTTTTCGCCCCATTGATAATAGGCTTTCCCCTTTAAGTTAAACCACAATCATAAGAATGACTTGAAGAGCTTGAGGGATAGACCATGCACCATCGGAGATAAATCTTGCTAACCTTAGCTTTACATCCCTTGAGAACCTCACGGTTGTGTAATTGTAGCCTCTGTTGAATTGATTGCTCCCCAATCCAGCAGTCTCTCCATAGATCTACCTTCTCACCTGAGCCCAAAATCCACTGAGCCCTAGAAGAAACTTCAGGCAAAGCCCACTTAATTCCTAGCCATATAGTAGACTTTGCATAATAGTTTATCAACTCTCCGTCTCTAGTAAAGAACTTCTTTCTCATGAAAACAGCATAATCATCATCATTAAACCTTATATACCAAGCTAATTTCATTAACAAAGCCAGATTTAACTCCTTCAATCTTCTGATACCGAGACCACCCTCTTTCTGAGGTTTGCAAACTTTTTCCCACGAGGTTGTCACTAGTCTTTTCGTAGCTGGATTGCCCGTCCAGAGAAAATTCCTTAACAATTCTTCGACTTCTTTTATGATGCTTACAGGCCACTTGTAGACTCCCATGTTGTACACCGGAATACTAGGCGGGGACCGACTTTATGAGAACACTCCTCCCTTGAAAGGATAGTAATTTTCCTCTCCAACTGTAATCCTCTTTTTTCTTGTCTATCAAGGGAGCTAACACAACTCTAGTAACCTTACCTTTGATCAACGGCACCCCCAGATATTTCTCGGGTAGAGCTCCCACTTGAATATTCAAGAGTTGTTGCAAGTGATGTCTTATTTCCATATTCATACCCCCAACAAACATCCTACTCTTATTCTTGTTCATAATCTGACCCGACGAAACTTGATATCTCTCCATAAGATCAGCTATGTTAGACACACTTCTAGCATCCCCTTTGCTAAAAATAATAACATCATCTGCATACAAAAGGTGAGTAGGGCTAGCAGTCCCTTTAACCACTGTAAGAGGTTTAGATAAACCTGTCGCCCTCAATGAGTTGAGACCCCTGCTCAAAGAGTCCTCTGCTAGTGCAAACAACAGCGGGGAAAGAGGATCCCCCTGCCTTAAACCTCTTTTTGGCGCTATGAACCCAATAGGACCTCCATTCAACAAAATAGACAACCTAGCTGTGCTAAGGAGAGCCAGGATTAGCCTATTCCATTTTTCTGAAAAACCAAATCTTTTCAAAACCTCGAACAAGAAATCCCAACTCAACGTGTCATATGCCTGAGTTATGTCCACCTTGATGGCTATACTCCCACCATATCTCTTCTTATCCAGTTCATTTATCATTTCCGATGCAAAACCAATACTAGCTTGAGAGTTTCTGTCTTTGACAAATCCACTTTGTTCTTTCGAAACCAGGTCATCGATGATAGTATTGAGCCTTTGTTGCATAATTTTGGAGAAGATCTTGATCAGAAAGTTACTCATACATATAGGTCTGTACTGCGATAACTTAGAAGCACTCCTATCTTTTGGAACTAAAGTAATGAAACTCGCATTGCCACCATTGGGTATGATACCTTCCCTGAAAAAAGATTTGACCGCATTACAAACATCATACCTGATCAAATCCCAGCAATGAACATAGAAGTGGCCATTGTATCCATCGGGGCCTGGAGAGCTGGTAGCCTTCATGTTATTCACTGCTGTCCAAATTTCACACTCTGTAGGAATTGCGCACAACATCATATTGCCTGCATCTGTTACTTTGTGTGGGATCAAATTCAGTAGCTCTTCATCCATATTCACCTCCTTATACAGGAACTTGTCGGTATAATATTGGACAATGTAATGGGAGATATCAGCTTGACTATGTAGTAGGACATTATCTTCAGTTTGCAATTCCAGTATTAGAGACTTGGTCTGCCTTATTTGACAGATTCTGTGAAAATAAGCCGAATTCTTGTCGTTACCATTCAACCAAGAATCTTTGCCTTATTTGTATATGGAGATGCTGTGCATGTAAAAGGGATTTCTATTAAATATGATATGAAAGGGAAATGTACAGTGAGTACAAAGGGTTAGCATGATAGTAAAAAGCCAATTGGTAGTGAAATATCTACGAGCCCCATTCTTTACTTCGTGCGTCATCTTGCTACTGGGTTGCCTTGCCTGATTCGCGGCATTGCACTTACAAGGCAAGAGCCTTATTGTACTGCTACAACGACTTTTGTGACCAAAATATTGAATTCATGGTCTTTTGATTCATTATGAACCGAACACAATTTTTAGAAGTAGGGATATAGTGTTCAAATACCGAAAAATGGAAGGAGCCTAAGAGGCACGAATTTATTTCGTGTGATAAAGAGTATTCTGTTGTATCACTTTGTAGGCTGCAATCAGGTTGCAATCCTATACGAAGATTGTTGTTTTTCATTTGAAGGAGGAGACGATTCAAGAGGATTGTCCGAAAGAGGTTATTATGGTGCATTGGTGTAAAGTGGATTTTACATCTGGGGGTGTCAGCTGGATATCTATATGCTGTACCAAAAAATTTGGAAACGTTTTCTTGTGTGTGCTAGCGCGGATGGAGTGAACTTTCACTTGAATCATACTATCGAAACTGAAAGCTTGACGCATATATCTATATTCCGTAACTTATAGGGGCAACTTTTAACCCCATGGTAACTTCCTCAATCCCATGAAAGTATTAGCTCGGTGCTTTGAACTCGATTTCTATATTTTTGTTTATTTATTGTCTTAGATTTTGGTGCGTTGGGTTTATCACAGGGGATTTGGATCCAATACATTTGCAATGTCTGTGATTAAGGTTGCACACTTGCACAACGGAGTAGATTCCTTCGAATATCAAAGCAATGTAAAATTGGCAACCGAATTAATAACTCTAGTCATGCAGAAACTGTGCCTTAGGATTTGTAATCATTTTTTATTTAGGTTGCTGTACTAGGAGTCTAGGTATGAACAAGTGGGCATGGA
This sequence comes from Coptis chinensis, assembly GCF_015680905.1. Classification (NCBI taxonomy): domain Eukaryota; kingdom Viridiplantae; phylum Streptophyta; class Magnoliopsida; order Ranunculales; family Ranunculaceae; genus Coptis; species Coptis chinensis. The sequence continues at coordinate 333,460 of NW_028238191.1, forward strand.
GATTAAGCAGTGACCAGATGTGATTAATATTGATATATTACGAAAAAACGAAAGAGATGTGAATTATATAATAAAAATTGTTGGTTTATTTTATGTGCAGGTCCAGATCAAATGCAGTATTCTAGCTTAAATCTTAGAAGGCGTTCCTCAAGTCGACGACTACTTCGCAGAAAATGAAACATATAACGAAAACAAAGACAATGTATTCCACCAACCGATGATGTAATTGATGACTTTCAGATCATATATAAATCCAATAGTTAACATGTCTTAATCAGTAGCGTTCTTAAAACATTCAATAATGTCCATATTCCTCTCCAAGTTTTACCCTAGACAACAGTAAGTGAAGCTCTACTTAATTTGGCAGAAAACATAGAAAGTCCCTCCAAAACTGTGAGACAGTTCGTTTTCTTTAAGAATTAAGAAACCATGGTGAAGCATGGGTGCGTCAAAATGGACTTGGATGAATCCAAGTATCCTTCTCCAGTGTCTGTGATTGGATTTTACATAGCAGCAGCATCTCTGGTATGTTTCCTAGCAATGCTTTTTGATATCCTGTCTGGATTTCGTTATAGAAAACGATGGTTACCGTGTGGGCTATTCTCACTCAATTCTTTAACATTGACTCTGCTCTCTATAGCTGCAAAAATCCCGGTAGATCTCACTACACCAATGCCAAGTGCTTGGGACCAAATTTCTAAACTTAGTGGGAGTACCTTTATATGCATATCTATGGGGTTTCTCATGCCTTCTCTTGGAACCAACCAAATTTCTGAATGTTTGACCAACATGGCCGCCTTGAGCATTTTCGTGGTGACTATTATTGTCAACATCTGCATTCAAATCCGCACTGGTGTTATCTTCATGTTCATTGTTGAACATAGGTAGCCCACAAGATCATAAGGTGCTTGTTGAACATATCATGATCATGTGTTGTATGCTAGTATTGCTCGCAGTTTTGTGGATTTCTGCTCTGTTTATTAACAGACGTAAGGATCTTGACCTCGATTTTAACAAAGATCTCTTAACTAAATGCCGAGGAAGTTTATTTCGTCGACTGAAGTTTGTTTACTTGTATGGTTATTGCTATAATCCTCAGTACGTTTTATGTAGCCACCATCTCCGCGATCTTGTGGGCTACCTATGTGTACTTTGTTCTGTCGTAATAATACAGGCAGCAGTAAGGTTTCTTAGCTTAGAGTTTTGTCAAGGGTTTTCTGACTATCGATGGTCAATATGGATAATAGTTGTCTTCCAGATTCTAACTATCATATTAGGAAGTTTTGTCAGCATCTTTAGACGGTTCATGATGCATTTCAGCAATGAGAAGAGCGGACATCGTCAAGGAATGCCAAGTGCAACTGGGTTGATAATGTCAAGTCCGTTTCTGAGAAATAGTTTGAGGGACCGTTGTGACATTCTTATGGAGGCTTTCATGTTACTCGTGACTTTTCTTCCCGTGTTATTTTTTTTCCCTGTGGATAAGTTGCTTGTTGTTCTTATTAGTCTATGCCACAGAAAAAGATATAAATACAATGACAATAGATCAGAAGCTCGAGTGGTGAAATTTGTGAAGCGTATCAGGAAAGAGGTAGAGCTAAGGCTATGTCTGCTTCTCGGAGTCAGAACCGTACTCAGTGGAGACATAAAAGAATATGAGCATCTAAGTTATGAAATTGGAGTGCGTTTTGGTTTATGGTCACTTCTAGAAAGTGTGAAGGATATGAGAAGGTGGTGGATGGGGGTCAGTGGAAAGGAGTCTCTAAATTATCTGCCCAAAATCATTGAGAAAACACTTGATCGAGTTCATCCTGATCAAATAGGTCGGGAAGGGTCTTGTCTTTCAATGGTTCTCCTTGTAAGGATTGCCCAAGTTTCTATACCATCGGAGCTTAGCGGGTCTCTAGTTCAAGCATATAGTGAAGCCCACAGCATCATCCATTATATCGATAGAAGAATGAACTCCGGAACCTACAAGAATAGACAGATATCTAAACTTGCACAAGCTGTGTGGGCAAGTGATGATTTTAGCACTCTTCTACCTGAGACTCTTAGGAGATCTACTGTGGGTGGCACATCTGGATATCAAACCAATATGCATCGCGCAGTTGAGATCATTGAATATCTTAGAACTGCATTCTCATATGATGCTGTAGGGAATGAATTCCGACTCCTTACAACGTTGCTCACTTACAGTAGTTACTCGTCAATTGACGATCTATACGATTACATAGAGCAATTATTTGTTGAGATGTTGCATGTATTCCTTGCTAAACTCCCGCATGCCATATTTAAAGAAATAAGTGAGAGTCCTGTTGAAGAGTTGGACCAGAGGGCTAGACTTGCTTTGCAACTCCTTTGTCAGGTTGAATCATTTAAAGATCGTATTCATTGGTCATTTCCTGTGCAATCTGACATCTCGACTCTAATTGTTACTTGTCAGATGGCGAGTGATGCACTCGAGGAAGAAAATTTTGATGTTCATCAGGACAATGTTCCTGCCAACCGTGGTGATGAAAGTGTTCCTTCCACCAACGATAATGTAATAGTTGAAGTTGACGATGAATGAAGAATCCATAGCATGTAAATCTTAATCTCTCTCTCTCCATCTTAACATAGATTGTCAATTATAGCCTCTATGCTCGGAAGGATGAAGTAGACTGTAGACCACATCGAAACGTTGTCTGTTAACATGTATTCGATCAAAAGGTATATAATGACGACCTTGACTTGCTTTGTGATTCCTATTGTCAAATTGATTCGTAAGAGGCCGCAAATTTGGTGGTCGTTTCCAAGTTATACTACTGCAATAGTACCTCCAGTACTGTGGCCCATATTCTGAAAATGGACCGGACCAAATACTAAGGGGTCTTATACATTATACAGGCTACCCGAACCATGCTGCCAAACAGGCCTTAATATAGAGTTTGTATTACAAAGTATAAACCCAAGGTACATTAAGTTCTGGGTTTCATCCTGGCCCACCCCGTACTTGAATTGGCCATTGCGGCTTGGAAACCAAGAACATGTCACTTTGTTTAATTCCTGTCCATGGAACAAAAATCCCACATTTCCACTTTGTTTAAATTCTTGTTTACTAACCTAACCCAATTGTAATTCTAATCAGTTTCTACAGTGGAATGAAGATCCACTATATTAGGCTGAGTCCAATGACTTCCTATCCCTTTAAAAATAGAAAGTCAATAGATTTTATTCTCTATCATTAATTTCCTCTTTATATATATAAAAGATTTTATTCTATATCTTTATTTTACTCTCTATATATAGAGATAGAGAGTAAAATCCTTTGTATATATACATAGAAAAATAATGATAGAGAGTAAAATATGTTGACTTTAGCTCTATTTTGTTGATTTTAGCTCTATTTTATTGATTTTAACACTACTTTTAAAGGGATAGGGAGCCATTGGACTCAGCCTTAGAACTGCACCTTTATTATTTTCTCACCGTTGGCTTATATTTCTCAATGGTTGCTGGGCCTATACCAAATGTAATACCAAGTGCAAGTGAACATTGTATTGAGTATCGAATTGAATATAATCATTCTCTTTTTCCCTTTTTCCTTATTCCTCACTTCTCTCTCAACACTAATCGTTCTAACTTCTAACTGTTTGGTCATTCAGCATATAGTTGTAATAATAGAAATAAAATATAAAATAGCTTCAACAGTTGCCAACAATATACTATCCCATTTTGAGTCCTGGGTTATCTCCCTTCCGATCAGGTGAACAAAAATGCCTCAACCTATACAGTTCAAGACTAGCTGAGAGTAAAGCAACCAAAAGAGCAGATACCAGTTCACTTTCCCACCACCTAAGAGAAAAAACACTGATGCTTCAGAAGTCGCAATATAATATCCCACTTTGTTTAAATTCTTGTTTACTAACCCAAAAAATTCACTTACACCTAAACTTTTCTATACAGACTTCAAAACTTCACTTCAAATACTTCAGAACATTGTCACAAGACATCAGGACCACACTGACTCCAAAAGTGCCCACCACAGCTGGCTTCCAACCCAAGTAAAACCCTCTCCAACCCAGTTCTCTGTACACCTCCATTACCAACTGTCTCATGCTTCCACTCTTTGTTAATACAAAAGGATGAGCAGCCATAGTCCCAAGCAAAGTACACAAATAAGGGGCAACTACACCAGCTGCTGGAATATCCTTCAGTAAATACACCTCTCTACGATCACCACCCCTTCTAGACTCACATGCACCCTGCATAAAAGCCAAAATCAATATCATAAGCTTGAGACAAAGAAACCAATACTGACAATTTAAGTGAAAGTAAAATGCTTAAGAAACAAGGGAAACATACATATTAGACCTTGACAAACTTGATACGAGAAATTAAAGTCTAATCTATATAATTGGATCAAATTTGTCAAGGTCTGACCTATATAATTGGAGTTTTAGCACCCTCAACTCTTGCAGATAATTTTGATCTCGAAATTCAACAAACTCCAGGTTACAAAAAAAAAGTGACACGAGCTTCGACACAAAGCACAAAGTTTAAAACTCAAAAAGAAAACATCACGCAAGCCAAAGATAATTATCCAACGAAGGCATAAAATTTTTATATACCAACCTCTGCAACCCAAGTAATAACAATATTGTTCATATAACATATCCAATATCCTTAAAGAAATCACTACTTAGGATGCATAAAAGAAAAGTTACACCCCTAATTTAAACACACTCAGATGCAAAAAAATGCAAATACTTAAGAAGGTCAGAGCACTAACCTATATTTAACTCAATAAGAGCCACATAAGTGCTACACAGACCTTTTAGCTTGCCCAGCTAAATTTGGCTCCCTAAAATAAAAAAACCCAATCCAATCACGTGGTCTGTTTTGAAGTGCTAAATGATACAGACGGCATAGTTTCTGTCGTCCGTCCATTATTTTTTGAAATTTTTTTGGACGGACGGCACAGTTTTTGCCCTATCGAAATTTAACACACGAACGGCAGAAACTATGTCGTCCGTCTCCCAAACTTATTATAGCAGCTGCTAACGAAGGTCTTAACTTTAGCTGGGTTTTTAAGTCCTTCCAAATTTAAGACCCTTTTAGCAGTCCCATTGGAATGATATTTTTGTAGTTAGGGTGTTATATTTGTCTTTAGCAGCCCATATAGCCCTCATTGGACTTGCTCTAACATAAAAACATACGTGCCATAAGTTATAGACCCAAAAATAAAATAAATAACACCTATAAAGAAGAACAACACCAAAAACATACAAAATGAAGGAACCCTTCCATGAGGACCCCAACTCTCCCTCAAAAGAAGTACCACACCAAAGCATTCGCCAGCAACAAAACTCCCTCTCTATGGGGATACTTACACCCATGCAAAACTCCCTCCCAAGTCCCAAGTCCCAAGTCCCAACTACACTCCCAAAAGCCAAAATACGCTCCAAATGAGTCAATTACACTCCAAAAGCTGCCAACCCTAGAATCACGCTCTATAAGGAGTCAACACATGCTCTATATGCTGCTTAAAGTCATAAGCGACTTTGTGAAGCCTGAAATTTTCGAACATTATCCAAGGATATGAATTGTATACGCTACCAAGAACTAAGATACTAACCGTATTGAGCCAAAGCAATAATTTTCAAGTTATCAAGTGAGCGGAGCGAACATTCTGGGCCGACAAGAAGAGGTATGTGGTTTAAAAAGTATTTTGGTTGGTTTCTGTTTGTCTTCATTCTCGAGCAATTTCTCCTTCACTTTCCCTCTCCCTCTCCCTCTCCCTCTCCCTCTTTCATTTTCAACCAAACTCAACTCTTTCTCTCCCCACCACAAACTCATCTCTCTCTCTCTCTCTTCTCCACCTCCGCTCACGCCCTCACTGTTTACAATTATCTAGTATAATGTGGTCAAGTAAAAATAAAATAAAAATTGATGCAGGAAGATAAAATAAAAAATAAAAAAATAAAAAAAATACACCAATCCATTCAAATTTGAAATAACATATTCATTAAAATTCAAAAGCATTTTACATGCATGTTGCATTTACAAGCAGTTAATTGAACATTTTTCATTAAACACATACAAAAACTAAAACTAAGAGCTCCATAACATAACTCTTTCGTTGATGGAGTGTTGAATAGGTGCATAGACTTTCTTGGAGAAAATTAATTCGGCCCCTAAACTGGAAACAAGCCCAACACAAATAGCGGATTTCAACCTCGTCGTCAATCCATTTCTTGACTCAAAAATTCCGACCCTGATATTCGCCCCAATTCCTTCAAATAAACTAGTAAGCCCCAATATCCCAACATTACTATATACCCCCTATAGCTCTTCCTTAACCCGATCAAACCTCCACTGATAATACGAAAACATGATGTAGCTGTAAGACCAACCACACCCAGAGACGGAGCCATAATTCTAAGCCAGCGGGTTCGAGATTATGTACACACCCCACCCTACCTATGCAATTTTTATTTTTATTTTTATTTTTCCTGTTAGAAGGTCTAAAAAATAAAGATCAACAAAATTATGTATTTATTTTAATTTACAAAACTAGAGTGCGTTGACTACTAAGAATTTAATATGGACTGATTAAGTTAACTACTTAAATATTTGAGCCATTAATTGATACTACTATGTCTATATATATCTATATAATCTAGTCCACAATACAACAATTCAACAAATTGTTAACTTCCTATAATGTTATAAGTCTATATAACATATATAATATTATATAGACTTATAAAAGATTAACATTGAAAATAAAAAAATTACTTTGTTTTGTTTTGTTTTAAGTGGAAATTTTATTGATAATGATAATGAGTTTTACAAATAATTAGAACAAGCGTGCAACAAACTGCGTCGTTGCGCCGCAAGTCATTTCTGAATTTGTGTTTTTTGTTTTTTGTTTTTTTTGTTAAAATATGACCGTTTGTTTAAGAATTGAGAGTGAAAGAAAGGAATGAGAGAATACGAGTTTGTTATGGGTGATTAGAATTATACAAACTAACCGGTTAGGCTTTAGGTCTTTAGCTATTTGTTTTAGTATCATCAACCCATCAAATATTCAAAGACACATTTATCCCTCTTTAATAGTTTTGAACTCAAAATAAATGATAAATGGTAATTTTGTAATGGTAAAAAGAGAAGTAAAAAAAAGTTGGTTTATTGGAATGTTTTTTATAAGTTTTTTTTTCATACTATTTTTTTTTTTGTTAATAATATTCTTATAATAGTTAAGAAAATTTTAGAGATGCGGTAGTGGAAGTTTGCTAAAAAAAATTGGGGGTGCGATTCCTTATAATTTTAAGATTTTTCTAGACAATTAGTTATGTGGTAGTAGAGGTTTTCTAATCTCATGAGGTGCGACCGCCCCCACACGTATGCACCCCTCTAAATCCATCTATGATCACACCGCCCATTACAGCCTCATGACCCATATTTTGAAGGGAACGGTGTGGTTCAATAGTGGTAGCCACAGGTGAAAGTTATTGGCTTTTGAAATGATAATCAATAGTGGAAGAAATAGAAAAAACCAACTTACTTCCTGAAATAGAGAAAGTTAAAATCTTTTCTTCGTGTTCTGATACTTTTTCTCACCCGACAATGAATGTCTGAAAAATCTAAACTCCCAAGTCTCAACTCTCTCAACTACACGCACGGAAAACTAAAAACTAATTTCTGAAATAATGTCGAAAGGGTTTTGAAAGTTGTCAAGTGGAAGTGGTAACACAAGGAATGATCTAGTGGGACGCGAGTAGGCTCCCAACTCTGGTAGTAGTCGAGTGGGCTCAATTGTTGTATTTGTAAGTAAAGATGTACTTTAACGACACGTTGTCAGGATTGGAAAATTTCCAGAAAAGGTTGAACATCACATGATATCAGGAACGCCAAGTTTGATGACCAACATACATATAAATCGAGTGAATGATGTTCGTAAGTGTGTCTTATGGACGGCCATGCTATGTTAAATTGTCTTGATGAAATTATTCTCTAGAGAAAGCTCGATTGGACCTGTCTCAATTCCAAGGGATAAACCAGTTAGACTTGGATATGGCTTTTTTGATTGGGTTAATTAGTTCAGTGAATGAGTCTCAAGGACAAAACCGACGAAATAATCACCCACCAGAACCACCTTTTTTTTATAATAAGCCACAACGACCGGGTAGAGGAAATCTCCAGTCTACCCCTAAAATTTTAAAGAGCCAACTTAACCACCCACTATCCTTTTTAGTTGTATACTATGACAGATTCTAACTCCCCTTAATTGTTATTACGACTCCACTCTAAGCTCACATCCCGTCATCTGTATACTCGAAATCTTCTCAATGTCTTTGAAATTTGAAAACAAAAACTATTTTGACATTAGTAACATTTTAGGGGTGTCAAAAGGGCCGGGTCAGGCTAGCCCGGCCCTCAAACCATAAAAGCCCTCATGACTGAGGGCCAAGTCAGCCCGCCCCTAATGTGTGTTGAGGGCCGGGTCGAGTAGGGTCAGGACATAAATATGCAAGTTCTTACCCGCCTCTCGGCCCTCAATTTTAAGGGTCAAATGAGGGCCGGGTCGGGCCCAATCAAATTATACACTACTAATTTACTTAATTTTTTTATTATACTTTTGATTATGTATATCAATTTCAACTAAGGATATAAAACTTATTTTTATGTATTTAGAAAATGAGATATAGAGATGGTGGAAAAGATGAGAGCCTTACACTTTCAATATTGAACTATGTTACTACGTTAGAATTGCATGTTAACTTTGTCTTTATATAACGTATATATCTCTATTTCATTTAATTATAAAAAAATGTATATATTATGTTCTAATCTACTCCTTATTGAATACTAATTGTAGCGAAAAAAAATTGATATAACCTAGATAATTATATTAGAAAACATATATGCAATGTAAACAACAACAAAAATTATGAGGGCCAAGTGAGGGCTGGTGAGGGCCTAATGAGGGTCGGGCTCATGTTCCAGAACCTAAGCCCTAGTCCGCCCCTAATAGGCATGAGGGCTGGGCCGGGCTGCCCCTCAAATCTATGAGGGCCAGCTTTTGAGGGCTTTTGCAAACATTTTTGAGGGCCGGGTTGAGGGCCTGAGGGCTGAATTATCCCTAATGGGCTAATGTTGTCCGCAAACCGGCTGTTCACGAAGCTGAGCCCTTTCTGACTGACCCAAGCTTCTTTGCAAAATCAGTCAACTCACATTACTCCTATCTTGACATCATCATCTGATATACGACATCGAAAATCATCTTATGTCAACAAGGAAAATCTTCTTCAATTTTATGGATGCTACTTCTAATGTCAAATTCCTACAACACCTATAGAAGAAGGAACTTGATTTTTTTAAATATGTATCAAGCTTGATCAATTACATTTTAGGCAGTGAGCAAATGCGCAATACGGTCATGTATAATTTGATAGACATAATTAATTTTAGCCAGCCTTATGTGTGAAAGTGAGCATAATTAGTTTAATAGAATAAAAAACAAAGACATAACTTCTAAACTCCAAAACAATTTCAGATAAAATGTGTGATTCTCTCGTGTGAAATTTGAGCCAGCCTTATGTGTGAAGCACCCTCCAAGCTGTTGGCAAACGGGATGACCGCACTGCTGCAGAAACCCTGAAATTGTTAAAGAAACAGGAGTTCCCCTGTCCTCATGCCTTCATTGAGATATGGTTATTCTTTGTAGCTTGGGTTGCAAGTAATAATAGACTGTGTAGCTATATTACGCTGAAAGATTTATTTGACTCCACGTGTGGTGTTTGAGGGACATTTAGCTAATCTATTGTTTCTTAACTTATTTAAAGTCGAATTTGTGACACAATTTTAGAAATTACTTTGCTGAACTTGTTAGCCATGATCCTTCATTCAATAGAATGTTGAAAACTTGAAATACATTGATGAGAGTCATAGGAATATAGGGAAGAGCCACTTTTGACTGATACTGAAACTATAATTGAAAATTATACAAATGCTCTCGTTGTTTTCAAAAAGAAAATATTCAATTTTAATTAGGTGGGAGCATTTATGTTATTTTCAGTTGTTTGCGGTCAAACCAAGTTGACCGTGTGTTTAGGGGGAAAATCCTAATTGGCTAGTGGGGGATAAGTGGATAACACTAGTTCACCCTTATTTATTTATAGTGATAGGTTCAGTTTTTTGGTGAATCATATCTAACAAATATCCTATTCATTATTATAGTTTGACAACCAATGAAAGTCCCTTTGCTTTCAAGAATCATGACCTCTATCAATTTTTTTTAAAGTGACATAGGATTGAAGACTCGAGTTACCATTGATGATGCTTTAGAAGTTCTTCGAGTCTTGCCTAGCTTTGAGGCACCTGTTATTGTCAGGAACCTAAACCACTTTTTCATTTATTTAAATCTACAATTGTTTTGGTCATCTCTGCATCTGCTTTTCTACAATTTTCACTTATAAGGGCACTGTCTCACTTGTGGCAGCATTGGCCAAATGTCCAAATTTTATGCCTTCATCTGGAATGGAATGGGTTCTGCAAAAGCAGAAAATGCAAAAGAGTTTACTTCAGGACCCTCTATATTTGTCCCATTTGCAAATAAATCTAGGCATGGGGATGAAATATCTGGTAAACTTTTATCAACAAATGAAGTGTATTGGTATGATCCAACTGGTTCTGTGGACTTGAAAAAAGAGATACTTCTTCAATGCGGCTCATTAGATGAGACCAATTATTCCTTAAGCAAGATGATTTCTCATGTTTATGAAGGCCTTCACGACTTTTTTGTGACTGAGTGTAAGGTGTGCGAGATCCCTCCTTCTCGGTGCTACATGCAGATCTTGGCGCAGATGTCAAAAGTTGCGTTGCCTTCACAGGCGCCTAGTGTTGTAAGTATGCTTTCTAAGACAATTAAGATTGTATCACGTTTCAGGTTGGCACACTTGAGTGACGTATCACATGTTTCAGGTTTTACGTGTTCTTATGAAGTGGGCCAATGATCTCAAGTCTGGATTACTGGAGCCGGAAGATGCTGTTTACCTGAGAGAATGCCTTCTTAAACGGGAGACTGCAGTGCTTCCTACAAAGCAGGATAAATGGGTTTCACTCCATCCAACTTTTGGACTCGTATGTTGGTGCGATAACATGGAACTATGGACGCCTCTGACACAGAGGTAATATTTTCTCTTTTAAAATGGTAAACTTGGATAACCTTCGATGGCCGAAAATGTAGGATAGGTAGTGGTGGCTGCATCTCCAATCTCTTCTGGGAAGTCCATTTACTCTTGGATTTGACATGTTCAGATGAACTTTTAATCGTCTAGTGTCATTTTAATCGTCTATTCATGCAGGCTGCATACTTTTCAATTATGAAAAACTTTGTTGAAGAACTCTTTGGTACTTGAGCTTGATCTATACACATATTTTGTTGCTTTGTCAGGTCATTACTCGTGAAGACGGTTGACTGTAGAGAAAAAGCTTTATTGGTAAACTGGGTTCTTCCATATGCACAACATTATATCTACAAATTACACCCTGATAAGTATATTCAACTAAAGCAGTCTGGATTTTCAAACGTATGCGACCTATGGATTGTGGTCGTCAAAAAATTGTTTAAAAATCGCCATACTGTTAAAGGATGTGACAGTGCATCAAATAAGCGAACTGAGTGCAGCTGCCTTTTACAGGTATGCAATTAAATGATTCTTAATTATTTTTTTATTGTGAATTTGTGCTAATCATATCGGATATGGTATTGGTGAAACTGAATACTTGTGTGATGTACTGATGTAAAAACATTTTCCCGAAAATGTAATTGGTTTTAACTTGCATGTTATTTTCTCTGTTTTGGTAAGCATCGTTTGTTGTTCAAAACTGCAGTCAGTTGTAAGAAACCTTAACGAAGATGATCAAGTCCAGGTATGGTAATAAAATTTTCTAGGGAAGCTGTATAGGCCCCACTACGTGACCCAAAGGCCATCCATACTTGTGCCCACAATAGAAGGATTAATGAGCTGATGTGTGACGTGCCCAAAATGTCTGGAAAAAACCATTAGTGGCATAATGCAAGGCCCAAATGTACTTGGGACGTTTAGAAGGATTCATTCATGTGTCCAGTATCTAATTCAAAAGCAATCAGTACAATCTCTAACAAATATTTGGTTGTGCTGAATCTTATCCTAATTTGAAATACGTAGTTAACTATAATAAACTGGGCAATATTTGATCCACTTCTACTATGAATCAAATTAGTGGAGGGAAAACAAATCTACGTTCTCTCTTTCCACTTTACGATGGATCATATAGTGGACTGCACAAGTTGAATGTGCTCTCTGGCGCTGGTAATGTGTATCCTAAACTCTGAGTATGCAAATGTTTTTGTTCTCCTTGGTTGAAACATTTTTTCACTATGTATATAGTCAAATATGATTACGGTTTGTAGGAATACGACTATCCTGTAAGTGCTTTCCGATGCTGGTAATATGCGTATCTGGAACTCGGATTATGCGAAAACCATGTTCTAGTTCTCCTTAGTCGAAACGTTTTTTCTTAGGGTCACTGTTTTTGCCTTTTTGGTTTTTGTTAAGTATGTAAAGATCCTAACAGCTCTCCTATACTTTTTGGTTCAGATGATTTGCAATAAGTTACTTCTGAAAATTGTGCGTTAAATTTGGTTTAACAAATGTCAGTAGTACATAGCTGTAGAACCTGGTCTTTTGTTTTCTTTGTTTTTTTCTTACAATTTAGCAAGCAGAAGTCTAGAATAGATTTGAATTGTTTAGCTTCTTAATCCTCTACTCAACAATTTTCTTTGCTAAAACTTGTTGCAGGATAACAACTTATACGTAGACCGTGCCTCAAATCCACATCAGATATTCATGGAGCTTTCACGCCTTTTTTTCAATGGAGCTCCGGAACTACACTTGGCAAATTTCCTCCACATGATTACAACCATGGCAGAGTCAGGCTCCAAGGAGGAGCAGACAGAGTTCTTCATTGTAAATAGTCAAAAAATTTCAAAGCTTCCAGATGAAGAACCTGTTTGGTTCATTTCATCTTTATTATCTCAGAAGATAGATGATGGTAATTACCAGCCCACTTTTGTTTCGTCCACAACTGATAACCAAAACTGGTTAAAGTCTAAGAAGAAACCAAGTGTCAATACTTTTTCTCGAGAAAACTGTTTTAGGAAAAAACCTGCGGTCCTGCCACCAAGTGATAGGTTAGAGATAAAGAATCAGGCCGAAGGCATCACTTGCACAGAAGCTCATGGGAGAGTTTGTGGCTTTCAAGTACTTCACTGACAAGGTTGGTGGGGCAAGTGTGAAATGGGTCAATGAAGAAACAGAAACAGGTTTACCCTATGATATTGTTATTGGGGAGAGCGCAGAAAGAAGTGAATATATTGAAGTTAAAGCGACCAAATCTGCAAAGAAGGATTGGTTTGCAATATCTACAGTTTTTAAGAATCCTCTGAGACTGCCAGAAAGGCATGCTTCGATTGGCTATTTTGATACCGAAGAGTTGAAACTTGTCAGGATATGCTAATGTTAATGACCCTTGTATGCTCAATTGGATGTCCAACTGCCTATACCGAAGGTACTCTCCTCTTGTACTGGCTATCTCACAATGTGTAACATGAAAGTAGTTCCCAAACAATGGGAAAATATTCAAGACTGTACCTTTCACTTGAACCACGTTCCCTAATCTGTAAAGAGTGGTCTGGTGGTGAGTCATGGGTGGAATAAAATGCCCTTAATGGATGTACGGGTTAGCAGAACAATGTCTCAATCTATGGGTAATTTCACTAACCCTTGCCCCTGTGGTATCATACCAAGCATCTCACTGTTATCCGTTCTGTCAGGCTTCTGTGAACATGTTTGGTGAGAGTATGGTGAAGGGTTATATATTGCTCTTTTGGTTGGTGGCTTGATCATTCAAACAAGGATATAATCATAGTCTGCTCAGATCAAAGACACTCAGTGCAGTCTGAGCTCAATGCCATACCTGCTATAGTCTGCATAAGTTTCAGTTATCATGTATCCTTTAAAGTGGGTGAAAGCATCAGAACACAGAGTACTAGTTCAAAGCGCCTTGAATCAGAAGGTGATTGAGTTCTTGATGGAACGGTCATTTGTTGTTTTTGGATACAGATTGGTGTACAAGGCATCACTTTATTAATGGAAGATGGGGAGTGGGGTGGTGATTAATCATCTACTTTTTCAGAACATCTTCTGAGAGCAGGGGTTGCCCATTCTTTTAGGTCACTTGTATTCAAACAGATCTTTCACGCACTCTGTGCTATTATGCTGACATGTTGTAGCTTCATTTGAGAAATGGCTGAAATGCAGAAGAAATTTAATCCATCCAATTTTACTGATTTCCAACTTTCCTTTCAGAAATACTTTTTTGTCAGACATTATGTCTTAGGAGGAGATGGTCATTATTAGTTTACAGCTGCTAGGAATTATTAGTTTACATTATGTCTAAGTTAGTATGGCCTTTCGACATTAGAGTGGAGACATTTAGTTTACAGCTGCTAGCCCATAAGTAAGCAGTATAAAAAGAATAAGATGAGTGAATACAGCTTAGGTAGTAACAGTATATGTTGTCCCTCCTCTATCACCATGGTTCTCCTCCAATATCTAACTAGGGTGCGATGGAGTTTCTACCAATTAACCAACCTCTGTAATTCATATGAATGATCCAAGTTTTTCTTGTGAAATATTAATAAACCTTGTTTGTCACAAAATGTACATGTCACATGAAAATTTTCAGTGGCTTAATCACATACAAGTGACGGCCTGAAATTCAATCGCTGAGCATGTGCCTCACGGTAAATCCCTGCTTAACTTTAGAAAGTGGCTGAAATCTGCAACTGCGGGTCCCACCTCGTCATGGGTGCAATTTGCAAACTTTAAATGGGCCTAAGACAAGCCCAATAGGCTTTATGTACATGAATGCATTTCTTGTTGAGAAACTTGGACTGGAGCCCAATAAAGAAACCAATGACCAAAATGAAGTACTCAGATAGTCAGATCACCGTATTTGTTGCAGATTTGTTTTTCTTCTGTCTTTACCTTAATAATCTAGGCCTTCTTCATTGTAATTCCGCTATGTTTCACGGGGCTCACCTCCCAGCTGATTTGGCTTATGCCACTTATGGTCTCACTGCGGACCACTGCACTTCTCTCTATCAAAGCCTAGAACGTGTAAGTATCCTTTTATATTTCTGGTTGGTTAGTTGCATATTATTCTAGTTTTAGTATGAGATTAATTCAATTTTCTTCACTTCTCACCACGATGGATAGATTAGATTATTGCATTTCCCGAATCCCTGTACGCTAGAATTAGCATGGTACGCCAGTTCGAATCAAAGACTCGGGGGCAGATAATAGTTGTCCCTGGACTTGGCATAATACACCGGTCCGAATCAAACACTTGGGGGTGGAGGTCCCTAGACGCGGCATGGTATGCCAATCCGAATCAAAGACTCAGGGGGCAGATAATAGTTGTCCCTGGATTTGGCATGGTACGCCGGTCTGAATCAAACACTTGGGGGCGGAGGTCCCTGGATGCGGCATGGTACGCCAATCCGAATCAAAGACTCAGGGGGCAGATAATAGTTGTCTTTGGACTTGGCATGGTACGCCGGTTCAAATCAAAGACTATAGGGCGCAATTCCTGGATGTAGCGTGTTGGGCAGCCCTAAAAATGAAAAAGGGGCAAGTCCTCGATGCGGCATTTGGGCCAATCCGAAAAATGTAAAGGGCACGAATGTGTGTCCTAATTAACACTTGGGGGCAACCTAAGCAAGGAAAGAGGACCAGCAATACTTGGGGGCAAGATGATATTCGGATCCAATAGTTACATTTGTTAGTTGATCCCTGGCTTGTTTTACCAAACCAGCCGGCATCAACTTGGGGGCATGCGAATATTGGGGGCTCCGTGACCTCAATAGACTGCCAGAGGCACACAAGTACGCAGAAGATATGATAGAGAGGGGAATTAAGTTGCACTCTAAAACTTTGTCCAAGTTGAAACAGAGCCTTACGCAATTCGGCAAGGCATATGCTTACGAT
This sequence comes from Coptis chinensis, assembly GCF_015680905.1. Lineage (NCBI taxonomy): Eukaryota > Viridiplantae > Streptophyta > Magnoliopsida > Ranunculales > Ranunculaceae > Coptis > Coptis chinensis. The sequence continues at coordinate 349,542 of NW_028238191.1, forward strand.
GAACTGTTAAGGAAATGGAAGTCTAATTAGCCCAACTGATGGCACTTCTGTAAAATACATAGGTTCAGATTTTGTTATAGTGGGTTTTGGTCATATATGTTCCTCATGAAGCTTGCTGCCTCCTGACAAAGATTTCAAGTTTGCAGATGAACAGACAATAAGATATTCAAAGTGCTACCCAATGTATGGTATTTTCTTATCCTTATGCATAGTGACATATTTTGGAGCAGTTTGTCGTGGTTGGTATTTCTGGCTTTGTTGGTACATGTTGTCCTTCTCACTTCCCCATTTCCTCGAAGGAAACTTCTTCAGATGTTAGTGTTTAACATTATAACTTGGTTGTTGATTTCCTTCCATCTATGTTTCTATCCATATAAAAGAAATTGATTGATTTTACAAATTATTAACTGCATTTCTCTAATATATTTGGCCTGCGAGGCAAATCAGTGTTATATTCATGTGTACGGATTTGTTGGAGTGCATTGCTGAAAGCAAACTGTTTAAATATTTGGTTCAATCATTATATTACCTCAATTGACACAGTACCATTACAAGAATCTGTGAGTTAACATGCAGTGCAGGTTCAGCAATGAGTAGACAGTTGAATGACTAATACAACACATATGGGGTTGTTGCTGAAACAGAGTCTACAGGTTTGGTTTTGATGCCCACAAGCAATGAGAGACAGTATGAACTGATGAAGAGAACCTGGTGCCTGTGCGTAGAAATATTTAGCAATGATATGAAGGAACTCTTTCCTACTATAAATCACTCCACAGTCTTATATATTTTACACATTCAAGTCCAACTTATTTTGGACACGTCTACTCTAAAGCAGCCCTCAAAGAATCTGATTATGCATTGATCTGTTCCTTATTCTTATGAACTATGCTACTCCCAAGTGACCCCTTCTTAAATTATAGTCCAAAATTTGATACACATGAACTCGAACTGTCAAGAAGTGTATCCTTTATGTTCATGGTCAGTTGGTAACACTAGTCACACCTCCATGACTCCATCACGCATTTCAACATATCAACTAGGAGCTTAATTCTTTCCAGTAACACAACAAAGTTACGAACGAGTTCTTAACTATATAGAAAATGTACTTAAAGCACTGGAAACCACAACAAAGTAGCGGCTATTGTAGGCCAGAGAGATGCAGAAAATGCATAGAACTAATATGATAGTTGTTAATGTAAATTGCAGTTCAGGTAAGTTTGGTATTAGGAATGAAGATAAGTGTACCGTGATAGAATTTGTGGAAGTGGAAACAGTAAAACGAACTCTGGCTTCTTGGCACCACGGGCTAAATTAACGGTCCGCGGTACCAATAGGGGCAACTGTTATGGCCTTATTAGGCCTCTAGGGATTTTTTAGGTCGTAACAGCGATGTAACACTGCAGTACATGCGTGGGTCTAGAAGCATGTCGATTGAGAATAGGATTCTAATTGATGGTTTTATACAAGGTGGTGGTGCATCAGTTGCATGTTTTACGTCTTCGTGAGTCGTCATTTAAAGCGTTGTAGAAGACACATGTCCTTGAAACAATATAGGAGCCGTGGTTCATTTGATTTGCCTCAAGAGTTACTGAGGTTTGACATTTTCAAGCCACTGCATGATACATGGAAACTCTATGTCCTGAAAATTTTAAAAAGTCCCTGGAACACACAACAAATAGCTCGATGTCTTCTCCACACAGACCTACATGGTGCGATTTTTCTAGTGGAAACCCAAGAAAGAAGGTCCCATGTCTCTTCACGATGCCATCGATGAGTCTGAGAATTTAACTGATTTCCTGTTGGACTTCAATGTAGATGAGTGATATTTCTCGGTGTTTTCATTTCCAAATTTCTCGTGGTGATCTCAGGAAGTTCTACTCAGATCTCTCAGGATGGTCTTCTGGAAACTCAGAGGAGAAGAACAGTACTGTTGGCAATGTAGTTAAGCTTATTAAGTGAAGCAGATGAAAAGCTTTCACGCAGCCCAGAAGTAGAGCAGCTGATAAAAAAGTTGGAAAAAAAAACAACACAATCACTAAACTTACACCCACAGACTATTTCCTATAACATCCTAGAAACCATTTAATTTGTATGCTTGAAGTATCTTATATACTCAAGCCAAGTGTATTTGAGTCTGACTTGTTTTTCGAATCATTGTTTTGCATTTGGTATTTGGAAATTTTGGAATGCTTGTACATTTTCAGAGCTAGTACCTAGTTTTGCACTTCAGCATTCAGAGATTTCGTAGTCTTTAATTACTTTATTTAGATGATCTAAGCAACCTACTTTTAGCACACCAAACATTATGCTGTTTGGGAAATCTGCATCACATGGTTTCTCTCTACTTTGCACCATTTGAATGATTCTGGTGGGCTGGTGGCATATTACAATGAGTTAGCTTGATATAATTTTTATCTTTCCAGTGATAAAAAGAGGCGGGAAGAGAGATGTCTCTCTTCTTGCTACTCCAGTGCTTGATCTCCCACCTGCAACTTGTTTGTAACTTATGTCTTAAATTCATTTCCGAGTATACAAATATATGAATTCTGATGTAATAAGCTGGTTGACAGAAGCCTAATAATAGCAGTATGTCACTGAACATTTGTCTGTTAATATGCATTGCCCTGGGCCTTTTGATTGCACACACTCTAACGTGAAGAATGAATTTGATGCCTGTGTTAAGACACAGGTCATCCTTACAAAAAAAAAGCAAATAGTCGGTCAGATGAAAAGGCATGAAGTGAATAAGAAGGTTTGGCTTCATAACTTATCTGATCAATCGTTAGTTTAACCATAACGATTGAATGTGTGGTCAAAATTAAAACTAGCTATACCACCTTACATTAACTAATCAAGATTAAGACAAATAAGAGTATATGGATGATCCTGACACAACTCAAAGAATACAGAACATGAAGAAGGTTCCTAAAACTATTTGGAACAAGCTACTGACAAATGTAGCCTATCTTAGATAAACCCAAGGTGGTATTTCGAAGATTCATGAACTGCTGCAACAACAATATCCCACTGCAAGAGATGAATTGCTAAATCTTGATTTCAAATGTCAGAACTTCCAATCCTTATGATGTATTTAGCCTTGTCACTGCCATTCACAAGCAAAGAAGGCACTGCATAAAGGGTGACTCAGAGTTGCTCATCCAGTAGCCTCCAATGAGTTTTTCTTCTCTGCAACCTTAAACTCACTTTTGGTCTTATCCCAGCTCTGTTTTCCCCTAGCTGATATTATAAGAATATGTTGACAACAAAATTAGGTAAAGGTAAAGTAATAATGATCTTACAACAAGAACTTGTTTATTTGTGAGGCACCGTTGATGTGGATGGGGTTTAGGGTTTAGGGTTCAAGTGACGCGAAAATGATATCTGATTTTGTTTGTTGGATGGAAGGATTTTTATTGTTGTTGTTCACAGTCATATTTACCAATCTGGAAGAAATAAACCAACAGCTCATTTCATGAACTCTTAATCTTACTTACAATACCAAAATCAATAATGAATCATAAAAAAAGGTATCCCCACATCAAAAATAAATATAGAATTTCAACTAATCATTACTCCCAGCGAGCAAGAAACTGATAACTTGCATTGAGAAAGTATCACAAACATCAAAATTGCATAAAAAACTTAGCCATTCAAGTGAAATATCACAAAGAGAAAGACAAATTCATGATTTCACTACCTATATAACAATTGCAACATGAAGCACACTTCAAATTACAGAAAACGTCAAACTGCATCAAAACATAGCTTATCAAGCTGAAATCAAGCAAATTTCAAGAAACACTAGTCAATTCAACTAAAACAAGTGCAATTTCACATCTAAAACGAGAAATCCCATGATAAAAGTATCATAATAGCAATCGCAACATCAAAAACTTGGTATTTAACCAGAAATCAAACAAGAATCTAAAGGGTTAATATTAAAAAAAGAGCTAAACACTACCAGATACTCAAACAAGCGGATGGTGAAAGAGGAAAGGCTAACCTTGCTTGCAAAGAGAAGCACATTCTGGAGTGTGAGAGACTCGACCAAAATTGAGAGAGGGAGAGAGAGTTGAGGAGGCTAACCGAGAGAGAGAGAGAGAGAGAAGCGAATGGTGAAATTGATCAAAAATTATTTTCCAATGGCAAAAATTGTGTTATCAAGCACCGCCAAACCTGGCAAATGAGATTTGCCAACATTTGCCTGTTGACGAAACAAGCAGCGGCAAAACTCTATTTTCCTACTAGGTAGTTTGCCGGCAAAAGTTGAAGTGGGAAATTGTTTTCCCTTTACATATTTGCCCAGCAAGCGGGAATTTTTATCAAGCAGGCCCTAAATTCTCATCAATTCATCATTTATGTAAACAGATCCTCCACACAAAGTCTTTCAAATATTGCAACAAGATCAAGACTTCCAAGTATGAGCAACAACATATACACCCCTAGCAGTTTTAACTTCTCAGACATGTACCAAATCATAAAAGAAATAATAACATGATCATAGGACTTCGAGAGTGACATCACACTCCATCGTCCTCCACACATAACTACACGAAATAAATGATGAAATTTAATGGAAAATCGATAGAATAGGGAACATAATGCAAACAGTCTCAAAACTCCAATCTAGAAATATAGGAGGTTCAGCTATAGGAGTTGAGACCTTGTCATACGAAACCAACTACAGACTTCAAAAGCATATCTGACCTTATGGTCTACAGGGAGATGCAAGGAACTGATATGGAACATCTAATGTGCGCTTCAAGAAACATGTCACAGACAAATTCGAAAAAGATTGTACTGATAACAATTACTGTCTGTCTAACGAGATAGGAAAATGAGATAGGTATTACAAACAAAACCCTAACGTCAGGTCCTCCCCAATCAGGTTTTTATGGAAATATGAGTATCAAGTATCATCCTCTGAAATGAAAGTCGTTATCAAAGATATGAACATCTGGTACCTTGGTGTGGATCTGCCAAAAAGTAATTATCATCTATTCATTCATATATCTCTCAAGTTGATTACTACAAGTCTACAACCTTCTGTCACTTGTCTAATTATCACTTGGATCTAATCATAGTTTTGCTTTATGGTGGTGCAGGTACTGTTTGGACTGCGACGTCCCATATAATTACAGCCGTAATAGGATCTGGTGTTCTATCTTTAGCATGGGCTATAGGGCAGCTCGGTTGGGTGGCTGGACCCACGGTCATGGTCATTTTTGCACTTGTCATCCTCTACACCTCCAACCTCCTTTCTCAATGTTACAGATCTGGTAATCCCACCAATGGGACAAGGAACTACACTTACATGGACATATTTTCACTTTTAAAAAGACGGGGAAAACATCTTATTTCTAAGCATTATCCTGTGCAGGGGGGGGCGGAAGGTTGCGATTTGTGGGCTAATCCAGTATTTGAATTTGTTCGGTGTTGCAATCGGATACACAATTGCAGCTTCAGTCAGCATGATGTGAGTGTAATATCAAAAAGAGTTATCAAACAAAAAAAAGTGTCATATCTACCAAACTCTAATATATTTGACCAACACACTATAGGAGAATGAAACGAGTTTCTGACAACAAAAATGATCATCACATGCAATGGTTGTGAGCTAATTATAGAGCAGATTGGAATAAAATGATAAGAGAACAAAGACAAATTTGTACAAAAACTTCCAAAAATGGATACAAACATACTGTGCAGTGCTCACGTAGCACATACTTGGTGGCGTCCATAAATATTATGAAAAGAGTTATGTTTCCCTTTAGTGTCAAATTCTCTGCTATCCTATTAATCTTCTTTTCTATTTGTAGGGCAATAAAAAGATCCAACTGTTTACATGAGAGTGGAGGAAAAGATCCCTGTCATATGTCAAGCAATGGGTACATGATAACATTTGGAATCACAGAACTAGTATTTTCCCAAATCCCAGACTTTGATCAGGTCTGGTGGCTCTCTATAGTAGCAGCGGTCATGTCTTTTACTTATTCTACAGTTGGCCTAAGTCTTGGCGTCACTAAAGTTGCAGGTACTTCATTACATTAAATGCAAAGCATTTTCCATATAAATACACACACACACACACTCACTAATGATCAGACCAACTCAAATGCAGAAAATGGTAGCTTCAAAGGGACTCTGACGGGTATCAGCCTAGGGGATGTAACAGCAACACAGAAGCTCTGGCGCAGTATGCAAGCTCTGGGAGCTATTGCATTTGCATACTCTTATTCTGTTATCCTTATAGAAATTCAGGTACTTTTGTATTCAAGAACAAAAGGATTCTGCTGCATGTATCCAATCTCTAACGACAGAAGTGTTCTATGAAGTTAACTTCCAAAAACTGTATATAGGATACACTAAAATCTCTAATTTGTATGTAGGATACAATAAAATCTCCGCCAGCAGAGTATAAGACAATGAAAAAGGCTACCTCGATAAGCATCATAGTGACTATAGTGTTCTATCTACTCTGCAGATGTATGGGCTATGCCGCCTTTGGAAATGATGCCCCTGGAAATCTTCTGACTGGATTTGGATTTAAAAACCCCTACTGGTTACTTGATATTGCTAATGTTGCAATTGTAGTCCATTTAGTTGGAGCATATCAGGTACATTCAACAAAACACACAATGCACATACACATAAGTGGATCTCCTCTACAACTCGAAAATAACCATAAAAAGGATCTGCCTATTTAGATGAGAAGTAGAAACAATGTTCGTATACAAGCTACACCCCAAGGCACAACCACAACACCGTAACTCCGTAAGCAACATAGCCAAAGAAAAGAGGCCTCAGACTGTTTAGGAAATTGCTACACAAGATGATGACTATATAGAAAATTAACCAGGGAACCAGATTCTTCGCATTTTATTCTTTTAAGGCAGGAATAAAAGCAAAATAACCTACCAAACTATATGATCCTTTCTACTAGCTCCTACACAAGTAAAACCATTACACAGTATCATACTATCATGACTGAAAGTGCATTTTTTTCCTCCTAGGTTCTACAAATAGCTAAAATCATTCACAGTGCCATGCCTGAAAGTGCCTCACACAAACACTTAGGCGATCACCAGCAGTTTGGGTCTGCGATCATTCAGACATTGGTAAAATACTAAAACAGCACATCAATATCTTTATGTGTCCACAATTTCCTAATACTAAAGCACATTCCAATGCCAGCAATTTCTATATTTTGATACGCACAATTGGGGATTGCAGATTGGCACTTTTCTAAACAGATAATTGGAGCTCACTCACTCTTCTCTTCTGGGAATTCGTCCAAAAATTGGGTAAGATCCACATTCACATTCTCCTATTTTGTTCCTAAGTTACACACAAATCAACAATCAAACTAAACTATACAATTCCAACAATTCACACAACCTCACTTGATCATCCATAACACTTTTCCTCAAGCTCAAACCGACATAACAAAAAACCACAAAAAACCATTCTAACAAACAACAAAAATCTAATAAAAAAAAACTGAAATTAACACCAACCAAACAGCTTCATACAACAGTCATTTATATTTAAACCACAATCTTATTCAGACAAACATACCAATTACACTGTAAAATCCCTACTACAATGTAGTAAAAACATCAGAACATTTAGATGGTAGTAGCAAGATAAGAAAAACCATGAACCTGACCTCTATGGCTCAACAGTAGTCACTTGTTGCCATTCCCCGTCAACTGCTTCCTTCCACAGGGTTACGTTGTTGTCCCCATCAGCCACAGCCAATATGTTTCCAGTCAAAGACCACGAAACCCTCCACACTGGGGTCTGAAAATCCTTCAAAACTATGCCTTCCCACTGATCCCCTTCCTTGGCGACGGTCCATATAACAACTTTCCCATCCTGTGAAGCACTTGCAATAGTCGACTTAGGAAGCCCCAAGTTAGGCGCCCATGCCACATCCCTCACCCAGTCAGTGTGCATTAGAAGAGCAGGGAAACAATCCATCTTCCACACTCCATTAGTAAGCTTCCAAACTTTAACAGTATTATCACAACCACCGGAAACAAGCTTTGTTACTGGCTCAAGCGATCCATTTCCAACAAAAGCACCAGGTGCCAACGCCGGAGCCCACGAAACAGAAGTCACACCAGCAGGATGAGCTTGACCAATTCGATTAGTATCCCAACCACCATCAGCTCCAGCAGTAAAAACCGAGATATTCCCATCCGAAGATCCACAAGCCAACACTAGCCCAAGTTCACGAGGAGCCCAACAAATTGAATTCACCGACACCTTATGTTCACTAAACACATGAGCTTGACTCCACTCATTCTGATTCCCTTCCTTCCAAATTATAACCCTCCCATCATAAGAACACGAAGCGAGAAGCGACCCAAATTTAGGATGCGCCCACGCAACCTGCCAAACAGGTCCTTGGTGACCACTCAACGTAGCAAGATGCTGCGAAGCGGTACCACTCACACCAACTATCTTAATCGTAGTATCCGAAGAAGCAGTAGCAATACGCTTTCCGTAATAATCCATCACTACATCATGAACTGTGTCCGTATGACCCGTTTCTATTTTCTGACCCGGCATATCTTCGTTTCTAAATTACACAATTTTAACACAATAATGAATAAAATACAATCAATAAAATATAAATCAAGTATCAAATCGGTCTGAGATTGATTAATAATAGGATAATATTAGATTTAAACAATATAAATGAATTATTAGGAAATATAATTTGGTACCTGATATTAGATTTAGAGGAAACGTATGAAAAAACTAATCTTTGTTGAGGTTGAGATTGTTTTGTCAAGAGAAGAGATGTGATGTGATGATCAAGTGTTAAATTGGGCCGTTTTTTTTTGGTGATCCAGAACTTATTCAAGCCTAAACAAGCCCAAGTTTTTGTTTATAAGAGCAAGTCAAATGGAGAGCTGCTAAATTGGGCTGCCAAAAGTGTCACACATAACTGCCATATAGGCCTTTTAGCTTGCCCAACCAAACTTGGCTCCCCAAAATCAAAAAACCAATCCAATCATGTTTTATATTTTGAAGTGTTAAATGATAAGAACAGAATAGTTTCTGTCGTCCATCCATTATTTTTTGAAATTTTTTTGGACGGACGGGACAGTTTCTGCTGTCCGTCAAAATTTAAAACACGGCAGAAACTATGCCGTCCGTCTCCCGAACTTATTATAGTAGCTGCAAACGAAAGTCTTAACTTTGGCTGGATTTTTGACTCCTTCCAAATTTAAAACCCTTTTAGTAGTCCCATTGGAATGATATTTTTGTGGTTTGGGTGCTATATTTACCTTTAACAGCTCATATAGCCCCCCCTTGGACTTGCTATAAGGCAGGTGTGAAATATGAAAGTGATTGAACCATTATTGTCCATAACTCAATATAACAACCTTCGTTTACTAGCTTTGGGGGCAAGTAACAAGTTTGAAATTCAAATATGTGAATGATGGATGAAATGTCAGCACTCAGCAAATACAATCAATTTGATAATAGACATGTGACTATTTTTGTTTTACGAATTTGAAGATGTCATATCAACCAACGATATTTGTTTTGCGGTTTTGCCGGTTTGCACCAAAGAGCTTTATTAACTAAAATGTGAATAGCAATCAACCATTGAATTGTTAAGTTATATGCATATATATGGGTGAAGTCATTGAACCAAAAGAAAAAGTTAAACTGCCAAGTTGCGGGGCATCTCTAGTATACACTGACGTCTAAACAAACTGCCATCTCTAATTGCATTTCTCTTATGTCAGAAAAACAGGTTCGACATCACCAATCAAGTAGCTAATGCCCAACTGAAAAAACATGCTGCCTGATTCACTGCCTGCAGGAAGGATGTTTCACAAACATCTTTCAGAGGCTTGTATTTACCCTTTTACGTGCACAGCATCTCCATATACAATGTCTGAGTATATGGAACATTGTGGACAAGGACCAAAAAATTTCTATGAAAAGAAATTGTCCACCACGTCCACAGATGTCAGTGAAAAAATCCACTGCTCGAAGATCAAACCAAATAGCTATAACTGCTACTCAAATCTCTGTAGCTCACTCAAAATCTCTGAAGCTCATCTTTGGGTCTTCCCTTTTCCTGCCTCTGCCCCTTCCTCTGCCTTTTCCCCGGTGCTTTATAGAATGACTTGCCATGCTTCATTTCCACAAGGGAATGCAGTAGGTCATCACAGAGAATGCATCCACTATGCAAAGTGGCTCCATCACTTAATGGTGTTGTCTTCTTATTGAAATCCACTTCCAAGATTGTTGAATCACACTCCACGCATCTATCTCTCGTAGTTGAGATCCGATGAACACCCTGAGGGAGGAAGACAAGGCAGTTGCACTTGTTGCAATAAAGGCGCCATTTAGGACCACTTACTGGATCAAGGACAAGAGTACCATCACACTCGGGGCAGGCACAGACTCCTTGCGCCATTACAGAGTGTTGACAAGTAGGATGTGGGCACATGAAGCCGCGGCATTCCAGCTCCCTTGCCTGAACTACTAGTCTTACTGTTGCTAAAAAGCGTGTCTATCCCTTCAAATGGAGGATTATTGTAGCAGTAAGGACAGAGAGGGAATGACTTGCCTTCTGGACCAGCCATGGAGAAGATCAATAGCTCAAAGTTGTCAAGAGGACAAACAAGTTCCTTGTATAGCTGCAGAAGCATATCATCAGTTCATCAAGAATGTGATAACAAACAAACAAAACAGAACAAAACAAAAAACAAAAAGGAGCAGCGAACAATGAACAAAAAATAACATGAATTATGGACTAAATGGAAGTGTGTAATGTTTCAAAAGTAGCAACAAAACCTATATTTTCTCTACCAGTATCCAAGGTCCTCATTTTCCACACATAAAAGATGTAATGATAGGTGACAACTGACAACATTGTTCATCATCAATTCAGGCAGATCATTCATATAATAAACCATGTCCATGTGCAATAAGCCAATAATAAAATTGTACTGAAAATGAAAACGTTCAAACAAAATATAGTATGGCACTAAATCATATGATCAGTCATTGACTCCAATTTCAGAAAAATCAGAAGACTGCGTCATCCTAGAAGTGGGCTATCAACTTAACAGTACAACAAATTCTACTTATTTCAATGGCATTCATCACGCGATATTATATTTGTATGCTCAGGTATGCACATTTCAACATTTTTCATTCTAGATTGTCGCACAGTGAAGTATAATAAGAACACATAAATAGGTATTCCAGACCATACATGGCAGATAAGAAGTACGGTCCAGTTGAATTTTTTCTAGTTAAGTGTATAAGGATATTCCCATTTTATAATTGGCAATGAGTGGAGAGTCCAAGGAACTTATGTATTATTATTCAAGGATTTCAATGTCCCATGATAGACTATACTATACATCTCAACACGCCCCCTTGTGTGTGGCATCAATTGAGCCTAACATATAGACATATAAACATAGTGGAATGACATGAAGTAAACGGGCCTTACGACCAAGCACAATAGCCTATTCCGATACCATCTTAAGCTTTGGAGCATCCAACCCAAAATCAATTGGCAGTGAGTGGAGAGGCCCATGAGTTTATATATTGTTATGCAAGGCTTTCAATGTCGCAGGTGGGACTACTAAACTATACATCTCAACAACCAGTAAGAGCATAATGAATGTTTTTTTTTAAGACATTGCATGCTTGAAAGCTTACCTGACTTGTCATGCAATAAATTGATGATTTACCTCCACAACACTCAAAGTATAAAACCAATAACGTACAGCTAATTGAGAGAAGCTCGTGGTATGTGAAATTTGTACCAAGATAGTATTTGGGAATTGGAAGTAACATAGAAATGCATGTAGATAAAAGATATATTTCCTCCAATGTGTCTTTGTTTATAACGGTAACCAAGTGTGCTCCAAAGACAGCTTTGCAATGATTAATACTATATTTAATAATTATGCACATCATCAAGACATCTACCACCTGTAAAAGTTTGATTGTTCTAAGGCAAGCAATCCTAGTACTTAGGTTTTATCCAACACATGAAAGTTATCACACCAAATAAATTTAACAAGCTAGTATGTAAAATATTATAAGTTACCTCAGTAAAGCAAACACGAGCTACCGGCTTTACATGCCCTCCCAAAAGACTGCACTCCACCCTGCGTCCAGCGTGTTGAAAAGCTGTTGTAGACCCCGGAGTCGCGAAGCAGCATCTACATATCCCCTTACAGAAGCAGAAAAGGGTGGAAAAGGAAGGCCCCAAAAGCAGCAGTGGCAGCAGGAACTACAACAAATTTATACCACCAGCTCGACTGTAACAAGAGACAAAACCAAATTTATCTCATACAAATATATATTGACAGTTTCGAGTAGGTATGAGAAAAGATAAAAAGATGTTACATTCTTTATTATGTATGCGACATTAGACATTATGGGGTATAAGTCGAGGCAAGTATTAACATGTTTTCCATACAAGTATAAAATATTCAATTCACAAATAACCTAAAAAATATTCAATGATAACTATTAGATATTATAAGTATTTAGTTTTTAACGAAACAATATATAGTAAAAACAAAAAACAAAAAACAAAAACAAATCAATATGTCGAGGAAAAAATTATATTTAAATTGAGGTGTACGTAAAGGTTATTTGTTAAGTAATCAATCACACCTAGATCGACCTGGTTGGGATTGTTGACCATAAGTATTTCGTTGTCGATAAAAAAAACAAAAAAAAAATTGTTTGATGTGCCGAGAAAAACAATACTAGATTTAAATTGGGGCAATAAACAATCGATGTCTAGTAGGGAGCCTATTATAGTTTGTAGATGAATAAAGAGGAAAAATGCGACATTAGACATTATGTGGTAGAAGTCGAGCCAAGTATTAACATGTTTTCCATACAAGTATAAAATATTCAATTCACAAAGAACTTCAAAAATATTCAATGAGAACTATTATATATCAAAGTATTTAGTTTTTAACGAAACAATATATAGTAAAAACAAAAAACAAAAAACAAAAACAAATCAATATGTCGAGGAAAAAATTATATTTAAATTGAGGTGTACGTAAAGGTTATTTGTTAAGTAATCAATCACACCTAGATCGACCTGGTTGGGATTGTTGACCATAAGTATTTCGTTTTCGATAAAAAAAACAAAAAAAAATTGTTTGATGTGCCGAGAAAAACAATACTAGATTTAAATTGGGGCAATAAACAATCGATGTCTAGTAGGGAGCCTATTATAGTTTGTAGATGAATAAAGAGGAAAAATGCGACATTAGACATTATGTGGTAGAACTCAAGCCAAGTATTAACATGTTTTCCATACAAGTATAAAATATTCAATTCACAAATAACCTCAAAAATATTCAATGAGAACTATTATATATCATAAGTATTTAGTTTTTAACGAAACAATATATAGTAAAAACAAAAAAACAAAAAAAAATTCAATATGTCGAGGAAAAAATTATATTTAAATTGAGGTGTACGTAAAAGTTGTTTGTTAAGTAATCAATCACACCTAGATCGACCTGGCTGGGATTGTTGACCATAAGTATTTTGTTGTCGATAAAAAAAAACAAAAAAAATCGTTTGATGTGCCGAAAAAAATAATACTAGATTTAAATTGGGGCCATAAGTAATCAATGTCTAGTAGGGAGCCTATTATGGTTTGTAGGTGAATAAAGAGGAAAATATATTTAAATTTGTGTTATACGTAAAAGTTAGTTGTTAAGTAATCAATTCAAACATAAGTGTCGTTGCGGTCTATTATATGCCATTACTATTTAGTTTTCATCAAAATAATATCACTAAAAAAAGTTTTAGATGTGTCGAGGAAAAAAAATAATAATAATTGTGGGTGTGAATGTTGGTTATTATGTAATCAATCATATATAGGCTTGACTAGGACGTCTATTATAGAACATGAGTATTTAGTTTTCATAAAAAAAAAAAATAGTAAAAAAAAAACCTCGTAGGCAACACTCGTAATACTATAGGTTTTTGAGTACTCCACTAGTTTTAACTTACTAATGCGATGATTTCTGCCAATCTGTCAACCTACTTACTATTGTGTGTGTGTGTGTGTGTTTTTTTTTTTTGTAATTACTTGTTATTGTGGCCAACTGTTTCGACGATATTAGTTTCCATTTGATTTTAAGAATTAATATATCTAACCAGATTGATTGGGCCTAGGTGTTGCAGCTCAATACCACTTGATCAGCTGAAAACCCTTGGCGTCCATGTAATGTGTAACTTTTTTTTTCCTGATAATCATGTAATGTGTAACTTTAAAACATAAAAATTTTAAAAGTACAATGTTAATAGAAAAATTATCAAGTGGATTTTACCGAAAAAGATTATCCAGTGGTCTCAATATATCTATAACATCGCCAGGCGACCTTTCGCAGTGACTTGTGAATCCTCTGTATTGTTAAAACAATTATGGGTTAACGAGTATTACCCCACTAGATGAGCCAATTAGGATTTCTCTCTCACTAGATAAGAAATTAGGGTCTTTCTCCAAATACACACAAAAAAACACAGTCAACCTAAATTGACTTTTTTTTTTTTTGTACTTGAGGAGAGACCCTAATTACCCCCTAATTGGCTCTTATGTAGTGGGGGTAATAGTAGTTAACCCAACAATTATTGTAAAAAATTGACCAGTATACTACATTACTACTAGTCTACTAGTGGACTAATCCCATTTTATTTCCTTTCCTTTCCATGAGTTAAAATTTAACAAACACACCCTTAGTTTTTTTTAAATATTTAGAAGTCAGGCCAATCTCAACCAGTACTAAACCCCATCTCGTTATACAACTCCATTTGCATATATTGCAGACAGGCTTTCCACAAAAGGGCCAATACTGTAATTTGCTCTATAATTTTTCATGCCATAAGACTTGGCCATAAAGTCAGCTGAAAATGTGTTGAAAGTTGGAACTCAATCACCAAAATCAATATATAGAATGCAATGTTGATAGCTGGTAATTTATTTGGTATCAATACAAACCAATGAATGTTTTTCCACGTCGAGTCTTTAGAATTGAACATGGCCAAGCACTCGTTCTATCATAATTTGTTCAGATTAAGTCGAACTAGTAAGTTGGGTACGAAGACAAAGTTATTCCAAAGTGTTCTGTTCAAGAGGGCAGAGAGTGTCAGAGGCGTCTCTGTATTCAAAGGAAATAATACTTTTGTTTCAGCCGCAATCCCTTTTATTAAACCCCAACCTTGTTCCACTCCTCAAAAACTTGAAAACTCACACAACATAAACTAAAACCCCAATCACCAAAACTAAGGACAAAATGAAGCTGACACTGACAATAATCACCCTCACAGCCATTTCACTCTTCTCTGTGGCATTTTATCAAAGACGTCGTAATCATAAAAATCCACCTCAAATTTGTTACCTAGACACAGAATTAAACAAGCCCCAGTCTTCATTTAAACGTGTATTAGCTGATAACTCATATAATCCATTCAAACACTTGAATCGAAACCGTGGTACATTTCTCACTTTTTTCAATATATTCATTTGTTTTATATACATATTTTGTTTTAGCTAAAAAGTGTACTGCATTTTTATTGTTTTTGTTTTAGATAATGTGCTGAATGTGCATCCGTATGAGAAGGAGATTACGGAGTTAATTGAAAGTAATGGCGTTGAGTTTTCGAGGTTTTTTCATGGTGGGGCTGATTTGGATATGGAAATGAAGGAGAGTTATGTTTGGGTGGATAGTGAAGTGGAGTTAGTGAAGCTTGTGGATGTTTTGAGTGAAGAAAGACTTTTTGCTGTTGATATCGAACATCATAGTTTACGGTCTTTTCTGGGGTTTACGGCTTTGTTGCAAGTAAGTCTGTTTTGTATCATGTGTGTTAAATGTGTGGTGGTGTTTTCGATTTAGGATTAATGAATTTTTTTGAACAGATTTCTACTCAGAAAGAAGATTATTTGGTAGATACTATTGCGCTTCATGATGTAATGTGTCTTCTTCGCCCCGTGTTTTCTGATCCTAATATCTGCAAGGTAATATTCAGCTAGTAGTTCTGTTAGGTAGTGTTTTTGAGATTTATTTAAAGACAACAATGGGAAAGAAATTGACTTGAAAATGTAAGCTAGCACAAGTTTGAACTAGCAGAGGTTGCAAAGTCAATAAGTTTTGTATCTGATTAGAAATTTTTTATTTGGGGTATGAGAATAATGACTTTCTGACAATTACATTCCCACAGTTCATGGTACGAAGATGGTATGAAGGAGGTAATTGTGAAAGAATTAGTATTTATTGAAATAAATACTTGAAATTTATGCAAGAGATACAATATTTGTTTGTGCGTATAACAGGAGTTCTACATATCTCTGGATCTTATACATTGGAAACCGATTAACATGAAGCTTTATCAAAAAGAGAGAATTAAAAAGTGAAACTTAACAGATTGCATAATAATTGAATTTGTTTATTGAATACAGTTATTTACCTGGTTGTAAATACCAAATGGACTAAGAGATTTAGGAAAAACAAAAGTTTGAAAGCATATGTATAGTCATGCACTGTAATTGTTGCGTATGGTATCCTCACGTGAATAGCTTATTTTTTTATTTTGTATTATATCTGCTTCAGCTAATCTGGATTTCATCTAGCTCCTGTTACATGTCCATGGAAGTTTATTGAGTGTTTGACAAGTTTCCTATAATGTAGGTCTTTCATGGAGCGGATAATGATGTGACCTGGCTTCAAAGAGACTTTCACATATATATTGTGAACTTATTTGATACGGCAAAGGTTAGTTTTAATGTTCTGACAATACCAGGTTTGACAATTAGTATTAAGTAGATGTCTAAATAAGCAAGGTTGTTATGATACTGGACTCATTGCGGCTAAAGATTTGCTAAATGCCGATTGTGAGTTTCTTTTAATAATTCATTTCACAGTTAGTGTATAACACAGAGAAAATAAAGGAAAAAATAATGTTAGGGAAGGGACCTGAATTGCAATTGATTTTCTTACTTGCTATTCGTGTTCCCTTGGTGGTTATTTAGAAATAGGTAGTTTGCAGTCACAGACTAGACTTTATACGCATCCCAAATTGCTGGTTGATGTTTTCCTTGCAGGCATGTGAGGTGTTGTCAAAACCGCACAGATCTTTGGCATATTTACTTGAAACGTACTGCGGTGTAGCCACAAACAAAATGTTACAGGTTTGGCTTCAAATTACCTTTTAGAGTTTTAGATTGACCTGTTTTTATTTATTTATTATTATTATTATTTATTATTTATTTATTTTGTATGCTTATTGCTTGACTTTCTTTGTATATTAGGAGTATCTATATATATTATTTAAAGAAACACGGGACACTGATTCACAACTTTTAATACTTGTATAGTTCTATGTTCTATCATGTGTACATATACGCCTAAGCACTATGTATATAATATGTACGAAATACATGTGTTTGCATCTGTGTTTGTGATTGTGTTGTTTGGTTGTCGGTTTGCAGTCGGCAATAACAATCATAAAACGTAAAGAGAATAAAGAAAGAGTTCTGGTTGTCTGAAAACATGCATCTCAACATTATTGTGTACCTTTCAAATTTTAAAGTTTCTTCTCTCCACATAGTTCTTTACTTCTTTTCATCGAAATACTGATTGAAAATCATGGAGATATACGTGACAAACTGACAACTGCGGGTTACCTGTCGTCCCAGCTCTTTCAATTGTTTATGACTATGGAATGTCCCTTGGAATTCAAAGATATGATATCCAACTGAATTGTAATCTTAATTGTTAGTGTAAGAACTAAGATTTGCTCATTGTGTGTCTTTCTGGATTACAGTGTGAAGACTGGAGGTTGCGCCCACTCTCAGAAGAAATGATACAATATGCTCGTACGGATGCTCACTATCTGTTGTATATTGCAAGTTGTATGGCTAATGAGCTAAAAAAACAGACTACTGGTATACCTCTCACCATTTCTTAATTTTGTTTTATATGGTTGTATTGATGCTTCTGATAATGAAGAAATTTCATTATGAGAAATACCATTTGTCATACTTTCTTTTTCCTCAAAAAAACAAGATTTTGTTAATTTTGGGAGATACGTTATCCCACTGCAATTGATGAGTACTAGGAAATACTCATTAAGTCTCTTACTCTATCCAGAAAAGACCCCATAAACAAGGAAGTTTTTACTTTACGGATTACTTGCTCCAAAACTGAAAAATTATCCTGAAAAGTTAAAACTTCTGGGCTTCATTTCAGCCAAATTATCAGAAAACATAATGCATGAAGGAGTATCTTCCCGAAGCTGAGGCTGACAAGTTGGAGATAAGCTGGGACACTGAACATGCCCAATTATGTTGATATTCATAGAGTAGATTCGATAAAAAAAAAGTGTTTACAGGAGTTGATGCTATACATCATCCTGACGTTATTGGGCTGAAACTTTGGACTTTTAATTTAAGGACTAATGACTGATTCTATCTATAGTAGTCTTTCTATTTAACCTAGTGGCTTCAACATAGATGAAATAACTTCTCTGAACCAATTTTCATCTGAAATTTGTCTTAAACTGTTGATAGTCTTTTTCTTTTTTTCCTTTTTGTTGGTCATTTGTCTTGATGAACAATTTTACGTTGAAAATGTTCATACTATTTTTGTCTTGACAATATTTCTCAGAAAATATAGTGGATCTTGATGACGAATTCCCTTTAGTTCGTGAGGCTAACCGACGTTCAAACATGATTTGTTTACAACTTTACACAAAAGAGATTGAAGCCTCCCCTGGAGAGTCTGTGGCACAATCAATATTGTCACGCAATTTTACTGGTCAAGGAGGTGTTTCATCAAATTCTGAAGCCAAGGTGTGCTGTATATGTCCATCCTGTCATTGTTAATCATCTTTTTTTGGTGGTTTTGTTTCGATACAATATGTCTTATAACTTCTACTTTGGTTTCAGGAGCTTGTAGGGTGTCTGTGCATGTGGAGGGATTTAATGGTTAGTGCCGTCCTAGGCGTAGGATCCAATTATGGACTACTTTATTACTGTAACACGCTGTGATGCTTATGACGTTGACCTGGTTCCAAATGGTTAATCATGGATAACAGTTTACACTTTACATTTGGAATTTGCATGGACTCTAAACTGGTATTATTTGTATTTGCCAATAATTGGAAGTTGAAACTAATTGCAACTAAAGAGTAAAGTAATTTGGATATTGACACTAGCTTGTTATGCAAATGAAACATACTCATAGTGGAAGTAAAAGAATCTGAAACATTTCATGGTTTGCTTGCAACTGAAACATTATTATATGTTTTCAAGAGCTTATAAATGGCTGTCTATATATTTAGTAAACTGCAATTCTCTGTTGGATTAACTAATATGATTGATAACTTAATTCACTTTTTGTATTATTAGTCAAGCTATCCTTCTTCAATATTTGTTTTAGTTGTCCGACAAAAATAGATATCTGCATCAACTCTTGGATATATTGTTATGTGCAACAGTGAGAATATTCCTTAGACTGTTCCAGACAATTAAGCTCACTCTTTTGATAAAAATTCTCTTCAGGCTCGTGTGCATGATGAAAGTTTGAGATATGTATTATCAGATCAAGCTATTGTGGCTGTTGCATCAAAAGTTCCGACAACTGCAATAGAAATATATGATACTATATCTGAAGCTGATCTGGATGTGGAATTTCTCGGCGGTGGTTCCTCCGTTCCTTCCCCTTCCCCTGTTGTTTGTAGCCATCTCGAGGACATCTGTGATCTCCTTGCAGGAAAGATTAGCAACCTAGGCGATGTTTTTCAAACACTTCCCCAGAAGCATCTGGGTCCAAGTGGGTGTTGTCCACTATCTATTTACAATTATGCTTTATTGACTAAATCAAATTTGAGAGTTACCAATGGTTTCTCTGCCAAACAAAATGGCATTAAGTCTTACAAACAGTTTGGTCGAAAGGCTTCTCGTTCTAGACAACTGCTTGTAAATAAAATTTCATGCAAATCTCCAGTCTATCACAATTGTAGGATTTATGCAAGCGATGGTCGACTGCTTTGCTATTGTGATCGCAGAAAACTTGACTGGTGAGTGGTAAGACTTGTGTTTTTGGTTTGCATTTTTCATTTTCCATGTATTCACAATGCTAACTTCTCAAAATTATAGGTATCTTAGCAGAGATCTGGCGAAACTTGTTGAGAATGATCCACCAGGTATAATGCTTCTTTTTGAACCTAAAGGTCGTCCTGAAGATGAAGATAATGATTTCAATATCCAGAGTAAGAAGAACATATGTGTCGGTTGTGGTGAAAGGAATCATTATTTACGATACCGAATAGTACCCTCATGCTACAGAATGCATTTCCCTGAGCATTTGAAAAGCCATCGTTCTCATGATATTGTACTTCTTTGTGTGGACTGCCATGAAGCTATTCATTCAGTTGCAGAGAAGCATAAGAGACAGATAGCTGCAGAATTTGGTATCCCGCTTTTTGTGAAAAAAGTGACTGAATCAAGTCAAACTGATATTATTGATGGGACATCTGGGTCTGAGGAAAATGTTGAGGAGGCAGGTGTGTCTCCTTTGCAATTACGAGCTGCTGCTATGACTCTTTTACGTCATGGACCTAATATGCCGGCAAAACGTAGGGAGGAGCTTACCCTGGTGAGATTGCTTTTATATTTTAGTATAGGTGAATATTTAAAAGCAACTCTGCAATTGGAGAAGGATAGACGGCTTTGTGAGTAGCCATTAATAGATCCTTTTTTCCGTTTCACATCTGATGTTAAAACATAACCTTGATAGTTTAATTTACACTAGGACGTTCAGCAAGTTAATTATTTGGGATATGAAACTTTTGGGTTTACTTAGTTTATTTTACTTAGTATCTTTGTATCTTTGCAGACCGTGATGAAATATTTCGGAGGGAGGAAAATATCAACTGATGATCTAGAAAGTGCTCTGTTAGTTGGTATGAGTCCTCATCAGAGAAGAAAACATGAGAAGAAAAGAGGATTACCTTTCAAACATTCTACGAGTGGTCATGTTTCAAATGAGGCCAACTACAATAATGCTGATAGCATACGCCCCTACACTCTTACAGAAGCAATTAAATGGGACTATAAAAATGGACTGGAAACTGCTACAGAAGCCAATCTGGGCATGGATATGGATGCGAGTACAAGAGATATTCATAAAGGTTGTGACTCAAAGGTTAAAGGTGACGCTGCTACTACTGATGGTGAGGATCTGAATTTTAACATAGCAAGTCTTTCGAATAAGGGAAAAGCTACAGATACAGGTGAAGACCTTGAAGATAAAAGCTTATCAGATTCCACATATAACTCCTCACAGTGTAAACCTAGCGGAACAGTCTCTTCTATGTACAATCAGAAAATGTCATTGTTAGGACACGGACCACATGGAAAACAAGTCGTCGATCATCTGCTAAAGAAATATGGGGACGATGGAATTCGTGTATTTTGCCAAAGGTGGAGACAAGTCTTTGTGGAAGCTCTTCATCCTCGTTTCTTACCATCTGATTTCCGGAGACTGTTTTGCCAGAGGAAGACGGGACTTCGGTGAATACAGTGTGTATAATCCCATTAAAAAATCTACACTTACGGCAACAGTGTGTATATCAATGACAGTGCTTGCTCTGCGATAAAACATTATCTGGATCTCGAGGTATCTTGCTCTTGTCCCGGTGGCCTTTATTCTGGTTGAAGCTTGAATAAAGGAGCTTGCCGTAGTGGTTGTGTAGATATATCTACACTGATCTTATTCCACATGGGTATTTGACCTTGTACTTCCAACTGGGTGTTTGGCCTCCCAAGCTTTCACAAGCTTCTGTCAGGCTTTGCCAAAATTCTCCTTCTTCCATGCTGATTATTATACTAGGGAAATTTTAACCAAATGTATCTGACATCAAGTAGCCTGCACTAGTTTATAGTGCCCACAGACTAGTGCATTTCAGAAAATTAAATTTCTGCTACCCTTCTTTTCATCTGTCTTCAAAATATATTCAAACACAACAATATTGCTTCATTTCTTTTCGAATGTTTTATGACTCGGGCACTTCTGCACTTTTTATTTTAATTGTTTTCCTATAATAGGCAGAAGAGAATGGGCGTTGTCTTTTTGCTTTCGTTTCACCCATTACCCCAGGTAATCATTGTGATTCTTGTTTCTTTTTTGCAGGGTTGGCAGCAGATTGTTTGTCTTCAATCAGGTAATCATTATGTATGTACTCGGATATGCATTTAAGGAATACTGGCTGCCCGTTCTAAAAATATTTCCTATAGTTGTTGGAAGAATTTTTTTCCAATATCTCCTGTGTTCATTTTTGTAGCATTCAAGGTACGGGTTTAAAACCTTTAAAAAAAAACGGGTGTTATGGTTTGGCATACTAGTTTGTCGTAATAAACGCACGCTAAAGTAGCTGCGTTGTAGTCCATCGTTTTCCAGGATCTCTATGCAAACAAGAAGCAATAAAATTCTTGAACTCTCTAGATGCATTAACTGGTGCTTCAGGTAGTGCAGATACACAAATAGCACACATTAAAGTATTAAACTAGCCCACTCACCTTGTCTACCAACAGCAAATGGAAATTTTCCAAAATAAAATTCCAATAAACTAACACCTAAACTCCATATATCACCAGTTGGCTACCGAATTTAGTGAAGGTTAATGGAGAGAGAGATCACAAATTCACATTGCAAAAACTGAATTACATTATGTGTCATCTACTAATTGTACTAAGGCATATCAAGTTATAGCTTTGGAATTATAAAAATGGAGAGTCAATGTCAATCTAATGTTTATGTCCCAACAGACACCATCTATTACGAAATTGAGATTCACATTAATGATTTGTATAGGGAAGATAGTCTTCAAGTGCTCCAATGCGACATGAGCAACAACGTTCTCTGCATCTTCTCGACTTGATCTCCATGGGCCACAATAAAACTCGAACCTTTTAGTAAGAGATCAACCTGTGGGGCACTTGGACTCTCAATCCCCTCTAGTCGGGGATCCCAATTCGTCAATGACTTTTACAAAACCTTGGTATCTACACTGGGCGGAACATCTAAATATGCTTAAGTTTTTACATGAACCCAGACTGGAAGGGCGTCAGATTATTTTTACAGTGACAAGCCCGACTAAGCTTCATCTGTTCTTGTTTGCAATGCGTTGGGGAACTTAACAAGTGGTGCAGTGATTTCCTCACCGTCATCGAGAGAACTCTTTTCTTTTTTGGAAGGATACAGAAAATAATGTTGGACAATGAAGAGAAGGTCAAAGAAAATAGATACCTGCAAAAGATCAGTTCAACTGATGTTAAAACTTTAAACACCTCCTGATCATGATGTACTGCTGGTAATTTGCCATGTCAAATCAGGTGGATCTAAGCAGTTCTGCAGTCTTCTATATGACTATATGTACTGAAAACTTCGAAAGTTCCCCAGGTTAGTGTAAATCATTGGGAACATAACATTATGTAAACCATGGGGCACATGGAGTTCGGGCATTCCAGCCTTAAAGATTTTAGTTAACGTGTCTATTTAACAAGAAATGTTCATTTTCTAAAACTTCCATTTACAGATTTTAGTATGGCTCTCTAATATAATTTGGCTTTCCTTCTATGACCTAACGATAGTCGCAGAGATGATAGATAATGTATATGTCTATGTTATAATTTTTTAGGCGATCTTTAGGATTGAAGTCATCTAGTCTCATTAGGTAGTAATGCATTGAAAGCTCCACTGAGTATATTCTTAATTGTTGAATTAATCACAACCATTCCATAATAATAAGAAGATTAAGCAACCTTTCTTTAAACTAAACTAACATGGTTTGGAGCTTCAAATGATATTCCAAAGTGTTTTGTTCAAGAGGGCAGAGAGTGCCATAGGCTTCTCTGTATTCGAAGGAAGTAATACTTTTGTTTCAGCCGCAACTCCTTGCAATGGTGCCATGCGAAGACGCAATTCACTTTGTGACTGAAATGTAATGGTTAGTATTTAAACAGATTACCTTGCTAAACTTCAAACTTCGCTTTGGCGTGTCGCTTGGACTATGTTATGGTTAAATTTTGTAAAATCAAGTATAACGTCGACCAGAAGGTTGTCTTCACTGTCATGTGTATTAGGCTCTATTAGTAGGTTTGTGGAAGTGTTTTTTTTCTATTAGTAGGTTTTTATGATTGTAATGTGTTGTCGAGCAACATAAACATGCGTAGTACTCTAAAGCCTAGGCATAGTACTTTTAGTTTTTATACCAAAACCATAATTTGACACATGTTAACCCATTTTCTACAGCAATTGACTAAAATACCATCGTTTGATTATTTGCACCTATTGATATTCCCTCTCCATAGTCTCTAAAATTTCATAAATTTTAAAATGTATTTGAATTGAAAGTAAACCTTTAGTATTGTACTTTAAATCAACATTTTAAAATTCATTAAGTTATTTTGATCTCAATGTTTTACAATGCATTTTTAAATATTAGAATTCACTTATAACCAACCACCTGCTTTGCATTTTAAAATGTATATGGTGTAAAATTAAATTTGTCGACACTAGACTTTAAGCCTAAACCCTAAACCTCTACACACTAAACCCTAAATCCCTGTAAACTAGACGCTAAGAATAAACTTTAAACCCCAATAGACTAGACCCTAAGTTTGAACCCTAAAAACCTCTAGACACTAAACCCTAAGTGCATAAACTCTAAACCTCAAGACACCGAATCTTAAACCCTAAGTGCTAAGTGCATAAACCCTAAACCTCAAGATACCGAATTCTAAACCCCTATAAACTAGATCCTAAGCTTAAACCCTAAACCTGTAGACACTAAACCCTAAACCAACTTATTGTATTTCACAGTAGTTGGTCGGAACTACTAAATAATAAATTGCTGCATATCATTATGCATATACATTTTGAAATGCATTAGTATTTTAAAATAAGTTTACTATGTTGGTGGTTTATATTTCTGTTGGTGGTTTATATTTGTGCATATGCATTTAAAAATGCAAAACAGGTGGTTATAATTGAATGAGGCCGGATCTTCTCCACCCAAGTGGAAAACATTAGCCATTACACCTTACAAAATATTATTGACACGTGTCCCCTTATTGAACACCTAAAGTAACGGTGTTATTTAAAACAAAAAAAAATCATTACAAAAATTAATTGTAATAAACATCAAAACATAACTTAATTATAATCAAGTCATCAAAACACTAATTGTAATAAACATCAACAACTTTTGATTGATATTGATTTTCAATATTAGGTTGAAAATCAATTAAATTCCTTTCTACGTGATCAATTTGATCTTTACAAATTAGTAATTTGATGATTGGGTTTTGAGCTTTAATCATAATTTTGAATAATTTAATCTTTTTTACTTCAAGTTGAGTTTTAATCAGTTCTTTGGATTATTTTTTGAGTATTAATCAAATGCTGTGAAGTTATGTGATAATTTATGATTGTATTTTCGACTTTCATTTAAATCCAAATGTGGTTTTCTATTTCAATAGAAAATTTGGCAATTTCATTGAAATAATAATAAGAATATTGTTTAAGAAGAGAGAACATTTTTTAAAACAAAACGGTGGAGATTTTTTTTTTTCCATTTTCCATTGAATTTTTCTTTTTTTTTAAGTGATTTTTTATTGATTTTGTTTTTTGGTTTTAAGTAACACCGTTACTTTGGGTGTTAAATAAGGGACACATGTCAAAAATATTTTGTAAGGTGTAATAGCTAAAGTTTTCCACCCGGGTGGAGACGATCCGACCTCTAATTGAATTATATTTTTTTTTATGAAAATATTTAATTTGGTAGTTATGTAAGGGTAAAAAAGAAAATAAAATGATTACAAATCTCAATAATTAAATTGTCCACTTCCTAAAAATGTTGGTAGTTATAGATAACACTTTTGAATCTTGTTTTTTTCCTTGTACAAGTAGTTTTCACTATATAAAAAAGGTAAGTAATAGTAAATTTATAAAATAATATTTCTCAATCTTATAAGTGTACAAGGAAAAATAAGATTGATAAATTTTTTAAGTGTACAATCTTATATTTCTCAATCGATATTGTTTTCTCAATCTTATCAAACAAGATTGATAAATTTATCAACACGTAAATTATTTTCACTCGATATTCTTTTTTGTTTTGAAAATTTTCTTGTTTTGTTACTTGTAGTTGTTGAATATCTCATCCTTTTTATAATTGTTTTTCCAAATTGTTTTTCCATTTTCAATATATATATATATATATCCTAATTTTACCGATAAAAAAAACAAACAAACAAAAATTTCATTGAAAATTATGGTTTCTAATATTTTCTTCCACTATTTCAGGTAGACTTGGCTGGCTACCAGATGGGACTTGCATGGAGACTACAGATTCACTTATGATCTCATGACATTTCTATGACTATCTTAATTCTGATGTAATAATCTAGACTGATTTTGTTAATTTTCTATACTATTAGCACCTTCTGACTTGATATACCGTGTTTTCCTTGGTTTTTATTAATCATTAGGACCATATACATGTATTAGATTTGGGCATCCAACTCAAAACCATATGACTATGATTTTGTCATATTATTGCAAGATAGGAGCATTCGGGCTCCGCGTGCGCTAAGGGTGCTAAGGGAGCTGTTTCCTTATGTTTGCACAACTTTTGTAGCAATTGTGGCTTTACCTTTCGACTGTATTAAGAAAAGAAGGCAGCAAAGTTTGAAAATAAAGTTGACAACTAGACAGATAATACGGTTGATATACAAAGAGAAAGGTCTGAGGGGATTTTTCTTGGGCTTGAAGGCGTCTCTAATATATAATATGGGTACCGCCATTGTATTAGTATCCTTGTCAGGCAATAGTCAACAAGTTTTGATGTGTGTTGACTTGTAATAACTCGTAGCAATTCTAACTCTAATACTATAGGTTTTTAGTTCTTCAATAGTTTTAACTTGCTAATGTGATGACTCTGTAGTTTGTTCTATAATCTTTCGTGCCATAAGACATGACCATAAAGTAAGCTGCTTTGTTTGTTTCCCTGAAAATGTGTTGGAACTCAATCTTCTCATAACCCTATCTCGTTATTTGGTCTCACACGGTAATGGCGTATTCCATATTTCCGACCAATCTCAAAGAATTTATTACGAATTGTTTCTTAAGACTTTCTTGGTTGATCACCTTTGTACAATATATAGTAAGCACAAAAAACAAAAAACAAAAAATAAAAAATAAAAAATCTTCATTATGTCAAAGAAAAAATTATATTTAAATTGAGGTGTACGTAAAAGTTGTTTGTTAAGTAATCAATCACACCTAGATCGACCTGGTTGGGATTGTTGACCATAAGTATTTTGTTGTCGATAAAAAAAACAAAAAAAAAAAAAAAATCATTTGATGTGAGCCTATTATAGTTTGTAGGTGAATAAAGAGAAAAAAATGCGACATTAGACATTATGGGGTAGAAATCGAGCCAAGTATTAACATGTTTTCTGTACAAGTATAAAATATTCAATTCACAAAGAACCTCAAAAATATTCAATGAGAACTATTATATATCATAAGTATTTAGTTTTTAACGAAACAATATATAGTAAAAAAAAAAAAAAAAAAAAAAAATCAATATGTCGAGGAAAAAATTATATTTAAATTGAGGTGTACGTAAAGGTTGTTTGTTAAGTAATCAATCACACCTAGATCGACCTGGTTGGGATTGTTGACCATAAGTATTTTGTTGTCGATAAAAAAAACAAAAAAAAATTGTTTGATGTGCCGAGAAAAACAATACTAGATTTAAATTGGGGTGATAAGTAATCGATGTCTAGTAGGGAGCCTATTATAGTTTGTAGGTGAATAAAGAGGAAAATATATTTAAATTTGTGTCATACGTAAAAGTTAGTTGTTAAGTAATCAATTCAAACATAAGTGTGGTTGCGGTCTATTATATGCCATTAGTATTTAGTTTTCATCAAAATAATATCACTAAAAAAGTTTCGATATGTCGAGGAATTTTTTTATTTTTTTAATTGTGGGTGTAAAATATTGGTTATTATGTAATCAATCATATCTAGGCTTGACTAAGGCATCTATTGTAGAACATGATTATTTAATTTTTATAACAAAAAAAAAATAGTAAAAAAAAAAACATCGTAGGCAACTCTAACTCGTAATACTATAGGTTAATTTTTGAGTACTCCACTAGTTTTAACTTACTAATGCGATGACTCCTGTCACTCTGTAAATCTACTTACTATTGTGATTATTTTTTTTGGTAATTACTTGTTATTGTGGCCAACTGTTTCGACGATATTGGTTTCCATTTGATTTTAAGAATTAATATCTCTAACCATATTGATTGTGCCTAGGTCTTGCATGCAGCTAAATACCACTTTATCAGCTGAGAACCCTTGGCGTCCATGTAATGTGTAACTTTAAAACATAGAAATTTCAAAATTACAATGTTAATGAAGGAATTATCAAGTGGTTTTTACCGAAAAAGATTATCCTGTGGTCTCAATATATCTATAACACCCAAGAGGCTTACCTTTCAGCAGATGACTTGTGAATCCTCTGTATTGTTAAAACAATTATGGGTTAATGAGTATTACCCCCACTAGATGAGCCAATTAAGATTTCTCTTCCACTAGATAGGAAATTAGGGTCTTCTCCCAAATACATACAAAAAAAACACGGTCAATCCAAATTGATTTGTTTTTTTTTTTTTTGAGGGGGGAGGCCCTAATTTTCCCATCTAGTGGGAGGAAAATCATAATTGGCCCATCTAAGGGGTAATACTAGTTAACCCAACAATATTATAAAAAATTGACCTAGTATAGTGTACTAAACCCCATATGATATTTTTTTAGTTTTTTTGAAATATTTAGAAGTTAGGCCAATCTCAACCTCAACCTGTATTAATATTAGAATCTATTATATATAACTCCATTTGCATATATTGCAAATATTACATACAGACTTTCTACAAAAGGGCTAATACTGTAATTTTTCCATCCCATAAGACTTGGGCATAAAGTCAGCTGTTTTGTTTGTTTCCCTGAAAATGTGTTGGAGCTCAATCTAACTCACAACCCATTATTTGGGTAATTGGCTGGGTTTTCATTAAAATACACATAGCGAACAAGACCCATTATTCGGATTAGTGAGTCTGTATATTGTATATGAAAATCAATATATAGAACGCAATGTTAGCGTGATAGATGGTAATTTATTTGGTATCAATACAGACCAATGAATGTTTTTCCACGTCGAGTCTTTAAAATTCTGATTAAGTCGAACTAGTAAGTTGGGTACGAACAATAAGTTAAACGAATTTAAAGGCAAAACCTTAATTCCAAAACTCATAGATAAAAGCCTCACTGCGTTTAAACTCTAGTTTATCTTTTTTGTTTTTTTATTTGAATTACCAGAATGGCATAAGTTTTCGTAAATTAACAGTAAGTATATTATTTCTGGGTAATAAGTAATATTAAGTATGAATTTTATTTGGTTCTCTTACATGAATGAATCAGTTGGTTGTAATCAGTTGAAGTTAGTTTATATCACTACTTGTTATTTTTTCATAGGGTCATGATTATTATCGTAAAAGAAGTATATTATGTGTTAGTTTCGATGAAGAATGAATTTCTAATGTGGTAAAGATATCTACAGGACTGTGGCGTAACAACTATTTGTTTTTCCTTTGCAGAATGTCTTTTTTTAGGAATTTGGTGATGCTGCGTAATAAGGCAGCAACAACTGGGAATCTATACGCTGCCCGAAATTTTTCCTCTCATCTCCAACCCGTTAACACTGCTTTGACAATCACGAAAAATCGTTCTAAGTTTCCATGGAAGATGCAGACGCGCTCTCTTATGGAGGCAGCAGCAGGAGGTTTTTTAGGAGGAAAAGTTTACTGGTATCCCTTCTTGAGGTCTCCGACTGCCATGTTGGGCTACACAGCTGTGGCTGGAGGAGGTCTAGCCTGGACATGGATGGGAGAAGGAGGTGTCCCGCAGCATTTCCATACTAATGGGGACTATAAGCTTGCAAAAATGTTTGGGAGGGATTTCTACTTAACCTCCTCCCTCATATCAACATATATATAGGGGAGCCATCCGTATTAAGCTTGCAAATGTCTCCAATAGGCTTGATCCACGTGCATTTCTTATAGCCTACCTCTCTGTATTCAACTATGATTCTCAGTCTACTCAGAAGAACTCTTGTATCTTACTGCATTCTTCACTGTGACTAATTTCTCTTGCAAGTATCTTTTCATATCCTCTAGTAATCGATCTCTCACCTTGCTTATGCCAAGGTTGTTTAGTGTTGCGAAACCTTTGGAAGTTTCTCTCAGTCCAGAGTCCAAATGTGACTGATGGTAACACATACATATGCTTTCAAAATTTCTGCTTCCAAGTTTGTTCCTAAGATTTTAAAACGCGAAAAGCAGCTTAATCTAATACACTAATAATACAGCTAGGATCTATATATGGAAATACAGATCCACTAATAATACACTAATAATACAGCTTAATCAATTTTGAGTCCCTGATCTAAAAACTGGGAATTACAAAAATCAGCTTGAATTTTGGGTGTTGACCAACCTTTGTGCACTCTTCACACCTGTTCGGTTAGATTATCGTCCAGGTGAGTGGGGAAGTTGAGGCAATCCTGCCCTTGGATGATAGAAGTCTGACATAAAATATACGTGGGCATTGTTGTTTTTGTTTCCTCGACAAAAATGAAACAGCTCCACACCAGCACAAAAATTTATGGAAACAGAGAATCTACTACAGATGCTAAACCCTATAGCTTAATTCTTCAGCAAGTTAAGCATAGTAGCATACTACACAAAAGCAAGTTAAGCAGAATGGCAGCAAAAGGTCGGGAACCAGCGTCTGGTAGATTGACAAGCTTAGAAATCACGTTGTTTGGACAGTGAAATCACTTTTTTAACAGAGCACTGAACAGTATATCTGCATATATGATATATCACATTCCATAATGTTAAACAGAATATAAATCAACAAAATCAGTATGCCCTGCTTAGTTCACTAGCCACAAATTGAATAGAGATTAAAAGTAATCCCCGATACAAATTATAGAAAAACTATTGAAATCGCATTACCCCCCTGGTTAGGAAAGAAAAACCTTGAAGCAAAGTTTTACTCCCCTGCTTAGGAAAGAAAAATCCTGAAGGAAAGTTTTAAACCCCTGCTTAGGAGACAAATCCTGAAGTAAAATTTAATCCTTCCCATGATTCTCCAATTTTGCTTTATAAAATATACCGTAGCTATTAAAGTAGAATCCAAAACTCCTTGTTCAACGATATACTATTTCTCAACAGAATGGTTTTCTCTGTAGGATTATAATCACTTGAGCAGAAACATAATGCCAACCTAAAGAATCATATGAAAACTTGACCACATTCCACATTCCACATTCCACATAACCACATTCCACATTCATAGTTTCCAGTAACAAACTAACAAATAAGATATACTCTCTCAGCAGATGGTTTTCCTTCTTGGGAAGTTATATCACTTAAGCAGAAACACAATGCCAACCTAAGGAGCAGAAACATACAATATTTTTATAAATGCGCTATTTTTAAAATTTTCAAATTCATACGAAAACTCAACATTCCACATTCATATTTCATAGTTCCAACTTTCCGATTCCCTCCAATACCACCAACCAATATGATCAGAAGATCATAACACAAAATCAGGAACGGAAGATTGACAACAAAAACGGCACAGGTGGAGAGGAAGGAGACACGTTTTGGATTTGTTGGAAGGAGGAAAATGGCATACAAATGACTTCAACTAAACGAACATGGTGAGATCTATATAAAATATGAAGGCGGTTTGTGTTCCCATTAAAGACAAAAAGAAGCCATCGAATCCCCCTTGCTTTCATGCATCTAAGCTCGCCAATTTTCATTATCAACAAGAACATGAATTGAAAGCCTTCTCAACAAAACACGAGTCATATATCTGTGAGGAAGGGAATCACTAAGAACAGAATCACAAGATTTTTTATTGTAAAAAATAAAGAAATATGTAACTCCATTTTGTTTTAAGATTAAATGACAATTAATCCACAACCTAAAACTCCTTACAACTGTTACCCTCAGGCAATCACCAATTCTTTCAAATAAGTGAATGACACAACTATTGAACAGCTTCAACATATACAGGATGCCACTTCTTTCAAATAAGTGAATGACACAACTATTGAACAGCTTCAACATATATGGGATGCCAAAGGCATGTGCACAGATTGTAAAGTTTGCCCTGTATAATGATTTTACAAGTGCCATACGCCAGACGTGTGGAGTGCCAAGTCATATACAATGAGCCACTACAGGCCCAAGGAGTGGTTCCATGTTTGTTTGGCGATGTCACTTTTCTGGAAATGTTGCTAAACACGTGGAGTGTAGCGAAGTTTAATCCCAGAGGAATTTGGAAATTAAGAACGTAACTGAATGATATGACGGATGAAGTGCCATTAAGGCAAGAAAAATGGAAGAACGTAACTGAATTAATGATATGACCTATGAAGTGTCATTAGGCAAGAAAAATCGTTACAAGTTTGTTGGATTTTGTTGGGAGTGTCGTGGCACATGCAATAATATAGAAAACCTAATGTGAAAAGAGAATGGTATACAGCACCATAATCTATGTAGTGTAAGCCTGAGGAGAACCTCATAGACATGTGGCTAATTAACCGAAAGCATTTAAGCATATACACTTATTATGTTCAGAAATTCCTAATCTGTCTTGAATGGTTAGTTAGGACATCCGTTTGTTAACTTCCTTGTTTTGTCCCTAGGAAACTTCATAAACTGATCAAGGACTGGTCACTTTTCTCCATTGTCCTTGGTATCAACTGTTTCCTGCAATCCCTACTTAAGAATTCCATTAGCCAGGACTTTAATTGTCTCAATCAGCTTCCATACTTTGTCTTTCTCTTCTTCAACGTTTCTATACGTATCTAGTGGATCTTTACCTTCATGGTTTCTTAGTGTAAAAATGCTAGTGTAAAATTTTGGTTCTTAGTTCTTTGTTGTTCCCTTATTAGTTCCCTGTCATAGATGTTTGTTGAGGATTATGCATGTCTGTTACCTGTCATCTATCATTGGATTCTTCTGATTAATATGCTGGTAATTAGGATGTGAACGAGTCCTAACATGGTAATTAGGATGTCATCTATCATTGGATTCAATTTTCCGTGGTCCTAGCATGTACGTGTATACACACATGATAATGTTTTTCAATATATTTTCAAGCAAATTTAGAAATAGGCACAAACTCCTACAATTTTCCCTCAGGTAAGAGTTAACTTTTTTGCAGGGTTGGCAACTGATTGTTATATGAAGAAGTTAACTAACGGATAAAAAGAGATCCGTCCGTGCATTTTTTTAAAATAAAATATGGAATTGAAAATAGGGGAAACAATTAAAATATTTGGTAGCCGTGGAAACCCTAGTGTTGAAGTGGACCTTATTCTTTCTGATATGGAACTCCAATTAAAATATGCAGGTTATTCCGAGTTCTGACCTTATTACAGTTTACCAAAACAGATGAGAATAAAAAACCACCTGTAGGTAAAAGCCTCACTGCGTTTAAACTCTAGTTTCGCTTTTTTGTTTTTTTAATTTGAATGGCATAAGTTTTCGTAAATTAAAAGTATATTATTTCTGGGTAATAAGTAGTATTAAGTATGAATTTTATTTGGTTCTCTTACATGAATGAATCAGTTGGTTGTAATCAATTGAAGTTAGATTATATTTTCATATTGTCATGATTATTATCGTAAAAGAAGTATATTATGTGTTAGTTTCGATGAAGAATGAATTTCTAATGTGGTAAAGATATCTACAGGACTGTGGCGTAACAACTATTTGTTTTTCCTTTGCAGAATGTCTTTTTTTAGGAATTTGGTGATGCTGCGTAATAAGGCAGCAACAACTGGGAATCTATACGCTGCCCGAAATTTTTCCTCTCATCTCCAACCCGTTAACACTGCTTTGACAATCACGAAAAATCTTTCTGAGTTTCCATGGAAGATGCAGACGCGCTCTCTTATGGAGGCAGCAGCAGGAGGTTTAAAAGGAGGAAAATTTTACTGGTCTCCGACTGCCATGTTGGGCTACACAGCTGTGGCTGGAGGAGGTCTAGCCTGGACATGGATGGGAGAAGGGGGTGTCCCGCAGCATTTCCATACTAATGGGGACTATAAGCTTGCAAAAATGTTTGGGAGGGATTTCTACTTAACCTCCTTGCTGTATTCAGTTTTAGATGGTCTTAAAATGCTTGCTAGAGCTATTTACCTCTCCATTTTGTTTACACCAGTGATAGCAATGCCGCTGTTTGCACATTATTTTGGTCCTCAATACAGGGAAAAGTGGCTTCACTTTGTGTATGTTGCTTTGGAGAAAGCAGGGCCTGCATTCATTAAATGGGGTCAATGGGCAGCGACAAGACGAGATCTCTTCCCTAGTGATCTATGCAATGAGCTTTCAAAACTTCAAACTATTAAACCGCTGGAGCATAGTTTTGAATACACTAAAGAAACTGTTGAAAAGGCATTTGGGCGTAACCTTCTTGACATTTTTGTTGATTTTGAAGAGGCACCTGTAGGAACTGGACATCTAACCCAAGTGCATCGAGCTACTTTAAGATGTGATAATCCAGACAAAGAAGAAAAGATCCGTGTGGTCGCTGTAAAAATTAGGCATCCTGGTGTTAAAGAATCACTTGAGAGGGATTTATCGATTGTTCGCTTTTTCTCCAAACTTTTGAGTTTGATAATCCCTACTACTAAATTTAAGTGGTCGAGGTTTGATGAAAATTTAGAAGAGTTTGCAGTTTTCATGGGTTCTCAAGTTGATCTTACCAGGAAAGCTGTGCTTTTGAGCTGTTTCAATCGTATTCTGACGTATAGTGTGAGCAAATGGTGGTATTTGGCTTGCCCTGAGCCTCTTTATCCTTTGGTTCATCCTGAGGTCTTGGTGGAGACTTTTGAGGAAGGGGTAAGTGTTGCACGCATTATACAGGGTGATGGCAATCTGAATCCAAGTCGTAAAGTGAGGGATAATATTGTTCGCGATGGGACACATGCAAGTTTGAACATGTTGCTGGTACACTATACTTATACTATACTCTGAATTAGTTGTACATACGCATCTTATTATTTTATTGTGTCAAATATATCAATTGGCATGATTTAATATTCTTCTTCACCTAACAATGAACAAGGAGTGGGGTTTAGCAAAACATCTAAGCTTCTAGATAGTTTCCTATTTCTGACCTTAAAAAATTCGTATACTGTATATATTGAAATCACCCTGAAACTATAGGACTACAATGAAGGGGCAGATACACGAAAAGTGTGTTGAACTAGTTACCACATTTCTATGTTCCTAGATCACAACATTTATGCATAATTTGCAAGTAACAAATTTGGAGCTTCACGTTGATGATGCATTTAATTTAGGAGATGCAAATAGTTTTTATTTATGTGTGTTGCTCTCTTAAGGCTGTCTGTTGCTAAAAATATCTCTATATATTTATTTTTACAGAATGACAGGTTTGTCAATACAGACATGAGTCCTAGAAACATCCTCGTTTCGTTAGATGGGGAAAAGCCTCATTTTGTCATCCTTGACATAGGCATGACAGCTAGGATTTCAAGGTCTGACGTGGATAATGTAACGCACATCCTCCAGGCTGTTGGCCGACGGGATGGCCGCACTGCTGCAGAAAAAATGCTGCAAATGTCAGAGAAACAGGAGTGCCCCTGTCCTGATGCCTTCATTGAGGTATGATTATTCATTATAGCTTGGGTTAAATTGTGCCAAGTAATAGACTGTGTAGCTATTTTACACTGAAAGATTTCTGTGCCTCCACTTGTGGTGTTTGCTGTTATGTGAACCTTTAGCTAATCTGTTGTTTCTTAACTGATTTAAAGTTGAATTAATGGCGTATATTTAGAAATTATTTTACTGAACTTATTTAGCCATGATCCTTCGTTCAATAGAATGTTGAAATACATTGATGAGAGTCAAAGGAATATAGGGAAGAGAGACTTCTTTGAATGATACTAAAGTGTAAAACATTATGTGATACAATTGTGAACATGAGAAAAAGATGCTTGACCACCTTTGTTTGCCGGAGCATCTCCCTTGTTCTTGTTATGATTGACGTCAGAGGAAATAGCAATTCCCTCTGCAGGTTAATAAATCTTATCAACCAAAGTATTGGTTATATTGTTCGTAATGAAATTTTGACATGCAATTTTTTTTTCCCGTCATTTTTCCATTGTACTTTAATGTATAACTAATTTGTCTTGAATAACCGAGTAAGACTAACTTCGTAAACGGATCAAGGATTGGTGACTTTCCTTTATTGTCCTTAGTATCAACTGTTTTTAATTTTGTCTTTCCGTACTTAGGTGATTCAGTGGCTAGGAGTTTAATTGAGACTCAGTCAGCTTTCACACTTCGCCTCTTTGTTCAACGTTTCTATGTGTATCTCCTGGATCTTTATTATCAAGCTCTCTTGGAAACATAAAACTGTGTATCCTGGTGTACATTTTGCTTCTTATTTTTTTGTTTTTCCCTAATTAGTGCCATATCCGAGATGCGTGTTGAAGTTATTCATTTCTGTAAGCTGTCATGTATCCTTAGATCTGTCTAATTATTTTGCTGTTTATTAGGATATGAGTGAGTCATTTACTCTATGGGACACTACCGGAGCTCTTGCACGTCCGACAGAGTTCTTGCAGCGCCTGCTTGAGAAAGCTCGGGACTATGACGTGAATATCAATGACAGTGCTTGCTCTGCGATAAGACATTATCTGGATCTCGAGGTATCTTGCTCTTGTCCCAGTGGCCTTTATTCTGGTTGAAGCTGAATAAAGGAGCTTGCCTAGTGGTTGTGTAGATATATCTACACTGATCTTATTCCACATGGATATTTGACCTTGTACTTCCAACTGGGTGTTTGACCTCCCAAGCTTTCACAAGCTTCTGTCAGGCTTTGCCAAAATCCTCTTTCTTCCATGCTGATTATTATACTAGGGAAATTTCAAAGTAGCCTGCACTAGTTTATAGTGCCCACAGACTCGTGCATTTCAGAAAATTAAATTTCTGCTACCCTTCTTCTCATTTGTCTTCGAAATATATTTAAACACAACAATATTGTTTCATTTCTTTTCAAATGTTTTATGACTCGGGCACTTCTGCACTTTTTATTTTAATTGTTTACCTATAATAGGCAGAAGAGAATGGGCGTTATTTTTTTGCTTTCATTTCACCCATTCCCCCAGGTAATTTATTGTGATTCTTGTTTCTTTTTTGCAGGGTTGGCAGCAGATTGTTTGTCTTCAATCAGTGAATAGAGTAATTCCAACACTGCAATGCCTTTTCTCAGGAGAGACACCTATACGGGGTGCGACTATATTGCGAAATGAGAGGGGGCTAAGGTCCTATAGGGCCACCGACTAGGGCCTTTTCCAGTGAGGTAGCTTGACTAGCAATCGATGCCAGCCAGCCAACCGTTACATTCTTTAGGATGATTGGGTTGGACAGTGATGCTACTGCTATAATTTTTATTTCGTTGCTATAACCTGTAAAAGTTAACGTTAATTTTATATCTGTATGTATTCGTTACTGACCAAAGTCGCCTCAGTGATGTGTTTTTTTCTTACTCTCCTGATATCAGAACGAGATATGTAGTCCCATCTTTTTATTGATGGCTCCAATATAGCTTCTTCATTAGCAGCTCTTGTACAAACTATCCATATCAGTTATGCAAACTTGGTTGGGGAGGGGTGGAGGGGTCTAAAATCTGTTGTACAAAATATGATGAGTTATCAAGAACCCCACGAATTCCATCAGATACAGCAAGGAAATTTCACCTTAACTAAAAATCACAAGCTTAGCCATGTGAAGGCGAAGAAGAAGTAGGTGCTAGAAGCATTGCACGTTGTTGATGATGGTTCTGATGAACTTGATTTAGCATAACACCACTACTGCTACTGCTACCACTTAAACTCATCTTAAGTGGTTGAAGATGACGACGAATCAGATTGCATATAGACAAATTGATATGCTTCAAGTTCAAAGCCGAATTCCTCTTCATAGTTAGTCTGCTCTAAAAAGGTGGTGTGACTCTGTATATCAATTCCACTCATACCAGATTAGGCGTTTGATTTGGATGCCAATGTTGGAAACAACATTTAAAAGGGAGAGACATGAGGAACTGTGCAGCCAAGGATTTTTAGTCACGAGGAATTAGGCATAAGAAGGTAAAGTATGCTTTCTGCATTAATCAATTTGTTTCCTGGGATAGTCGTTTTTTCCCTAATCTAATGATTTTCATCTGTTACTAATCTGAAGAAAAGTGGCTTTTTACTTTTGTATCTCAAGTAAATTAGCATTTGCAATTTACTGCAAATATATAATCACTTGACAATATTGCAGGTTCTTTGGATAGTCTCCATGTGGTTTCGTTCTTGGAGTGTAGAATAATCTTCCAAGTATGTACATGTTGCTCCAAATCTTTTCCCTGAAGGACCTTGGATGGAGGTAACAATTCTTTCTAATGTTAAGTTCGTAGATTTGTTATAGCGAGTTTGTAGTTGCTTCACTGACAGACGTCACGTACAGTTGATAATCACATGGCAATACTAGATAGTGAGTGTGGTGGCATTAGATTACCGAACAACAACAAAAGTAATTGAAGTTGCTAAAGATCGAGGAACTATTTTTAAATGGAAAGGATGAAACCCCGTTAGTTCGTTTGCTTCATTCATGCTAGGAAAAAAAATCAGTATTGTATACATTGAGCAATGACACAATTTGAATAAGGTATGTATGAGACTATTAAGCCGTAACTTTGAATTTTTCGTCTAAATGACAAAATAAAAGAGACCACAATTGCGCACATTGTCTTTGGTGGTACTGTAATAGCATTTCTATCTAGTATCTACTAACATGTTTTAACCATACGTGAGCACCAGGAAATTTCATAGATTTTAAGTACTTCTAAAATGAAATCCCTACTTAATTAATTTTGTAGTGTTATTATCTTAGAAGTAGCACTAGGTTCAACGTTTGCATGGTATTATGTCTTAGGATCATTTATCTGCATTTGCATTAGATTTTTAGTAGTCATTGTTGTTGCAGCTTAAGTCGGTGAGGCCATTATTACATTTGAAGTTATATAATTAATTGTTTCTTTTTTTTTTCATGACTTTACTATCTGTGTATTTTTTTTGTTGGTGCAATTGTTTACTTGAACTTTATGTTCTTGACGATGCAGATGGTGGGGATTTTGCACATAAATTTTTTAGTTTTGCATTGGCTATACTGCAGGTTTGATTTGCAATGTCAGAGGGCTGTTCTCTGTAAGTTTTTATTTTCCTGTCCATTTTGCGTGTATGAAATCTAGCTATGTTAGGTATAGCCACATTGGAACCTAAGTATAGTTCTAGACTAAACTAGAAATTTGGAGATCAGGTCTTAGACCTTTAAGCAAAAGTTTAGCTTTGGGATTATATTGCCTATATTCATTTGATAGTTTCTTCATTGATGGAAGACTGTGTGGAATGCATAAACCTTGATTTCCATTTGTTGGAACACTATCGAATTAGGATTCTATTCCGCTAGCCCATTGAAATTATAGACCATTTATTTCAATTAAAAACATCTTCTGACAGCTGAGAATTTTGTAAACAAAACCTAATGTGCAATTCAAAGGATTGAACAAAGACGAGTTTATTGAGTCACTTTTCCTCGACCTTTGGAAAACCTTCTTTGAGGTTTAAAAGTAATTAATTAATTAATAATTTACGCTAGACTGCTTATATCAATTTTTGTATAATCACTTTTGGTATCATTATTTTGCTTGGTTTAAATGGTGAAATGTTTGTTTAAAAATGAGTTTGAGGGGGGTATCGCCACTCTTCTTTCTATTTCTATTTACTTTTTTTCCCTATGGTATTGAAGTCGCCCAATACAATCTTTGTATGTATTCTAACTGTAAAGTCTTTGCAGCTTATTAGAAACACTTGATTTCTTTCTAATTCCTTAAATACACTTATATAGAGCAAGAATGGTATGCAATCTGTAGAAACAAAATGACTGACAACTATGATGAGAGCGAATTCACATGATATTGGGACCAGTCTTTATGATATGATTTATAAATCTATAGGTGGTACTTTTGCAACAATCCATTAGATAAGTAGACACTAAAATTTGAGGTATATGCAGCAACCCCCGCTCCCTAACTCGTATCCTTTTTCCCTACCTTTATTGAATTATTATATGTTGATCTCTTGATTATTGTGTTGCAGGTTGTCACATGTGTGTCAGAGGAAGGTGCAACTCAAGCAAATCAATC
Organism: Coptis chinensis; assembly: GCF_015680905.1. Classification (NCBI taxonomy): domain Eukaryota; kingdom Viridiplantae; phylum Streptophyta; class Magnoliopsida; order Ranunculales; family Ranunculaceae; genus Coptis; species Coptis chinensis. Next base: position 390,025 of record NW_028238191.1, read on the forward strand.
ATAAGAGTCACTCAAAGCCATTGATAAAGCCACAAAATAATTGCAAGGGTGATGACAAGACTAAATTTGTAAAGAACTTATAGTTGAGCTCATTTTGCTATTTCATACGTGTTTGATTCCCAAATGTAAGGAGGCTTTCTTTGTTATGCTTTTGTTCTTATTTGGCATGTTGTGATTGTGCACAACTGGAATGGTTGTAGAAATTTATTGGACAAGTTCAAATTGATGTATGTACTCGGATATGCATTTAAGGAATACTGGCTGCCCGTTCTAAAAATATTTCCTATAGTTGCTGGTAGAATTTTTTTTCCAATATCTTCTGTGTTCATTTTTGTAGCATTCAAGGTACAGGTTTAAAACCTTTACAAAAAAACGGGTTTTGTGGTTTGGGCATGCTAGTTTTCCAGGATCTCTATGCAAACAAGAAACAATAAAATTCTTGAACTCTCTAGATGCATTAACTGGTGCTTCAAGGTAGTGCAGGTATACAAATAGCAAACATTAAACTAGCCCAATAGCCCAATCACCTTGTCTACCAACAGCAAATGGAAATTTTCCAAAATAAAATTCCAATAAATTAACACCCAAACTCCATATATCACCAGTTGGCATTACCGAATTTAGTGAAGGTTAATGGAGAGAGAGAGAGATCACAAATTCACATTGCAAAAACTGAATTACATTATGTGTCATCCACTAATTGTACTCAAGCATTACAAAATCAGTAGACAATATCAAGTTATAGCTTTGGAATTATAAAAATGGAGAGTCAATGTCAATCTAATGTTTATGTCCCAACAGACACCATCTATTACGAAATTGAGATTCACATTAATGATTTGTATAGGGAAGATAGTCTTCAAGTGCTCCAATGCGACATGAGCAACCACGTTCTCTGCATCAAGGTCCTATAGGGCCACCGACTAGGGCCTTTTCCAGTGAGGTAGCTTGACTATCAATGGATGCCAGCCAGCCGTTACATTCTGTAGGAAGATTGGGTTGGACAGTGATGCTACTGCTATAATTTTTATTTCGTTGCTATAACTTGTAAAAGTTAACGTTAATTTTATATCTGTATGTATTCGTTACTTACCAAAGTCGCCGCAGTGATGTTATTTTTCTTACTCTCCTGATATCAGAACTAGATATGTATTATGTAGTCCCATCTTTTTATTGATGGGGCGGCTCAAGATAATCGGGACTAAGCAAAGTTCGAATAGAGAATCTTCTATGATTAATATATACTAATAAAAATTATTACATTTTTTTTTTCTCACGACACCTTATTGATTTGTTTATGTTATTTCATATGATCCCAACTTTTTATTTTTTTCTTTCTTGAATAGTCTTCACACAAACTTGAAACTTCGAGAGAGAGTAATAAAACAAATATAGAAAGAAAAAAAGATTATAGGGAAAAACCATAGAACACAAAAAAAATAATATAGGCAAGATTGAATTGTTGGTGTTATACTTGATTATTTGTTATGGGGTGATGAAGAACTTTAATTAGTTATGGAAGTGTGTTATTTTATGTTGGAGAAGGCGAGGGAACCGAAGGAGTTTAAGTGTTTAACGCTACTTTAACAAATAAAAATTGTTACATTTTTTTTTCTCACAACATGTTATTGATTTGTTTACGTTATTTCATATGATCCAAACTTTTTCTTTTTTCTTTCTTAAATAGTCTTCGCACAATTTGAAACTTCAATAACTTTATTTAACAAATAACTGTAAATATAGAAAGAGAGAGAGAGAGAGAGAATACAGAATAATTCTACATCAAATAAAACAAATATTGAAAGAGAGAGTGAGATTATAGAGAAAAACTATATAGAAGGCAAAAAAATGATATAGGTAAGATGAAATTGTTGGCGTTATACTTGATTATTTGTTATGTGATGAAGAACTTTAATTAGTTATGGAGGTGTGTTATTTTTTGTTAGAGAAGACAAGGGAACTGAAAGAGTTTAAGTGTTTAGTGGGTTTTGGTTTTAATTTTTTTCTTTATCTCCTCACTAATAAAGCAATATTGTGTTGCAGGTTGTCACACGTGTGTCAGAGGAAGGTGCAACTCAAGCAAATCAATCATAAGAGTCACTCAAAGCCATTGATAAAGCCAAAATAATTGCAAGGGTGATGACAAGACTAAATTTGTAAAGAACTTATAGTTGAGCTCATTTTGCTATTTCATACGTGTTTGATTCCCAAATGTAAGGAGGCTTTCTTTGTTATGCTTTTGTTCTTATTTGGTATGTTGTGATTGTGCACAACTGGAATGGTTGTAGAAATTTATTGGACAAGTTCAAATTGATGTATGTACTCGGATATGCATTTAAGGAATACTGGCTGCCCGTTCTAAAAATATTTCCTATAGTTGTTGGAAGAAATTTTTTTCCAATATCTTCTGCATTCATTTTTGTAGCATTCAAGGTACGGGTTTAAAACCTTTAAAAAAAAACGGGTTTTGTGGTTTGGGCATGCTAGTTTTTCATGATCTCTATGCAAACAAGAAGCAATAAAATTCTTGAACTCTCTAGATGCATTAACTGGTGCTTCAAGGTAGTGCAAATATACAAATAGCACACATTAAACTAGCCCAATCACTTTGTCTACCAACAGCAAATGGAAATTTTCCAAAATAAAATTCCAATAAACTAACACCCAAACTCCATATATCACCAGTTGGCATTACCGAATTTAGTGAAGGTTAATGGAGAGAGAGATATCACAAATTCACATTGCAAAAACTGAATTACATTATACATAAAATAAAACAAATATTGAAAGAGAGACTGAGATTATAAAGAAAAACCATATAGAAGGCAAAAAAATAATATAGGTAAGATGGAATTGTTGGCGTTATACTTGATTATTTGTTATGGGATGAAAAACTTTAATTAGTTATGGAGGTGTGTTATTTTTTGTTAGAGAAGACGAGGGAACTGAAGGAGTTTAAGTGTTTAACACTACTTTAACGTGATTTTATGGTTTCCAATTTGCTAATGTAAAAACGTTTATCTAACAGTTAAAAATAAATGAAAAACAATAGTGGGTTTTGGTTTTAATTTTTTTTCTTTATCTCCCCACTAATAAAGCAATAGTGGCAATGGTTGGATTATATTGTGTGTAGGGCTCTTGAGCTACGGGGCCCTAAGTGGAGGCCTATTTTGCTATATGGTTGAGCCGCCCTTGTATTGATGGCTCCAATATAGCTTCATCATTAGCAATTATGTTTGAAAATCAATGTGATATTCTGTGTGTCACGCTATTCGGTTATTAAATTAGATTTTTTGAACTTCTGTTAAACTTTTTAGACGTAGAGCTTCTGCTCCTAAAAGATTCCCCTCTGCAAGATGCCTAGATCCTTCTAAAGTCTAAACAGCCTAGATCTTTCTTTTGTAACTCTTATAGTGAATTTGTCGTTAATTATTTTATGAGAGGGTGGCTGTAAAAGTTTTGGTGGAGCGAAGAAAGTTTGTGAGTACAAAGTTTACTAACTGATAGTTTACGGTTTTCTTATGGTGGGTTGGGTCAAATCAATGATGGAGATGAATATTATCTTTTATAAAATCTGCAAAAAAAAAGTTGTTGGTGGTTAATGTGTGGCAAGTCTAATAGCTAATACAAAGATCCTTCGTTGAAAACCAAAGACTATCAATTACTTGAGATCAATCAAGTAACAATAACAATTACTTAAAATCGAGATTAATAAAAAAAAACGATAAAGTGAAATACCTTTAAAAATAGATTGTTATTCGTCGGATATACAGAGAAATTGATGTGGAAAGTTAATTCAATTTAAAAGACATTAGTAGAAAAGGAAACTGTAGGTGTTTGCAATTTCTTTCTAATTGAGAAATTGAGAAAGAGTAGAAAACTGCCGGTTGAATTAGAAAGATGTTATTAGGAGGGTATCTCTAAATATTTTATAGTTGTTTTATAAATTTTAAAATCATAAAGAAAGAAAAGCTAAATAATCAAAGAAATGAGATCTAAATTAGCCTACTCGATAGTGGGGAGGGGTTCCTCAAAACATCAGTGCAACTCGTTCATTTTAAATTTTGATATTAGAACTAAAAACAATTTCATCATTATGCAGTTCTGCACATTATGATTCTTGCTCTCGACATGTTCTGAATTTATGGCTCAAGGTTACCTGACTCTAATTGTTAATAAATTGTTGAATTGTTCATAATTTCTAAAATTCATTTATTACTTGGTAAATGACAATGTTCAATGTCAAATTGTCAAGTTCAAAGTTCAAACTACATCAAATATGTAGTTTTTTTTTTTTATTGCAAACTATATTTTTCTGGGATCTTTATAACAAACCACCTCAACATGCGTCCAACACAGAAGTGCAACATTGCAGGTCTGCAAAGTGCAAACACGTTACAAATCCTGATCACCACTCAAAAGTTACAAAACATATATTCCATCAAAACTCGATACACCTCATCTAATAATTATCCACCACTCCCATCACTTAAAGTAACATATCTACACAACATCTGAACCACCAGATCACCATTTTCACTTCTCTCTTCTTCCTTTGAGTTTTAAGGACTTGGCTAAAAACCCCCAAACTTGGGCTTCTCTCATTTTAAATTTTTAGTCCAAAAATACAATCTTTTTTACTGTTTTTCAACAATGAGTTCAAATAGTGTTGATGAAGATGATGTAATGGGTACAAATGAGGATGAAGAAGATGTGAAAATGAGTGATAGTGTAGTGAAGAAGAAGGTGGGTTTTCAGACAATGATATAATGGAACTGGTTGACAACATTCTCTCATCTGAAAAGCTTCAACTGCAATGGAACTAGAAGATGAAGATGATGAAGAAGATGAAAGAGTTGAAGAAGTAGCATTTACTGAAGAGGGGAGGGGTTGAGTAAATTGTGTAGAGAATTGAGCAAAAGAATGAAGCTTCAGACAAAGAGCCAGCTCATCAAAGATAGTTCTAGAACATTCTGTTGTAACTAACTAACTCACGGTCATTCTGTTGTAACTAACTAACTCATGTCAGCTATATAAAGGTGTAATCAAGATTGTTTTGAGTAATGAGAAAAATATATTCTAAGATGGTATCAGAGCCATTACGCTCAGTGCGATTCGATCCACCATTAAAGCTAATTTGAAGCTTTGTCTCAAATTGATTTCTTCAGTCAATTTGAAGTAATCATTCAATCATTCGTCTTCATTTAGATTCATCGTCATCGAGATTCACATCCTCTTATAGTTTCTGTGTTTCTGTGTATCAATATCAAGAAATCATCAAGAAAAATGGTTCGAACCAATCAAAATCAACAACCTTCTTCTTATACTGATGCGGTGCTTATTCAACAAACAATGGATCAAATAGCTCAACATGAACTTAATCGTCAATCAAATGATCAAAGTGATCCGATTCAAGATCAACAAATTCCAGATCAGAGAAATCAATTTCTATATCAAGATCGTAGTCATTCAACAATCAGTGATCAAGGTTTGAATTCAATTAACTTCTCTATTCCAATGGCGCTTCCAAGTGTAATACATCATATTCTTTTTGAACATTACAAATCTAGTCACTCTAAAGCTTAATAGGGAGAATTACTTGCTATGGAAAACAGTTATCATGCCAGTTTTCATCAGTTTCGATTTATTAGGACATATAGATGGTACAGATATTTGCCCTTCTCGTTTTATTATTGATGAATGTGGAAATCCCACAAACAAGATCAATCCTAATTTCACTACATGGCTCAAAAGAGATCAGATGTTAATGATCTGGATCAACGCTACTCTGTAAAATGAAATACTTCCTTATGTTGTTGGTGTCACTTCATCAAGGCAATTGTGGTTACAACTGGAAAAGAGGCTATCTACTCTTTCAAGGTCTCATATTAATCAACTCAAGGCACAACTTCAATCTTTAAAGAAAGGGAATCTTACTATGGCGCAATATCTTCAGAAGCTTAAATTTCTTGCTGATAGCCTTGCTGCATCTGGTGAACAAGTTTCTGATGCTGATATGGTTTTTCATACACTAAGAGGTCTTCCAGAGGAGTATGCTGCTTTTGCTACTTCCATAAGGACTAAGTCGAACAATGATCCAGTACAAGTTGATGAATTACATAGTCTTATTATCAGTGAGGAACTTTCAATACAAGATCTTAGAGGCAATATTCAAGCTGATCCAGTGCAAGCTTTTAATCAAAATCAAAATCAATCAAATAGTTTTGGCAGAGGAAGAGGGTTCGATAATTACAGCAGCAACAGAGGAACTGGTCGAGGTTTTTATAGAGGCAATGCCAGAGGAAACTATAGAGGCAGAGGAAATAATTTCATTAATAGTAACAACACTGGCAGAGGAAATGGATTTAGCTACAACAACAATGCCAGCACCTCTAATGGTTACAATAATGTCTCACAAGGTCGCCCTCAATGTCAGATATGTACTAAATTTGGCCACTTGGCAATTGATTGTCACAATCGCATGAACCACTCCTATGTAGGACGAATTCCACCTACTAAACTAGCTATGCTTGCCAATATCAATGATGCTATACCTCAGCCTCATGGTTCTCAATATCATGGTTCTGGTTCACAGTACGATGGTTCTACTTCACAATATGCTGGCTCTCCTTCTTACTACAATGGATCTAACAATTATCCCGGTCCTAGTTCATCAAAGGAATCCCCTACCGGTATCTTGTCTGAGGAGCTTCAAATCATCTCACGAATGATCTTTCCAATCTCCATACACTCGGACTACAAAGGAGTGACAAAGTCCTTGTAGGAAATGGCCAAGGTTTGTCCATTCTTCATAATCGCTCTCAAGGTTAAAAACCACATAATTCCTTGCATAACTTTCATATGAAAGACATTTTACATGTTCCCCAAATACAACACAATCTTCTTAGTGTCCATCGATTTGTCAATGATAATAACTGTGTACTCATATTTGCTCCAAATGCTTTCTATGTAAAGGACATTGCAACATGGAGGACTCTTTTCAAAGGTCCAACTGAGCATGTCTGTATCCCATTCATCTCTCCACTTCGTCAAGTAAAGTCCTATTTCCTTCTGCTTTCATCACCAATAAAGCTCCTGTTGCAACTTGGCACAGAAGACTTGGGCATCCATCTGCTGCAGTTATTCACAAACTCCTTCAAACCAACAGTATTGATCTTCAAGGTTCAAAACAATTTAATTTGTGTGCTGATTGTGCCATGGGCAAAAGTACTAAACTTACTTTTGGTTCTTCATTTTGTAAAACTGTAAAACCTTTACAATTACTGCATATTGATCTTTGGGGTCCATCTCCCATTGTTTAAATTAATGGTTTTAGATATTATGCAAGTATTGTGGATGATCATTCTAGATATTGTTGGATATTTCCTCTTTGTAATAAATCTGATTTTTGCTCGTGTTTCAATCTTTCAAGTCTCTAGTTGAGAATCTTTTGACCGTAGTAAAATACAATGTGTCGAATCCGACAATGGTGGTGAGTTCATCAATACTCAATTTAAAATTTTTCTTATCTCCCATGGTATCAGTCATCAATTCACTTGCCCTCATACCTCTGAACAAAATGGTATTGTTGAGCGAAAGCACCGGCATATATTAGATATGGCTAGAACCCTCATTTCTCAGTCTTGGATGCCACCTAAATATTGGTGTGACATTTTCTCTACCTCTGTTTATCTCATTAATCGACTTCCTTCAGTTTCACTTCACAATATTTCTCCTCTTGAAAAGTTGTTTCATGTCCAACCTAATTATTCCAATCTCAAAGCTTATGGATGCACATGTTTTCCTTGGTTAAGACCTTATACAACTAATAAGCTTGATTTAAGGTCTAAATCTTGCGTTTTTCTTGGTTATAGTTTAAATCACAAAGGTTACAAGTACATGGATATACAAACTGGTCGTATCTACATATCTAGGCATGTTGTATTCAATGAGTCTGAATTTCCATTCAAAAACACAACTCTACATTCAAATTCAATGTCTCCTACAGAATTTCTTCTTTCATCCTTTTGCAATGATATCGTTTTCCCTTCTTCTCATACTTCTACTCCACCATCTTCTGATTCTACTGAAGTTATTACTTCTTTATCACCTACTGCACTACCTGTTGACACTTCTTCTTCAACTCATTCTATGACCACAAGAGCCAAAAATGGCATTTTCAAACCAAAATATCTCATCACCACTAAACATCCTATTCCTCATGCTCTTCAAACTACTCTTTCTTCTCTGCCTAGTACACCTACTTCTTTCACTCAAGCTGACAAAGATCCAAACTGGAGAGCAGCAATGGTCAGTGAATTTAATGCTCTAATAAAAAATGGTACTTGGATTCTTGTACCTTCTTCTCCTTCACAAAATCTTGTTGATAACAAGTGGGTTTTCGACTGAAACAGAAAGCAGATGGCTCCCTTGATAAGTATAAGGCGAGGCTGGTAGCTAAAGGCTTTCATCAAAAACATGGTTTTGATTATGATGAAACCTTTAGCCCAGTTGCAAAACCTCCAACTATCAGACTTATTATATCTCTAGCAGTTTACTATAATTGGGATATCAAGCAATTAGATGTCTCAAATGCCTTTTTGCATGGTCATCTCAAGGAGGATGTGTTCATGACTCAGCCAAAAGGTTTTGTTGATCCTACTAGACCTGCTCATGTTTGCAAATTGTTGAAATCTTTATATGGTTTAAAACAAGCCCCGAGGGCTTGGTATGAAGAGTTATTTCAGGCGCTGTTATCTCTTGGATTCTCTACCTCACATGCTGATCACTCCTTATTCATCAAGAAAGACTCAGCATCCATTACTTATATTCTGGTATATGTTGATGACATTCTGATTACTGGCAGTTCTGCAAGTGTATATCAAAAGATTATTTCTCAGCTCGGCAATTGTTTTGCATTGAAAGATCTTGGCTCTCTTCATTATTTTTTGGGTCTAGAGGCTAAAAGAAACTCTACAGGATTGTTTCTATCTCAAACAAAGTATACCTTTGATTTGTTGACAAAAGCAAAGATGTTAGATGCTAAGCCTATTGCTACTCCTCTTGCAACCAATTGCAAACTTGACAATCACACTGGAGAACTTCTACCTGATCCCATGGAATACAGATCACTTGTAGGTGGTTTACAATATTTAACATGGTGCAGACCTGACATTTCATTTGCAGTTAATATGGTTTGTCAGTTTATGCAAAGCCCAAGAGCTCCTCATTTATCAGCAGTAAAAAGAATTCTCAGGTACTTAAAAGGGACTATACATCATGGCATATGGTTTACAAAGAGCAATCTCAGAATACAAGCATATAGTGATGCAGATTGGGCAGGTTGTCCAATGGACAGAAGGTCAATTACAGGGTTCTGTATTTACATTGGGCATAATCCTTTATCTTGGTCTGCTAAGAAACAAAAGACTGTTGCTCGATCGTCAACTGAAGCAGAATATCGTGCTCTCGCTCAAACTGCTGGTGAGATCTATTGGATATGTGTACTTCTAAAGGATCTCAGGATTTCTCTACCTTCAGCTCCATTGGTTCACTGTGATAACATTAGTGCAATTTCTTTAGCTCACAATCCTGTATTTCACGCGAGAACAAAACATGTGGAAATTGACTATCATTATGTCAGAGAATTGGTCACTAGTAAACTTCTTGATGTTCAGTATCTCAACACCAAGGATCAGATTGCCGATGTCCTTACTAAAGCTCTATCTTCTCAACGATTTCATTTTCTTACCAGCAAGCTTTCAGTGCTTTCTAATCCCTTCAGCTTGAGGGAGGGAATTGAGCAAAAGAATGAAGCTTCAGACAAAGAGCCAGCTCATCAAAGATAGTTCTAGAACATTCTGTTGTAACTAACTAACTCACGTCATTCTGTTGTAACTAACTAACTCATGTCAGCTATATAAAGGTGTAATCAAGATTGTTTTGAGTAATGAGAAAAATATATTCTAAGATAGAGAAGCATCAAGGTCGTTTTTTAAGGAGTATGGTTTGTTAAGTCATCAGATTCACTCCTATAATGATTTTGTTGAAAATGGAGTGCAGGGGAAAGTTTTTGATGATATTGGAGAGATTGATGTTGAGCCTGGTTATGAAGAAAGGGGGTGATGGTGGTTGGAGGAGAGCAAAAGTGAAGTTTGGGAAGGTTAAGTTGGAGTAATGATAGTGGTAAAGCTTTGAAGTTTTTGCCTAGACATGCAAGGTTGCAGCATATGACTTATTCTTCTAGGATGAAAGTCGAAATCGACTTTGAGGTATACTTAAAAACTCTGCATTTTACTTTGTATGTAGAGAAAATTGTGTAAATAATTTTGTGAATAAATAAAGTATTAAGTAATGGGGGTGATGAACACGAGTAATGCAGCTGTTGTTTGAGCTTGGATGGTTGTCATCTATGCTCTTTTGATTAGCATTGTTGTTTGTTTGGGGTTGCTAGTTGCACTTCTTGTGTTCATCGTCTTCTGTGACACAAGGCTTTAAAAAAATATTCTTTTAGGATGGAAATGGGTAAAACTTAAAAACTTTGCGTTTTACTTTGTTTTGAGGAAGTATTGTATCATGTTTATGAACAAACAAATTGAACTAAGGGGGGTGATGAACACGAATACCGTGTTTTGGTTAACAGTGCTGGTTGTTTGGGGTTGCTAGTTGCGCTTGTGTTCATCGACATTTCTTCACAGATCCGTAGATGGGGGTCCAATGGATTTCCCATTGATGGAGGTTTGGGTGTTTAGGATGTGACATATTGCTAGTTGTCATTGGTTTGTTGGATATGTTATAGCATGTTCCGTATATATTCTGTTTTTGACTTACCTCTCATTTGTTGTTATTATTTCTTTTGGAACTAAATCATGCTGTTTTTTTTCCTCCTTCAAAATCCATCAGGTTTTTAAACTAGAGAATAAATCTAGTGACAAGTTCAAGACTGGGAAAGAAACATATACTCAAAAGGTTGGTATAAGCGAGGAAAAGAAGGAAGTTGTGATTGGCCGAATACCTGTAATGGGGGGTTCTAACCTTTGTTGGATGAATGGAAAGGAGAAGGATGATTGTGAATTTGATCATGGAGGCTATTTTGTGGTCAAGGGTGCAGAGAAGGTAAAATTAACTCCTCTCATAGTTGATGCTTCATTTTCTGTTTGTTTTCCTATTACATACATTCTCGGGGTCCACATAAATGTGTAAAATCAACAGAGTTCTTTTGTGGTTTGATTTATGAAAAATAAGATGGTCAAAACCAAGTAGATGGATTTTCTGCTATCAGGAAATCAATACTGCGTTGGATATTTAGGTCATGACAAAGGAAGCTAACTCAATATCATACAGCATATCCGTGGTCCCTACTGATTGTGGTATGCACTGTTTCATGAATTGGAGTTGCTGAATATAAGTAGTAACTTTACATATCCTTCATCCCTAAATGGGCTTGTGTAGTACTGTAGTCTGGAAAATTTACTTTACTGAACGGGTGATTATATTTATGAAGTGTGGTTTTTATTAGACGTTTTGATGATAATCTCCCTATGATGTCAATTGCAGGCCTTTGTTGCACAAGAACGGATTTCCTTGAAGAGACTTTGGGTTTTTGATCAACCAAACTGGAATATTTCTTATCGTACTGAGATTAGGAGGCTAAGAGTTGATTTGAAAATAGAAGAAGTGAGTGCTTCTGAATGTGAACATCTTCAAAGAACAAAGGTCCTTAATGTGCACTTTTTGGGGTGTACAATTCCTCTCTGGGTGTTCCTTTTTGCCCTTGGTATGCCATCAGACAAGAAATCATTGAAATGATTGACTGCAATCTGAGTGATGAGAGCTCTGTGAAATTACTCCTCTCAACCATCAGTTATGCGGACGATCAGCATGAAGGTTTCCCGAGAGGGAGGATATTCTTCCAAAAAGATTGATGAGCTGATTAAGGGAACAAGATTTCCTCAAAGGAAAGTACCAAAGACTGTTTGGACAAGTACTTATTTCCCTACGCTTACTGGGTCTAAACAAAAGGCTTTGTTTTTTTGGGGGTACATGGTAAAAGCGTCTCCGACAGTCGATTCTGGACAAGGGAAACCTGACAACAAGGATGATTTTAGAAACAAGAGGTTGGACTTAGCTGGAGAGCTGCTTGAGCGGGAGCTGCGAAATCATATTAAACATGCTGAGAGGCGGACTCAAACCAAATTGAACACTATCTGGATGCTTCACTTATCACTAACGGTCTTACGAAGGCCTTTTCAACTGGAGCTTGGTCGCATCATTTCAGATACTCAGAGAAGATAAATGGTGTGGTTGCAAACCTTAGGCGAACGAATCCCTTGCAAACAATGTGTGATATGAGGAAAACACGTCAGCATGTCCAGTATTCCGGGAAGGTTGGAGATGCTAGGTTCCCGTAAGTGTCATTCATGAACTTCTAGAAATCTTTTTGATGTGTTATTTCTTATTCTTCTCATATATTTACTTACCACTTTTTACTTTAGGTGGTCGTAAGCCTTAATAAAGTGCTTTCGTTTTTTTTTTGGTTTACTCTTGTATTTGTAGGCTTCCTCGGCCTATTCTTATTTTTACTGTTAATGAAATTCAACTTTACTGAGCTAAAAAGAAAGGGTGCTTTCCTGATTTCAAACTTGAATGCGATGTAAGCTGTCATTTTGTGGTTTCTTTGAAGTATTGCATTCATCTTAGACATCTTGTTTCCTTTCCTACCTTTTTGATTGGCAATCCATTGTTGTACTGAAGAATTCTGTTTTTGCATAGGCATTGTCCTTAGAATATCGGGCACTTTCATTGTCAGTAATTCCTTGGAATGCTCTTCAACACTGTCGCACCTTATTGTAGGTCATACTCACAATTATTTACATGTGCCATCAGTAGGTAATACACGTAAAGGCTCCTGTCATGAATTTTTAGAAAATTTATAGGAAATTGGAACCTTTAGTTTGAACTTTTAGTTGATTTTTGTTTCACATCAAGATCTTTGCATCTTGCTTTTACGTCTGTAACCTTATATTCATCCTCCCAAACATTTTTTTTTATGAATTTCTATCTGCACTATGCTAGTTCTGAAGAATCTACCTTAATTGAATTTCAATGCTTGTAAATTTTTTGTCCAACTTTGAATGTGATTGTTTTGGATTTTACTTTCCTGTTAAATAATGTTATTTGATGTAGCACCTTTTGCAAAAGGAAGGAACATATTCTGATGTTTTTACACTGGCTTTGCTTCACATGCCCTCAAAAAGCATTTCTCTGAGCTCAATTACATGCATTAACAGACTTAACTGTATATGAATGGGGGTTTTTTTTTTAATGATTGTAGCTGTCTTTGATTTTTAATCTGTTTATTAATAGATTTGCTGTTAGATTCATCTTGGTATTGTTATTCTGTATTAAATATTTTTTTTCTGGATGCAGACACCCTTCTCATTGGGGGAAATTGTGTTTTCTTTCTACATCAGATGGAGAAAACTGTGGGCTTGTAAAGAATATGGCCATCACTGGAATTGTCTCCACAAACTCGATTCAGCCTTTACTGGGCATACTATTGGTGTGCAGAATGGAGAAATTGAGTGATGATCTTTCTCCTTTGTCATTGAAAAGAAAGAATAAGATTTTTCTGAATGGGGAGTGGGTTGGAGTATGCAGGGATTCTCTTTCACTTGTAAACACTTTGAAAAGGAACGCAGCAAGGAAGTCCCACCCCAGGTAATGTCTTTTACTGTAGCCTCTAGGCAGTATTACTCCTTCACAAGGTCTACCTTGATGTTTTGTTTTTTGTATTCGCTTCTTTTGTTTGTGTGTTTATCCATACGCTAAACCTCAGACCAACTATATGTGTTTTTGTTCCTTAAGATACTGGATTCCACTAATTATGTTAAGGTACCAATTAAGTTGTGTCTATTTGATGGCGAACCTATTCTAGTGTATTTTTGTTACCTTCTTTTATTTGTATGTTTGAGCATGCACTAAACTTCCCTCCAATTGTTCCTCTTTTTCTCCTTGGAGTGACTTAGTTCCACTAACAATGAATACTAAATTACCGAGAAAAAAAAAAACAATGAATACTAAATTAATGCAGTCCAATTGGCATCAGTTCATGGTTTCACGTGTGTGACTTGTGACCATCTGGATCAAACCCATGTATCACAACTAACTTCAAGAGGTGCAGATTGCAGGGCATCCATAAAATGGATAATGACACATCATAGAGAATATCGCTATGCTTAAAACTGAATAGTTTTTCTATCATTGGCTAAATAGGAGTCCTTGTACTAAATACCCGAGCTTCTGTTAAGCAAATACCACACTTGTTTAATTTTGAGACGAATGCCTCCATTTGATCTTTAATGGTTAAAGCATATATGAGTGCTTGATATACTTCACCTCAAAACTTTTTGTCAAGGACATTCATACGCATGTTGACAACATAATTAATGCTAATTATCTTGCAAGGTAAGGGCCTTCCTTTGATCTTGCTAGCCTAATTCCTAAGCATATGTTATCCTCATCTCAAACTTGTTTTTGAGGCAGTCTTTTAGCTCTTGGATTTAATATACCATGTGGCCTCTGGCCTGTGATTACAAGATCTTCGACATAGATAATAAGCGATGTGTGCTGCATTATTTGCCCATATGTTATTTCCTGCATAAATATGTTAAAAACTGAAACCAAGGGGCAATGACTATTTTAATTTTATGTAAGGATCTTTTTTTACTCTATCAACATTGCGAAAATGAAAAGGGGGGGAGTTATCCATATGAATCTTTTAACTAAGTTTTTTTAATTTTCTATGAAGAAGAATGGCATTCTTATATACAATTATTCAAGTTACCTAGAACAGTTTGCTGCCAGCTATTGAAGGTCCCTTGTAGAATTGATGGAGATGGCACAATCAGTATAATCAATCGCCCCATCCATATAATTCCATTATTATGTATGCATTTATAGTGAAACGTCATAATTTCTAAATATGTGATGGTACTGTAGGTCGAAATCAAAAGGGATCAGCAACAAGAGGAGGTCTGTATATTTACTGATTCTGGGAGAATCCTGCGACCCCTTTTGGTTGTTGAAAATCTGAAGAAGATAAATTTGTTGAAAGGAGGTTACAACATACACTCTCTAATGAATGAGGGAGTAATAGAGCTTGTGGGGATTGCAGAAGAAGAGGACTGTCAAACTGCATGGGGAGTGAAGTATCTTTTCTCAGAAGAAAAGGTCTACACACACTGTGAGTTGGATCCATCTTTTCTTTTGGGCCTAAGCTGTGGTATCATACCATTTACCAACGATGACCATGCTAGGAGGGCTCTCTACCAATCTGAGAAGCACTCCCAGCAAGCAATTGGTTTCTCCACGACAAACCCAAAAATTAGAGTTGATACTTTGTCTCATCAGCTGTACTATCCCCAAAGACCTCTTTTCCGAACAGTGATTTCTGATTGTCGTGGAAAACCCGAGTATCCCTTAGGGAAAAATGTGCATCCAATGTCTGAAATCTACAATGGACAGAATGCCATTGTGGCTGTAAATGTTCACCAGGGTTACAATCAAGAAGATTCATTAGTCATGAATCGAGCTTCGTTAGAGTGTGGCATGTTCCGAACAGAGCACATCCGTTGTTACAAGGCCGAGGTTGAGAACAAAGAGATACTTGAAACTAAACGGATGAAGTCAAAGGATAAGATAGACTTTGGTAAAATGCCTAGCAAGATTGGACGTGTTGACAGCCTTGACGACGATGGGTTTCCCTTTATAGGTGCGAACTTTCAGAGTGGTGATATAGTCATTGGTAAGTGTGCAGAATCTGGGGCAGATCACAGCATCAAACTGAAGCACACTGAAAGAGGGAAAGTGCAAAAAGTTATCTTGTCAGCAAATGATGAAGGGACAAATTTTGCGGCTGTTTCTCTCCGACAGGTATATCCCCTATTTCCTTCTCTATCTCTCAGACACGATTGTTTGATTATGATAATTTTCGAATCAGTTTCTAAGAATTATTGGTGGAAGTCAAAACGTTTTTGTCTTTATTCTACTTAGCGAAGTTTCCATGTGAGATATGCATGTTTAAAGAATATATGTTTATATCTAAATCACATTGACTCAGAACCTCAGATACACATGTTGGTGTCTGACAAGGATACGGAATGTTCAACACAACGAGCTATATGATGTATAGGACATGGGGACAAGTAATTAAAAAGAATATTATTGTTATTACATGATTGATTCTTGGGGTCAAGACCTTACAAAGCACCTCCTTACAAGTAAATAATTATGAAAGTGGCATTTCATGATGCTGTAACTATGTTCAGAGATTATTTGCTTAGTCTTTTAGGGTATAGAAGAAACACTAGTTTGAAATCGAATGCACAACGTGTCCATGTATCTGTGTGTGCGACACAGTTATGAAGTGTCCATGTTACTTAGGTTTATATCACATGTAACAAGTATTTCCGGTCATGCTTCAAACATCAGTTTCAAAAAATAAAAATAAGACAGCTGACTTGTTTGGGGAAGAAAAAAAATTGAGGTTGATTTTGAGAAATCTCTTCCACAGAACAAAAAGTAGTCAATTACATATTTGAATTCTTGGATGCAGGTTCGATCACCAATTGTAGGAGACAAATTTTCAAGCATGCACGGTCAGAAAGGCATTATAGGTCTTTTGGAGTCTCAAGAGAATTTCCCGTTTACACATCAGGGGATAGTTCCAGACATTGTCATAAATCCACATGCATTTCCCACCCGACAAACTCCTGGGCAGTTGCTTGAGGCGGCTTTGGGAAAAGGAATCGCTTGTGGTGGTTTGATGAGATATGCTACTCCTTTCACAACTCCTTCAATTGATCATATAACAGATCAGCTGCACAGGTAATATTTAGGATTAAGGCATTCAGTATGATTGTTTCCCCTATTGCCGCATGATTTGGGATCAAATGTTTCCTCTCCATCTGTTGAGCTGTGTTTGCTTTGCTGCCGAACCACGCCAACTTGGATTCAAATTGGACGTTTTTCTAAAGAAAGTTTCCTTACTATAACTGACTATATGCTCACAATGAGAAATATGAATATGGCTGATCCTTGGTAATATTGTGTGATCAATTGATATTTAACGAGATAATGTCTTTTATGTGCGTCAGATTTGTATCATGCAATTTTAAAAATGTTTACATAATTAGACCATTGTAACACTTTGGACCAAGTTCTTCTTACCTAAGCTTTAGGTTGAAGTGGTATTTTTTTTTATTAATTTTTGTTCCAGTCTTCAGACTAGATCTGTATCTTACAGGGTTTGACAGTTTATTTAATCCATCAATTGACATTTCAGAGCCTGTTATTCAAGATGGGGACACGAGAGGGTCTATAGTGGTCATTATGGTGAAATGATGCACTCATTGATCTTTATCGGGCCAACATTCTATCAGCGGTTGATACATATGGCAGAGGATAAAGTCAAGTTCAGGAACACTGGACCTGTGCACCCTCTCACACGACAGCCTGTAGCAGATCGGAAGCGGTTTGGTGGGATCAAGTTTGGTGAGATGGAGCGTGACTGTCTTCTTGCCCATGGAGCTGCTGCCAACTTGCATGAACGCCTCTTCACACCCAGCGACTTCTCCCAGATGCATATTTGTGGAAAATGCTGCATATTTCAAATGTCATTCAAAGATCGGTTGCTGGTGGAGGCAAGATTAGAGGGCCATTCTGCAGGTTCTGTGATTCTGCCGAGCATGTTGTGAAGGTCAATGTACCTTATGGGGCTAAGCTTCTCTGTCAGGAGCTATTCAGTATGGGAATTTCTGTGAAGTTTGCGACGGAGCCTTGTTGAGGCCAAGTATTGTAATGTAAATGATACAGTGAAAGTTTATATCCCCACTAACTAACTTGGAGCAATCGATCAATACATGTACGAATGTGTAATACTTGAGTTTTAAACGCTTCTAGCGCATGCTGTTATTGATCAATACAAGTACAGCTTTGCTCTATTTATCCAGCGGCAGTGGAGGTGGGAAAATTGAGAATTCATCTTCTTTAGTTAATAGAAAAAAGAAGTCTAATGTGAAACAGGTTCGAAAATCTTTTTCCATCGATGGAAAATCAAAGACATCCTTGATGTCATTGAACAATGTCATAGATATCAGTCCCTTCTCCCATTCTCCAAGTAAAAGCAGTGTCTTAATACAGTAGTTTTATTTTTTATTTTTGCTTTTTTTTTTCTTTCTCGCTAAACCAAAATCCCAGTGCAGTAATGCATAACCGAGAGGTACAGCAACTAATTATTTCAGAAGAGAATAGCCAACCCCAACTGTATAATAATTGCTGGAGGTTAGAGTATCCAATTTAACCAGATTACTTGGACAACCGATGCCCTCTCTGAAAAAGATTATGTACATTGGTATCATCACCTAAAAATAAATAAATAGATAAATAAACAGCACAGCATGATTCTTGCATGTTCTAAATCAACCTAACAGCGCAACTACTCATATATTCATGTCAAAATTGTACAATCAAACTTTGTTTCTTGATATTACAAATATGATGACGAAAATAAGGAGAAAAGGAAATACATGCTAGCAGGGCAGTCCCAGATGAAAGGAAGATGCATGATACAGAAAATCTTATACAATATACTTGAAGAACCCTAAGAAAGTGTGATGAAGTGTTGCAAAGAACTAACTAGGCTTGGTGGCCAATGCTTTTTTTCTCTTACGCATGTGAGGTCTGTATAGTGAGGATCAAGCAAAGTGGCAATTGCAAATTGGTTTTCCGCAAGGAGTGGAGCATTTTTGTCCACATACAAGGCAGCTGCCAGAGCTGCATGCACTTCTGCAAAGATATCCAAAGAGAAAATTACTACACATAACAAGCCGTTCCTTTTATTTTGTTTTGGTACGTTTAAAACTTATATGCGTTGTGAAAATATTCATTTCATTTCTCTAATGAAGTACCTGGATATCCCTTCAGAGATATCGAAACATCCTCCATTTCTGCTATTGCTTCCTCTCTATATATCACCAACCTCATACAAAGCCAATGCTCTGCGCCAACTCTTGCATAATCCGAAAATGCAAAGTCTTTGTAATTACTGACAACCTAAAAGTGAAGGAACATAATGAGAAACTTAGAAGAAGCGCTTTCAGTGGAAAATGTGATGGCAATATACTTTCAAACAAGTATGCAAACCATGCTGCAGCATTGGTTTTTTTTTTTTTTTTTTTCTATAGTCTTAAAGTTTTAAAGCCCGTTCCTCAAGTTCAATAGTTAACATGATTTTTTTGGATTCTAATTGTAATTGGTAATTGTAATTTTGTAATTGGTAATTGTAATTATGTAGGAAAAGCTCATCTATTTTTTTTAATAGGGAAATTATGTTATTTAAGTGATATTAGAAAAAAATTTCTAAATTATTAATAAAAGAGAGTTTGTTCTAATATTAGCTAGGGAAATTGGGAATAATTATATAATTTAAGTGATATTAGAGAGGTTTTTCTAAATTATTAATAAATAGGGAGTTTGTTCTAATTTTTGTGAAGGAGGTGTTTCGAAATTGAGCAACTATAGAAATTACAAATTGCCTACTCGAAAGTGGAGAAGAGTTCCTAAATACCCGGCTATCATATAGTGTAGAGATGGTTTTCTTATGGTGGGTTGGGTCAAATTGCTCTATTTTGTTTTTGTTTCCCAGTGCACCACGAGTTGCAAATGTTGAAACTTGAAAGGGTGTTAATTATTGGCTGGAAAACTATTTTTTACAATCATTAATCTAAAAGTCAAAAGATTATAAGAAAGGAGGGATTCTTACTCCATTTTGCTTGGGATTTTGACCAAAGTAGGTGCATGATTGTTTTCGGTTCCATGCCACCAACCCACGTCTTAGGCAATGGGGATGGGGGAGGTGTAATTTCCTATTAGCCAACTGTGTATTTTTTTGGGTAATATGTTAGGCTTACATAGCTTTAGGCAGACCTCAACAATAGGAGGAACTTTTTAGATTGAAAGTTAATTTGGGTAAAGGCTTAGTCTTTGGGTCGTCCTAAGAGTTGCACAACAAGTGTACTCAGTATAATTCGTAAGGAAGACTTGACTTATTTATTTATATATATTTATTCATTATTCTATTTTGTTGTTTATTTGTCTGTGTGTTTTTTTTAATCAATAACTACGTTTCAAACACATATGGGCTTTTAGTAACCTATTATGTTTGGGAGTTTTGCAAGAGAGCTTTCATTAAGAAATTTAACTTCTTCGATGCCCAATCCACTGAAGTTGGTTGGCAGCGTGGACTGTGTCACAGTTGACGGGGTGTAACTTTCTCTTATTGGGTGTAGAACTATAAAAGATGTTTTGTCATACCCTGTCAACCCTATCGCTTCAAGTGTAAAATATTTTTACACCTCCATTTTGGTGTGACAGGATTGTACTAAGAGCACACGTTGATGTGATTCTTCCAGCTCTTGAGAGAAATTTGTGTCGCATATTTGAAATTTATTGGCCATTGTAGTAGCAACTTGTTTGTGTCTCACAATCATTATAAATGACCGTGCCTAATTATTTGCCATTGTGTTTGCTCTTACGGATTCGGAAAGCCCTACAATAAGTAATAGGAATTTCAGGGTAAAAATTATATATGACATGTCATTATTTATTTCATACAATTGATGTGAAGAAAGTGACAAAAGTTTTGTTATTAATTGTTGCTTTGATTCTTTATACATCTTACATTTCTACATGAACTGTACAACTACTCCTAAGCCGTGCTTTAAAATTGAATATGTGTTGCCCCAAGTATCTATGAATGGTTTTTGGCTGGTAATACTCCTATGCCATGTCTTAAGATTGAAGATGTGTTCTCCCGCGTATATGTGAAGCCTTGATTTTGGCATTTTCCCATTTTTTTTGTTTTTGTTTTTGTTTTTTGTTTTTTGTTTTTTGTTTTTTTGTTTTTTTGTTTTTTTTTTTTGTTTTTTTGTTTTTTTTAAGTGAAAATTTTATTGATAATGAATAATAACGAATATTACAAATAATTATGACAAGCGTGCAACAAGATGTGCCGTAAGTCCTTTCACGAATAAGAATCATATCTTTCTAAAACAAACTCGTTAACCAACCGCCATAATGCTATCGTCCATAACTTTATGAAGAACTTTATGAAGTCTCTTGAGTAGCTCAACATACTGTTGTTGTTTTTTATTTTTTGTTTTTTGTTTTTTGTTTTTTGTTCCTGTCTTACTAAAAGTTATTTGCAGACCTCTTTGGCGGGCAGGGGTGAAGGTGAGGACCTTTACACGGAGGATGATCTAGCTTTAAGATTGAAGATGTGTTCTCTCACGTATATGTGAAGTCTTGATTTTGGAATTTTCCCGTTTTGTTTTTTTTCCCGTCTTACTAAAAGTTATTTACAGACCTTTACACGGATGATGATTTAGCTTTGTATATCCTGATACCTTATGCTTGCACCATGATAGCTACTTTGATTACACACCCGTTAGACACAATTAAGAAGATTCGTATAGAAAGTATCAATTCTCCTA
The DNA here is from genome assembly GCF_015680905.1 of Coptis chinensis. Taxonomy (NCBI): domain Eukaryota; kingdom Viridiplantae; phylum Streptophyta; class Magnoliopsida; order Ranunculales; family Ranunculaceae; genus Coptis; species Coptis chinensis. Next base: position 411,576 of record NW_028238191.1, read on the forward strand.
ATATGAGAACACGAGTCTTGGTGTTTCAGACATACAAGAAATACGGGATTAAAGGGTTTTATAGGGGATGGTGGCCTGCTATAGTTTGTTCGGTTTTATAGGGGATGATGGCCTGCAATGATTTGTTCTATTGGAAGTAATATGGTGTTGGTCTTCATGAGCAAATGGTTAAAAAGCTAAAATAGATATTTAGTTTTTTACTCTGTACTATGTATAGAATTGAAGTTATTTGCAACCTTCCAAGCTAAGGTTCATTATTGTCTTCAATTCAGGACCTTAAGGCTACCTCAATGAGAACTATTATATGTCATAAGTATTTAGTGTTTAACGAAACAATATATAATGAAAACAAAAAACAAAAAAACTTCAATATAACGAGGAAAAAATTATATTTAAATTGAGGTATACGTAAAGGTTGTTTGTTAAGTAATCAGTCACACTTAGACCTGGTTGGGATTGTTGACTATAAGTATTTTGTTGTCCATAAAAAAAAACATTCAGTTTTTTCTTACAAAAAAAAAAAAAAAAAAAACAATAACAAAATCGTTTGATGTGCCGAGGAAAGCAATAATAGATTTAAATTGGAGCGATACGTAATCGATGTCTAACAGGGAGCCTATTATAGTTTGTAGGTGAATAAAGAGAAAAATATATTTAAATTGGTGTCATTCGGAAATGTTAGTTGTTAAGTAATCAATTCAAACATAAGTGTGGTTCTATGGTCTATTATATGCCAATAGTATTTAGTTTTCATCAAAATAATATATACTCAAAAAGTTTCAATGTGTCGAGGAAAAAAAAAAGTAAGTTTTAATTATGGTGTAAAATGTTGGTTATTATGTAATCAATCATACATAGGCTTGACTAGGATGTCTATTGTAGAACATGAGTATTTAGTTTTCATATAAAAAAAAAAAAAAAAAAAAAACCTTCGATGTGTTAAGGGTAAGGAATAGTAGGTTTAAATTTGGGAGTAAATATTGGTTGTTTAGCAACGTGTGTCCAATTTTTAAAAATCAATATTTGTATAAAATACTAAGTTGAGAGAAAAAAATAAATAAATTAGGGTATAAATGTGGGTTTTAAGTAACAAATCAAACTTATACTCGGCTAGGGGCCGTAGGAGTAGATAAATATTCAATTTTCAATTGTGTTAAAAAAAAAAAATGGCATTTTCTTCATTGCGCGAAAAGTGAAATGCCAAGTTAGGCCCATGAGAAAAAAAAAAATCTAGGCCCAATTTCGTGGACCTAACTGGGCCCAACTTAGCAAACAAAAAGCCCAAATAGAGCGATAGAAAATGATACACACCGAAACCGAAACGTTTCACTGGGCACTGCAACAATGGCACCACCCAAAGTACTCATGGTGAGAAACCAACCAAGCATTGTTCTTTCAATGTTTTTCTGTATTGAGGGTTTGTTTATTTTATGCTTAGTGAAGTTTGAGACTGTTTTTTTTTTCACAGGTGGCAGAGAAACCAAGCATTGCTCTTTCAATTGCTTCTGCACTTTCTAATGGTCGTGTAAGTATTTTTTTTTATATTAATTTTAGCTTAATTAAGACACTGAACTAGTTTAGAAACATAAATTAACATGGTACAGATGTCTACACGGAGAGGTAGTACAGATGTTCATGAGTTTGATGGAATGTTCTTGGGAACTCATGTTCAGTATAGAGTGACATCTGTAATTGGGCATGTTTTCAGGTATTTTATCATATAGCTGTTGTTGTTGTTGTTGTTGAATACACTATGTTTTATTTAAACTGTTTTTCGATCATTGCATGCATGAATTAAAATTTTCTATGTTTCTCTAGTGTAGATTTTCCACCAAAGTATCAAAACTGGGCAGATACAGATCCTTTTGATCTTTTCAATGCTTCGACATTAAAGAGTGAATCAAACCCAAAGGTAGGACTTTGGTTCTGGTGTCTTCTGTTCACACTTGACTAGTACTATCACTCTGTGAACTTTTACAAATATTGAGGTCACTAAATTTGCACTTGTTAACCAGTTTTAATACGTTATTGTTGATTTATACATCTATTTTACCAATATATGTTTTTTTTGTTCTGACATTTCAATCTTGGTGCAAGGCTCATATTGGCAGACATTTGAGCCAAGAAGCTCGTGGCTGCGGGCATCTGGTGCTGTGGTTGGATTGTGATCGTGAAGGAGAGAATATATGCTTTGAAGGTATCAGTCTTTAGAATTCTTCCAAACTAACTTTTATACAACTTTATTTGTTTGGACTGCCTATTTCTTCATATGTTAAGCTATATTTAGTTTGTTTATCTTTTTTTTTTAAAAAATTCTACAAAAGTGTGGAAAACGTTTACATACTGCATCGAAGCTGAAGTGCCGTCTTATACAAGTCTAACATTACATTGCATGTCTGGTATTATCTTTCTCTCCATGAACTTATTCTGGTCTTGAGAGCGATTAAACAAATTTTACTAGTTTGTTGGAATTTACCATAAGAGTGCGTCAGAGGTTTCTTTCTTTTTTATTGTTGTTGTTGTTGCAGTTGTTATAGTTGTATATAGTAGGAAATTTACCATGCTATATAGAGGAGATTGATGGGACGATACCTTCTAAGGAAACTTAGGTGGGTTTGTCATAGTGGGTATAGATGCAAATGTGGAAACTGAATACCAAGTGAAATAAGGAAACTGGAAGTTAAACGGGCATACCTAGATCTATAAAACTAGATTTCAAAAAGAGCACCATAACTTTATTGTTGTTGTTGGAAGTTTATTCACTTATCCCATTAAATCCTCCTTTTCCCGGTGAAGGTGGGAATCTAACCTCAGACCTTGGGCCCAACCTTCCAAGTCTTAAACAGCTAGATTTCAGAATAGCACCCTAGCTTGTTTGTTTGGTTGTAACAAGTGTAGTTAATTATACCTTAGTTAAATGGTTGTTGTCGTTGTTGACTTGAAAAAAGTCATTTCGAGTGGAAAGAAACAACCAAGGATGCGTCAGTTGCCATAAATGGTAGATATCAATCCCTGGAGTTGTAACAAGTGTAGTTAGTTATACCTTAGTTAAATTTTTGTTGTTGTTGTTGTTGTTGTTGTTGAGTTTGGAAAAAGTCATTCCAGGTGGAAAGAAACAACCAAGGATGCATCAGTTGCCATATATGATAGATGTCAATCCTTGGAGTCTCACCGATATTACAAGTCATATCTGATAATATTACAATATTATCAATCTTTGGGGATGTAGCTCTAATGGCAGAGCACTAATCAATGTTACAAGTCATATCTGATAGTATACTAAGAGAAGGGTTCGTGATTCTCTTCCCTTGGCGTAGTATTGGAATTGCATGCTTGGATTTTATCACTTTTGCGAAAGACTAAGATTTCTATCCAACCAAACAATTTATTAGTTTACACGGGAATCTTCGGATCACTTTTCTTAGTGAAAAAAGCCTTTTCCAAAGTAAAACAATTTGGTTTATCATCTGGCAATGAAGTTGCAGCTGGGGCCTTGGGTGGATAGTCAATTGTAAATTGTGAATTAAAGTGTTTGATAGATAGACATATCCATGTTCTATCAGTTAGCAAAATTAGTATCAAACTTTTAGATGTTTACAATTCACTGGAAATTGGAAAGATCAGACAGGGATATGCTGGTTAATTATTCAAGTATAATAAAAAATGGTACTTAAAAATGCAATTATCAGTACATATATATCATTTTTGAAAGGAGCTGTTTACCAAATAAGTGTTTGTTCTTCTACTTGATCCTCCTATGCTGTTATTAATGGCATAAAATTGTACTAACGGTGAATAGGTGATGAACAAATTATTGATGGCTGTTTGAAATAGTCAATTATGTATTTTTTTACTTTATTGAGGCTGAAAAGATTGGTGGTAATTCATGGCTAAATAATTTTGCTGAACTTTCAGTTATAGAGTGTACGGGATTTATTGGAAAAGCAGATGGGAGACTTAATTTACGCTCGGTTTTCTTCTGTTACTGAGAAAGACATTTTGAAGGCATTGGGGACCCTTGTGGAACCTAACAAAGATGAAGCATTGGCTGTGGAGGCACGACAAGAGATAGATTTGAAAGTTGGAGTTGCATTTACCCGGTTTCAGACTAGTTATTTTCAAGGGAAATATGGGAATCTTGATTCAAAAGTCATATCGTAAGTTCCCTTACATGTCCTTTTCATATCTGTCTTATTTGTTGTGAATTGTGATTGCTTCTTATTGCTGGTGTTGGTCCAACAAATGGTTAGTAGAACTAGAACCGTCTATACTGCTACATATACCATATTGGTGGAAAGCTGTAAACATACTTGCACTTTTAAATTCCAACAATTTGAGAAAGGGTTTGATCTTCTTTTATTAAGAGGTTAATTTTCTTACTTCTGTGGTTGTGAACTTGTGATGGATGACATGTACAAGGTGACGAGATTACAATTTGTTGTAACATTACCGTCTCTTCAACTTTGATGACATGAAGTTTGCCACTTATTTCTCTATTTGGTTATTCGTTTGAGACTGCAGTTTTTCATCTCTTCATTTCTTTTTATTTTTCATTAATGTCATCTGATTCTATCTAATGTTTCTCATTTGAATTGGTCTAAATCTGTTGAAAAGTAAAAGAAAACAGCTGGTTATTTTATTTTTGTAATATTTTCAATTATGTAATGCTAAGAGAGTAAGAATAGATTAAACAATAAATTATTAGCCATGTTTTTCATTTTGAAAGGAGAGTATATTCTTAAGTTGCCTGGATCTTGTATGTTGATAGTTGGTAAATTGATTGGGTGAAAGATTGGTTCAGATTCTAAAAAGGAGCATATTGATTTTTAAAAGAACCATTTTCCCCATATGAACAGAATATGGTCAGCAGCCCAGCTTGCATAATTTTTTTCTGGTGTGACTTTCTTTCATTTGGAGTCCAAAGACATTGTTGATGCATTTTTCCCCTATTTTAGTAACTTGTTTACTGTTATGGCTTCAGATGATGTGTCTTTTTGGTAGCGATGTCTGTCTTTTGTCTTTCTTGATGGTATTGAAAATTTAATAAAGTTGGATTTTGTTATCTGTCATAGTCTGTTATTGATGTAAGTGACATCAGTGATAATACTTATCTATTTGTCTTTCAGATATGGGCCATGCCAGACTCCTACTCTTGGATTTTGTGTACAACGTTACTTGCAAATCACTGCTTTCAAGCCGAGAAATTTTGGTCTTTGCACCCTTACCTCATGAAACCTGGTTATGAACTTCGGTTGGAATGGGATCGTAACAAGTTGTTTGAATTTAAGGTGATGCTTCTCTTCTCTAGATTTTTCTGTTTTGACCTAATATTTAAAAGATAATAATAATTTCTTATATGTTTACAGATAGCTGCGATGTTTCAAAAGTTGGTTGTGGAGGATGGCATTGTAGAAGTATCTGATATTTCAGTTAAAGAGGAGTCTAAAAAGCGCCCGTCTGGTCTCAACACTGTAAATTTGCTAAAGGTTGTAATTTCTCTCTAACAGCCTCCAACCATTTAGTTTACTGGTCTTGGTACTTGCATATGATAATTACCAAATAAATTTCGTATTGTGTGTGTGTGTGTCGGGGGGGGGAGGGGTGTGAGCTGCAAATAGGAAGTCTCTGCTTTATCTTATTATCAGTCTGCTCACACATACAGGCCCTTGATGTCCTATTCTTTCATTACCCAATTTGAGTTGTTGACAATCATAATTAGGGCTGTCAATGTATTTCGATAACCCGATAACCGACCTGAACCAAACCGATAAAAAATGGTTTGGGTTTTAGTTATTTGGTTTGCCCTCCACCGACCCGAAACTGAACCGAACTGATAAGATATTGGTTTGGTTTCGGGTTTACCCTCCACCGAACTGATATGAACCCGAACCGATAAGATATTGGTTTGGTTTCGGTTTGCCCTCCACCGAACCGATAAGATGTCATTTTAGTAATATTTATGATTAATTTTGTATATGTTTATCAATTGTGTGGCTGAAATTAATTGATTTAATTTTGAATTTAATTGATTTTATAGTTCTCGGTTCGGTTGGTTCGGTTTCGATGAAATATAATATTATCGGTTTGGTTCGGTTTCGGTTCCCAATTTTGTTTTCCGCTCGGGTTCGGATTTTCCAGAATCCTACCTAAACTGATCCATTGACAACCCTAGTCATGATGCCAATGAGAATGCTACATTTGTAGTTTGCTTGGTTCTGTAGTTCGCTTTCCAAGTAGAGTTCTCCTCTTCTGACCTTTTTACAATTACTCAAGTGTGTCAAGGTTCACCTTGTACATTTGGATATTACCTGATCACCTTTTGATAATCACAATCAAGTTTCAGTAAATTGTGCACAAAGCTATGGCTTTCTATCATCATACAAGGTTTAACTTTAGTTCCTGAGTTAGATACTTACAACTGTAAAGGTCTGTATTACTGTCCTGCTGAATACAAGTATCACCTGATGGTTTTGTTGTTGTTTACCTCAAAATAAGTTATGGATCAGTCTGAGGAGAATTCTTTAGGTAAGACCAATAAATGTAATTGGAAGCAATACAAGTTTGAAAGTTAATCATTCTTTTTAGCTTGTTGTGAGCTTGTATTGTCGAAACTCGAAAGTAAGATGAAACTATCAGGACTAAGCCGTAAGCACTAATCCACAAACAATCCAGTAATCAGTGGCACGATAGAGTATTTTAGTGTGCTTAGTATGCAGGCTCATTTTTTGTAAGTACTATGGTGGAAGCATGGAATATTCTCTTATGTGTGGAATTTGTAAGAATTAGGTGAAGTAACTTTTTTTTTTTGATAAGTGAAGTAACTTAAATATCCACTCATGGAGTTGGTGAGCTTCTCTGTGTAGTTGAAGGAATGATGGTTAGGACTAGAATGTATTCCAGTAGATGGAAACATAAGTGAGATATCGGGAAATACTAGTTGATGATTTTTTTTGATTATATATGAATATGAAGAAGACGATTGGTTAATGGAGTTACTTATATAGCTCATAGATTTTACAGATTATATCAATTTTCTAAATTACTTTTATTTTTTCTAAATATGTTTTGATCTCAATAACTGTATGAATTAATGTGCAATTGTTTTTAATAATTCGGCGTCCTGTTTTATTTACAGATTGCATCAAGTGCCCTAGGGTTTGGACCTCAATTAGCAATGCAGTTAGCAGAGCGCTTGTATACACAAGGTTTCATCAGGTTTTCTTGTGTCCTCTTCATTATACCTTTTGTGTTTTTTTTTTCTTTTCTCCTTTCTTTTAATGTATGTGGAGTGAGCCTAACTATCCCATCTTTTTTATATGATCTAAACATATATTATTGTCTTGATGTAGTTGGAGTTTTTCTACAAATGGCGATCAGATTCTTGTGTGTGAATACTGAATAGTGAAAGCATTTTATAAATTTTTATTGTTTTCTTTATGTATGTCCAAATATTCAAGAATAACCCAAGTCCCATAATTTTGTTATAATCTATGTCATATTGACACAGATACGCATTTCGGTGTCCGACATGTATTTTATGTTAATTGGCATATTTTAGTATTTGAAAACGTATGCACAATGTGTCCATGTGTCCGACATGAGTGTTTGTGTGTGTCCGACCTGGATTTTCTTAAGAACAGGAAGTGTCCATGCCACTTGGGTTATAGTAGATAAGATGAGTTTTCCTACTGCTCATGGTCATGGTGCTGTGGGTTATCCTATTAAGACTTTTGATGTCCAGCTGCAGCAATTAATTTAGTGGTTCCATTTGTTCTCCCTCAGTTTTCTACTTACAAAATTTGTCCTTATATATACATCAATACCCAGAAAGACTAGAGATGAAAGACAGATGGGGAAGTCAGACAAATGAATTTCTTTGCCTAATAAATACTTGATAACTACTATGGGGAGTTCATCAATTCTTGTTGTATCAATATTTCTGAGCAAATGAGATTAAATTATCCTCCAATATGCAATAGCTAAAAAATCTAATATAATGGACATGCTTCCTTCATTTTCACTTCCTTTGTGTATTCAACAACAATCTGTGTTTATTTGGTCTCTGTAGCTATCCACAGACAGAGAGCACAGCTTACCCTCTCTCATTCGATTTTAAGAGCACGCTTTGAAGCACAGCTTTAATAACGCAGCATGGGGAGATTATGTAAGGGATCTACTAGCTACTGGTTTTCTTCAGCCACGAAAGGGAACTGATGCAGGTGATCATCCTCCAATTACTCCAATGCGCTCAGCAACTGAGGACATGTTAGGGAATGATGCATGGAGATTATACCAGTACATATGTCAACATTTCATTGGGACAGTAAGTCCTGATTGCAAGTATTTAAGGTGTTAATGACTTGTGATAATAACTCAATAACTCAATTGCGCTTTTAAATGCTGTGAACTTCTTCTTAGCTAACACCCCTCTTAGTCATCATTTCAGAACAAAAGTTGAATTTTCTACTGGCGGGAAGTGTTTTACTATACGGGTCAGCGTGTTATATCGAAAGGTTTCACGTGTATTATGCCTTGGTTGGCAGTAGATGAGAAGAATCTACCTCAGTTTGCAAAGGGAGAAAAATGAAAATTTCAAAAGTTGAACTTTATGAGGTAAAAGTCGAAAACTTTGTTTCAAGGATCTTACTGGTCCTTGCCCTGCATTTGTGACTCTGTTGAAAGTAATGCTGGTATGCCATACAAATTTGTCAAGGATTGCTGCATTCGTATAGCTGTGCGGAGTAGCTCAATAATATGTTATGCCATCCTTCAAGTGTATAACCGCCTTTTTAGCAAAGTCTTTTTAGAATGGAAGTGCTGATGATATATGTATTTGTAGGGGAACACATCACCTCCAGATTACCTCAGTGAGAGTGAGCTGATATCCCTTATGGAAAAGAATGGGATAGGCACAGATGCATCCATACCTGTCCATATAAACAACATTTGTGAGCGCAATTTTGTGCAGGTATAGAGTCTTTTCCTACTGCCGTATATCTGTTGACTCAGCACTTACCTTTTATCATTGTTATAATGAGCACAGCAGGTGCATTTCTTCTTTTTGGACATCTGAATTGATATAGAGACATTATAATTTATATCATATCTCCTTTAAATGTTTTACTTTTCTTTCAAACTGAAGGTACATGGGAAGGAGATTGGTGCCTACTACACTGGGAATTACCCTGATAAGGGGATATCAAACCATTGATCCAGACCTCTGTTTGCCAGATATCCGAAGCTTTATCGAGCAACAGATCACCCTAATTGCTAAGGGCCAAGCAAACCATTCCTGTGTCGTGGAACATGTACTGCAGCAATTCAGACAGAAGTACTCTTATTTTGTTAAGCAGGTAACATTTATTTCAATCTGTTAAGCAGGGGAGTTTACATGTAGATGTTGGCGTCATTGCAAAACGCTCTGTGATATAGTTACCAAGTCATTGCAAAACTGTCTTTGGAGCACACTTGGTTACGGTTATAAACAAAGACACATTGGAGGAAATATATCTTTTATCTACATGCATTTCTATATTACTTCCAATTCCCAAATGCTATCTTGGTACAAATTTCACATACCACGAAGTTTCTCTCAATTAGTCAGACACGCTATTGGTTTTATACTTTGAGTGTTGTCGAGGTAAATCATCAATTTATTGCATGACAAGTCAGGTAAGCTTTCAAGCATGCAATGTCTTAAAAAAAACATCCATTATGCTCTGACTGGTTGTTGAGATGTATAGTTTAGTATAGTCCCACTTGGGACATTGAAAGCCTTGCATAACAATATATAAACTCCCTGGGGCCTCTCCACTGCCAATTGATTTTGGGTTGGATGCTCCAAAGCTTAAGATGGTATTGGAGCAGGCTATTGTGTTTGGTCGAAGGCCCGGCTTTTTCACGCCATTCCAAAGATGTTTATTTGTCTACGTGTTAGGCTCAAGTGATGCCACACACCCAGGGGCGGTTGAGATGTATAGTATAGTCCATCATGGGACATTGAAAGCCTTGAATAATAATACATAAGTTCCTTGGACTCTCCACTCATTGCCAATTATAAAATGGGAATATCCTTACACACTTAACTAGAAAAAAATCAACTGGACCGTACTTCTTATCTGCCATGTATGGTCTGGAATACCTATTTATGTGTTCTTATTATACTTCACTGTGCGACAATCTAGAATGAAAGGTGTTGAAATATGCATACCTGAGCATACAAATATAATCTCGTGTGATAAATGCCATTGAAATAAGTAGAATTTGTTGTATTGTTATTTTCGCTCATATGGTCATAATCATATGAAGTATGAACTATTGATTGAATTTGATAATTGATAGTGAAGTATTATGAATATTAGTGTTTACATCTCTCCTGCCTCTCACTCATGCAGATTGAGAACATGGATGCCTTATTTGAAGCACAGTTTTCCCATTAGCCGATTCTGGTCGCTTTACTTAGCAAATGTGGAAAATGTACTGATACATGAAGTATATTTCCGTCCAGCCATCACGTCTGTATTGTGGCACTTGTGAGGAGGTTTACAATCTTCCTCAGAAGGGCACTATAAAGGTAATGCTGATTGATGAGTCCTATCCACCTTTGCTTTTTTTGTTTCTGGAAATTACTAAAATCACCTAATGGTAGAAGAAAGAAATGTGCATGTTTGGCAACACTTTTGAACCATCTTGCATGCAAGAAAAAACATTATTCAGGGTTCTCTATCAGACTGTTAAGTTGATAGCCCACTTCTAGGATGACGCAATCTAAATTGCAGTCTTCTGATTTTTCTGAAGTTCTAGTCAATGGCTGATCATATGATTTAGTGCCATACTATATTTTGTTTGAACGTTTTCATTTTCAGTATAATTTTATTATTGGCTTATTGCACATGGACATGGTTTATTATATGAATGATCTGCCTGAATTGATGATGAACAATGTTGTCAGTTGTCACCTATCATTACATCGTTTATGTGTGGAAAATGAGGAGCTTGGATACTGGTAGAGAAAATATAGTTTTTGTTGCTACTTTTGAAACATTACACACTTCCATTTAGTCCATAATTCATGTTATTTTTTGTTCGTTGTTCGCTGCTTCTTTTTGTTTTTTGTTTTGATCTGTTTTGTTTGTTTGTTATCACATTCTTGATGAACTGATGATATACTTCTGCAGCTATACAAGGAACTTGTTTGTCCTCTTGACAACTTTGAGCTATTGATCTTCTCCATGGCTGGTCCAGAAGGCAAGTCATTCCCTCTCTGTCCTTACTGCTACAATAATCCTCCATTTGAAGGGATAGACATGCTTTTTAGCAACAGTAAGACTAGTAGTTCAGGCAAGGGAGCTGGAATGCCGTGCTTCATGTGCCCACATCCTACTTGTCAACACTCTGTAATAGCGCAAGGAGTTTGTGCCTGCCCCGAGTGTGATGGTACTCTTTGTCCTTGATCCAGTAAGTGGTCCTAAATGGCTTTTATTGCAACATGTGCAACTGCCTTGTCTTCCTCCCTCAGGGTGCTCATCGGATCTCAACTACAAGAGATAGATGCGTGGAGTGTGACTCAACAATCTTGGAAGTGGATTTCAATAAGAAGACAACACCATTAAGTGATGGAGCCACTTTTGCATAGTGGGTGCATTCTCTGTGATGACCTACTGCATTCCCTTGTGGAAATGAAGCATGGCAAGTCATTCTATGTTTAATCCGGGGAAGAGGCAGAGGAAGAGGCAGAGGAAGAGGGAGAGGAAGGGGCAGAGGCGGGAAAAGGGAAGACCCAAAGATGAGCTTCAGAGATTTTTGAGTGAGCTACAGAGATTTGAGTATAATAGAGATCAAGCCAATTGTATCAAAATAACAAAATTATAATAATGGCAACTGAAATAAGGGCCAGATGACAGCAAAATAAACATTTAAATATTTGCATAATTCCTTGCCGCCTTCTACCGGTAAAATTTGATTCATCAATATGATAGCAATATAGTATTACAAGTAACAGACCAACAAGGAGCTACACAATACCCAAGGAGATGCCTCTACCCGATTACAAGCCTTTTACAGTACAAGTGTATCCCCAATTCTCCATCACAAATAAAGTCTTGGTAGGTCGTACTTTGAAACATGGATTAGCGTCAAACTCTAAACAGATTGTTCATTCAGATGAAAAGATATTAGACATTCATGACATCAATACAAAAGAAAATTTATTTTATTGGATTGAAATGGATTAACCAAAATTTCAAGACAAACTTTTTAGTATTTTCTTTTTCAATCCTTTCTATAATAATTCATGATATCAATTTTGCATGGGATACCAAATGTGTGGTCTTCAGCGGTTTTGGACACATTTTGGTCATAAACGCTAAGGACGGAAGCTTTTCTCCGTGGCAATAGGCGCACCCATTATTCATATCCCATCCAGAGGGGTCATTTTTGATAGAAAGCAACTCGTTCAAAGAAACGCTGAATAAAACACGCAATTTAAAAATATCTCAATTATTAACCACGTTTGGGGGACCGCTGCTCTTCTTATCAAATTTGCTCTGTTTTTCTTCTTCGATAGCATAAGTGCATAACTAGTCAAGAAGCCCATCCTATTTTCCTACAACAGTAAAGAAGCCTATCCTATTTTCCTACAACAGTCCCTTGAACAGCTTCGCTTTATGTTAGTTTCAATGCATTTTATTCTTCTACTTGTGCTGCTTCTACTGGAATGCTCTTTTTTTGAAGTGGTAGCACTCTCCCGCTCAAAAGTAAGAACTCTACCAGGTTATCAAGGTCTGCTCCCGTTCCAACTTGAAACCGGGTGAGTTCCTAATTACTTACTATCTCATCTTTATGTCTTGTGCAAACAACATGATTACATAGCAAAAAATGCTAAAGCAAATGAAACACATGTTTAAATTATATGTGCACATTTTTAACTGGTGAAGTTATGTTCCAAATTCAGATACGTTAATGTAGATGAGTCAAAGGGTGTGGAACTATTCTATTACTTCGTCGAGTCAGAAAGGAACCCCAAAGAGGACCCTCTTATGCTTTGGCTCACTGGAGGCCCTGGTTGCTCTGCTTTCAGTGGACTTGTTTTGGAAATAGGTGATTCATGTTTTTTCATTAATCACATTTTATCAAACCAGAATCGCCAGAATCGAAGGTGGTTTCTCTACAACAGATCTTCAATCTCGTTGCCTTGTGTTTCTAATGACTATTTAACCGTTGTAGCAATCAACAATTAAGTGTCAAAGCAAACACCCTATGAGTTTTAGAATACTTGAGCATTGGCAGATGTATTTGTAAAAGAGGTGGATACTACAGTCCCATAATCCTTTGGTTCCATGTAGGTCCATTAAGGATCAACGATGACTACAGTGGGAGCGGCTTGCCTTCATTTGTGTTAAATCCATACTCGTGGACAAAGGTATGATTGAATGAAGCATTTTAAGTCATTTCTCTTTGTCGCTAATATGGTTCTTGTAAAGCCATCTGTGAGGGTGATCACTTTTGAAGACTCTGCTATTTATATGGTGACAATGAACTTCCAGGTTTCCAGCATTATCTTTCTAGATGCACCTGTTGGTAGTGGATTCTCGTGACTCGGTAGTTTGCTGGGATGGAACAGCAGTGACACAAAATCATCTAGACAAACTTATATCTTCTTAAGAAAGGTGGGGAAGCCCTTCAGATACACTTAGCTCATGAAAACCACATAAATATATTCATCGCTTTAGAGTCTGTGAGAATGGACTGAAAAAGAAAAAGATAGAAGTCCGAAAAAAAAGAACTGTACAAATTGCAAAACACACAGTTCACATCGGCAGCACTATGCTCATATTACAGGTCAATAGATTACTAGAGCCTTCTGAGCAGTTTTAAGTTTTAACAGGACATACCAAATGCCCTTCCTCAGTATGAGATAAGTTTTTACCGCACCTGCCTCATTGACACAATATTTTCACTTCATCATGCAAGACATCCATGATCTATCATAATTCATAACATCCTGTCCAAGTGTTTCATCTATGTAGATTTCAACTAATTGGAATGATCTTTGGCTAGTGGTTGGCTGATCACCCAGAGTTCAACAATAATCCATTTTACCTTGGCGGTGATTCTTATTGTGGCATTACTATTCCAATCATTGCCAAGGAAATAGCAGATGGTGAGTTTTGTTTATTTGATCATCCAGCTTTAACTTTCAATTTTCTTTCCAGCTCAATTTAATGAAATTCACGTC